>NC_056750.1:654324885-654624885 GCF_019279795.1 Protopterus annectens
ACATTCTCCCTGGGGACAACATCTCGGTAGTCGAAGATATTCTCTCCTGGCTTTCCACCAACATTAGTAATGAAACAATAATCCTGGGTGACATGAACATAAATTGGTCCTCCATTCAGTCCCCCACAAACTCCATAAACATTAACCTTTATAATTTCTCTCAGCTAATTAATTCTACTATTAGACCCTCTAAAAACCTGTCCACTGTTAGTATCCTAGACTTGGGTCTTAGTTTCTCATCCTCATTATTTCTCCAATAGTGGCAGAATTCCCAGCTCTATCAGTGACCACCTCCCCACATTTGCCCACTGCCTTCCCTCCCACTTTCAGATATCTCATAACTATATTTCCACTCGTTCCCTAAAGAACTTTAATCCCAGTACCTTCTCAACCTCACTAAAATCAATAAACTAGAGCCCTCTGAAAACTTTCCCCCTGGATAATGCCATATCCTACTTCAATTCAACATTCTTAAACCTCCTAGATACATAAAAACTAAAAGAATAAAAAGCAAAACTGCCCCATGGCTAACCAAGGACACACTAGGCACCATGCACCTTAGAGACAAAGCTTTGGTATGCCACCATAAAAATAAGACCCCCTCCACCCTTAATGAATACAAAGCGCTCCGCAGCAAAGTCAAAAAGCTTATCATAGCAGACTGCAAAGCTTATTTCTCCATACTACAAAGTAGCCATACAACAAATCCTAGAAAATTCTGGAATGGGATCTCCACCATCCTCAATCCTGGCAAAAAAGAAAACCCTTGTCCTGACCCCAAAGCTAGACATAGATCTGGCCACTCAGTTCAACGCTTTCTTCATCAACTCAGTTAGTAAACATACCTCATCCTTTACTAACAGTGCTACTCCCCCTACTAGTACAACCCCTTCCCTATCCTCCCTTTCCCCTTCACTCTCAAATATCTCCACCTCTCAGCCTCCTCCTTTCTCTTTAAAACCCATTCCCACATCTGCCATAAAAAAACTTCTCCAAAAACTGAAACCCTGTTCCAAAGCCCCGGACAACATTCCCTCATACTTTCTTAGTATAGCCGCCAAAGCCATTTCCTTCCCCATCTCTATTTTAATCAACCGCTCTATCCAAGAAGGCTATGTACCCCCAACTTTGGAAAATGGCCTTCGTCTTACCCCTTCAGAAAGGGGGCAACAACAGTAATATCACAAATTTCCGTACCATCACCATCTTATCCCCCATCTCCAAAGTTTTTGAGAAATGCATCCATCTACAGCTCCTACCTGGTCTCATACACAGCCACTTACTAACTCCCACACAGCATGGTTTCAGACCAAGCCACAGTACTACCACTGCTCTTCTGTCCTTCCTCGAAACTGTCAACAAAGCCCGTGATTCTGACTGTACTGTATCCACACTCCTACTGGACCTCTCTAAGGCCTTAGACACCATCTCTCACAACCTTCTCCTAACTAAACTCTCTAATCTAGACCTCTCTCTTTCATCTCTCAACTGGTTTTCTAGTTACCTCTCAAATAGGCAACAAGCAGTTAAATGGAAAAAAGCCACCTCCCCATTCCTCAGCACACCCATAGGTGTACCACAAGGCTCCATACTGGGTCCCATCCTGTTTAATATTTTCATTAATGATTTTCACCACTCAATCCCCAACACAAATATTATCCAGTATGCAGACGATTCAACTATAATCTGTTCTGCCACCTCTATCCCCACTCTGTTAAAACTAATCCAAGATGCTTTTTCTACCACTGAAAAGTGGATGAGAGACAATCACCTAGCACTCAATGCCTCAAAAACCAAACTTATGTTATTTACCCCCTTCTAAAACAACCACTATAGATAAAAACACATTCTCCATCACCAGCCACAACAAAACAGCTCTCGAATTCGTACCTGAGGCCAAACTATTAGGTTTCGTCATTAATGATCAGCTTAAATTCAGCTCCCACATACAAATAAACATTACAAAAAACACCAGAAACTTGGTATGCTCTACTGTCATTGTCGCTACCTCACTCCCCCCACTAAGTTCACTCTCAATACCACATTCCTCATCCCTTCTCTCCTATATGTTGCCCCACTCCTAACTAACCTACAGTCCACACACAAGTCAAAACTCTCCTCCTGCTATAATAAGATTGCCAAGTTTGCCACTAGCCACAATTCTTCTACCCATCACTGTTTTCTCCTTCACAAACTAAATTGCTTAGAGCTACCCAAGTATCTCACCTACATTTAACTCACTCATGTTCACAAACTCAGTTTTAGCCCCTCCCTCTGTCCCTCCCTATCCTCATTCCTTAAAATGCATCTTCCAGAAAGATCCTTAAGATCCAACAATCAAAACTTGATAGAATTGCATAAACCTACCCGCCTCCCAGGCAAATATCTCCTATGCTTTGCACTTGCTCGTCAGTGGAACTCCCTACCACCATCCATCCGTACCATCTCTAGTCACTCTTCCTTCAAAACCTCACTGCACTCACACCTAACATCTCTCTGGGAATGCTCCTCCTCCCATCCCACATAACCTCTTCTCTCTATACCTCAGACATCTCATGTACTCCAGAGACCTATTCTTTTCCTCATAAAGTACTAGCAAGAATTTACAACAATTCTTATTTTTCTTAACCTTAATTCTTTGTTTCATATTCTATCTTTAAGTACTATGATTTTAGTTGTACTTCTGTATTTACAGTTATATAATTACTTGTTTATAACTTTTGATGTGAAGTTGTTCAGTCTCGCTGTTCATTCTTACATATGGGTTTGGAGCCGATCCATTGGCTCCGAGTCGGCCGCTTTCACAAGCTCAAGGTTTTAGAGTAGCTTGAGGCCAAGACCCTATCCCATGATGCTCTCTGTCTCATCTCAGATCTAGTTTGCTGCTGCAACAGATCGGAGGTCGAGAGAGAGCTCTGGATAGTATTTCTTGCATTCCTTAAATTTTAGATAGTTATACTTGCAATCTTTGTTATAAATAGTGTGTTCTTGGCTAGTTGGCCTTTGTTTTTTGTTCAGGCTTTGTCCTTGCGGTTTTCGATGAAATTTTCGTCTTTATAAAGCGGCTGCACTTACGCCTTCTTGGCTGCGGTTTTTGTTTATTCCCTATCCTGTTATAACAGTTAGAAAACCTTAAGAGAGTTTAGAAAGTTAAAAAAAATCATACTTGGTGTTTGATATATATATATATATATATATATATATATATATATATATATATATATATTAGCATTGTAGACTTTACTGCTTTATTGTTTTGCTGTGTGAGTGTGTTATTAGCTAGTCTAATATTAGATTGGGCTACTTTTTCTTGAGTGGTTTGTCTTAGACAGTTATATATATTTGTTGTTCAGACTGGTGCATACATTTTTTGTATTTGATATGGCTGATCCAAAAGAAAAACAAAAGTCCGGATTTAAGAAATGCCCTAAGTGTAGGCAAAAAATGTCTATAACTGATTTACATGTCAGTTGTGTGTACTGTTTGGGGGCAGTCCATCTCCAGGAGGATTGCTCCATTTGCCACTCCTTTAGCAGCAGGGTATTACTGGAGCGCAGGAGAAAACTGGTAGATGGGTTTGCTGAAACCAGATTTCCAAGAATCGTTGGACAAGGCTGACCAGGCTTCTAAGTCTAAGAGTTCGAAATCTTCAAAAGGTTCGTCGGATCAAAGCTTTCCTGTGAAGGTGCGGTCGCCAGTTCTGCAGTCTTCGGAGCCAAGCACCGAGCTGGTGGTTCGGAGTCTGTCTCTGAAACCTTGAGGTCACCTATTTTGCAGTCGGTGGCTCATTCGATACCTTCTACTCATTCTTTGAGAACCCTGTCCGATGTGGATGTGGACCGAGTGGTGCAGAAATTTCTTGAGAATTGGCACTAGCCAAATTATCAGCTTCGACCCAACCGGAGCCACAGACCATTTTTCCTGCTGTGTCTACTCCTCCTCTGAGCAGAGCTGAGCCCTTCGGAGCCGGGGGAGGGGGAACTGATGATTGTGGAACTTTTTGAGCTGAGACCTGTTCCAGTACCATCAGCTAAGTCAACTCAGACTACTTCGGTGCCGTTCGAGGAGTCTGGGAGCTTGACACACTCTGGTCTGCTCCGGGGGGAAGGGGAGTCTAAGCAATGAGTCTTTTCCAACCCTGCCTCTTAGAGCTTCGGCGCGGATGAGCTCGGCTCCTTCCACTGTGTTGGAGCCCACTGTGTCGGCATCGGGGATGTTGCCGTCTTCTTCAGAACTGGCTGCTTCCTTGTGTTGGAGCAGTGGAGCCTTCGATGCTGTGAGGAGGGTTATGTCTTCCAAGACTCCTACGTCATCAGAGCCTTCCTCCTCCTGCCCTAAAGTGCCACTTTTTACCTCAACATCACAGGTCCCTGTAAAGCGTCAAGACTCAGAGCCTCATGTAGCTCCATTGGGTGACCCATGTTCTATTGAGACCTCACCGGAAGCTCCCAGTGATGAGTTTCCCAGGAAGAAGCTTTGCAAGGGGAGGCATTTGGACTCCCCACAGGAGTCTATTACATAAGACACCGATTTCGAGGAGTCAGAAGTGTCCCCACAGTCCCCATCGGAGGATATTTCCTTTGCTGATATCCTTGAAGTCCTTAATAAGCAGAGGGGTGACTGGCATTCCATTAGCCCTACTGATGACGAGTCAGTGCTGCTGAAGGCCTGTGGGTCTCAACCCTCCACCACCCTTCGATGAACTGATGGAGTTGGTAGCTCGAAGGGCGTGGGAATCTTCTTATACTGTGGAACCTGTCGCTTGGAGGCCTAACAAATTTATTACGTCACCCCAAGACAAAATGTTCCCTACCAAGGGAGTGCCGGTTGATGCCATGGTGAATGGTGGCTGCCACCAAGAAAGAGATGTCTGAAACCTCTTCTACTGTCCGTCCTCCTAATAGAGACTCTAGGACTATGGACAGGTATGGGAAACGCATCTTTAGTTGAGCGACTTTTGCTATGCGATTGCTCAACTATTTGACACATTTTATCCGTCTTCAAAGAGATCTCCTAAAAGAGCTTGGCGATACTCTACAGGGTAGTACAGCCGACGGTGTCTCTGATAAGGTGACAGCCCAGCTTAATACCCTTAATTCTTTACTTAACTCGTCCATGCAGCTCATTTCTTATGTAGCCGATGGTTTGAGTCGGGCAGCGGGTTCAGCAGTAGCTCTTTGGAGACATTCCTGGATGCGCTTATGCTCCTTTGCAGAAGCCTTCAAGTCTTCCTTTGTTAATACCCCATTTGATGGCTTGTCCCTTTTAGGGCCCAAAGTCAAGGAGATCCTCACTAGGTGTGAGCAAGATGTAAAGACTCTGTCTGCCGTAGGAGTCTGTTTTTCTACCCCTACTAGACCGTACCCCAAAGGGCAAAAGGGAGAAAAAATGTTGTTCTGGTAGTCCCAAGGACCTTTTCAGAGCACACGTAGTGAACCCCCCTCCAGTGGCAGAGGAGGGGGGAATAATGGAAGACGCCGCCCAGGCGGCAGAGGATGTCTGCAAAACCAGGGCGACAGGGATCAGTTCGTTGGCAAGCCCTGCCAGCGCTCCTGAAAGGGTCCCGGCTTTTCCTACTCTGGAGGCAGTCGGGGGTTGCTTGTCTTTGTATCCAGACACCTGGCTAGAAATTACAAACGATTCATGGGTACAAAGAATTGTTTCCAGAGGTTATGTCATTCCATTCTCAGAACCCCCACCCGTACGAAGGAAAATCCCAGACGTTCCACCCAGTCTCAGGGATCAAGTGGCCATAGAAATTCAAAGGCTGCAGTAAAAGAGTCATCCAGCCAGTCCCAGCAGACCAAATAGGATCCGGAACCTACTCCAGGTTCTTTATAGTTCCAAAGAAAACAGGGGACTGGAGGCCCATCTTGGACCTCAGCGGACTCAACACCTTTGTAAAGAAGGAAAAGTTCTGGATGGTCACGCTTCAATCGATTATTCTGTTCCTAGGAACGGGCAATTGGATATGCTCTATAGATCTCAAGGATGCGTACTATCATATCAAAATGGCCAGACCATCCAGAGATCACTTGAGTTTCTGGCTGGGAGCCAGTCACTATCAGTTCCGAGCACTGCCCTTTGGTCTCACAACACCCCCCCCAGAGTGTTTACCAAATGTATGTCTGTGGTTACGGCTCACCTGAGGTGTCTAGGATTCTAAGTTTCCGTATCTGGATGACTGGCTCCTTACCGCCATCTTCAGGCATCAACTACTCCAATCCAGGGATCACACACTCAGTCTGTGCTCTCAGGAATAACTATAAATTTCGACAAGTCTGCTTTGTCACCATCGCACCCTATCTCCTTTATCGGAGCAGACGTAGACACCACCACCACCATGGTAAAGTTGCCACTGGACAGAATAGTCCATCTTCGACAACAGGTATCGGACATTCTTACGAGCAAAAAAAAGTACCAGCCTCTCAAGTGTTGAAAGTACTGGGTACTATGGCAGCAACGCTCATAGCAGTTCCTCTGGGGCGTATGCACATTCACCCAGTGGTCTTGCCAACAACTTCCGATGTCATTCTTGATAATAATTACAGATTCATGTAGAAAGGATCTTCACTGGTGGTTGACCAGCTGTCATGTAACAGTAGGTCGCCCATTTGTTCTCCCCCTGCCATCAGCCACAGTGACCACAGATATTTCTCTGATAGGGTGGGGGGGGGGGCTTTTTCAGCGAAGAACAGCCCAAGGCACCTGGTCAATGACAGAGTCACAGTTGCACATCAGTGTCCTGGAGTTGAGAGCGGTACTTTTGGCATTGCAGTATTTCCACGACTCTCTACCGCTGGGGACGATTGCGATCCAGACTGACAACATGTGTGTGGTATGGTATATCAACAAGCTTGGGTGAACCAAGTCTTACCCCTTATGTCGAGAGTTCCTGAGAGTTTGGCAGTGGGCTGTATCCACCGGGAACTTTCTGATAGCATTGCACATCCCGGGGAAATCCAATGTGATCGCGGACAAACTGAGCAGAGCCATTCTGATGCCGCACGACTGGTCCCTCAAAGACGAGGTTGCGGAGATTATTTTCCACAGATGGGGCCATCCTTGCTTCGACCTGTTTGCATCCCCTATGAATGCCAAATGCAGAAGCTACTTTGCCCTGAATCCCTCACCAGGGAACAGCCTAAGGGATTCGCTCGTACACGATTGGCCCCTGGGACTCCTTTATGCCTTTCCACCTATTCCCCTAATTCCGAAATTCTTGCAGAAAGCCAAAGCCTTGGGGAGGACCTTAATTTTAATAGCCCCATTTTGGCCTCGACAGATTTTGTTCCCCTTCCTTCAACTCTACCAGCTAGAGGTACCTTGGATTCTGGACCCAGTTCCAGACCTTCTGACGCATTTGTCAGGGGCTCTTCATCAGTCTCTTCATTCCCTCAGATTGACAGCTTGGCTGCTCCAATTTCCAATTTAGCCAGGTCGCACGAATTCTCCTCGGAGGTGCAGCATTTCCTTGTATCCTCTCGTATAGCTTCCACCAGAAAGTTGTACTCCAGCAAATGGAAGCAATTTGCTTTTGGGGCTTTGCAAAATAATAATGACCCGTATGTCACTCCAGTTGCTAGCATTTTGGAATTCCTGACTAAGCTTTTTAATGAAGGTGCTGCAGCTGCCACTATTAGAGTTCAGTTGGCTGCAATTTTGAATTTTCACCTCAGATCTGAAGGTTCTAACCTAATGTCTCACAGACTATGTAGGGCCTTCTTAAAAAGGTACCATACATCTTATACCCACCTGTTAGACAAGCTTTTACTCCCTGGAATCTGAATTTTGTGTTATCACGGATTATTCTCCCTCCCTTTGAGCCTGCATCATCCTCCAATTAAAATTTCTCTCTTGGAAAACTATCTTCTTGGTAACCATTACCTCAGCACGTAGTGTGTCCAAACTTCAGGCCCTGGTTATCAAACCCCCATATTTGGTGTTTCACCCCAACAAAGTATCACTGAGGACTAACCCTTCCTTTCTTCCAAAGGTATGTTCGGAAGCTAATTTGAATCAAACTGTTGAACTCCCAACTTTCTTCGGTGACCATTATAACAAGTTGGGGTATATGTTGCATAAACTTGATGTTCACAGGCAATTAAGATTCTATTTGGACAGGACAAAAGAATTCAAAAAATCAGAACACTCTGATGTTCTTCTCGTTTCACTGTTGCAGTCATTACTCTTGAGTTATCCTGCTGGCAGGCTACCCGCAGTCAGCTAGAATTCCAAAGTCTAGGTCCGGCGTCAGTTGCTGTCGCCTCTTCCCTGACGTCATGGCACCAGGGGTATATTTTCTCCAGTCTTTCTTGCAGCGCGGTGTCCGAAGCAAAAGCAGTTCGCAAGTGCCAGTCGGCCGACTCCTGAGATTTTCAAATTCGAATTTCAGAACCGAAGTCTTCATTAAAGCTAAACCCCGTTGGGGAAACTTTTTTCTTGCTCCAGACCGATGTCAGAAAAAGTTAACAATTGTATTTCTTGTGGGAAGCAAATACCTCATAAGGATTTTCACTCTTACTGTATTCCTTGCCTAGGCCCTGCTCATAACTTTGCTAGTTGTCAGTTTTGTGCTAGATTTAACCAATGCACTATCAAGCATCGGATCGATTTTGCATTCCACTATGTTGGCCGAAGATTTAATTATATAATGCCGTCGGATCAACCGACAACCGGAGTTTACAACAAATGCAAGGAAAAGGAAAAAGATAGGCATCCGAGGTCCAAAACTGACGAAGCCTCTGCTAGGCCAGTCCCCGGTTCTCAGTGAGGCGCTTTCGCAGCCCCTGGCGCCCGCTACCTCAGAGCCACAGGCCGCTTCCGACTCCCACGTGGAGCCGACTGGGCCACTGGAAACTCAAGGTATTGGACACTTGGAAGTCATTCCCTCAGATGGGTCCGGAGCTGCTGAGTAGACATCGGCTTCTGAGGGTGTCTTCAGACCTACACAACTATATATTAAGCCATCTTCAGCTTCAAAGACTAAAGCAGCACTAAAGACAAAGAAACAAGTACAGCATTCTCCTACTCAGACTTCCATGCCTAAAAAACAGATGCTTAAAATGTCCGAAGACCTAATTACCTTGATCAGGGGCTCCCATCCCCCTCTTGATAAGAGGCCTAGGCAAGAGACAGAGTATGATTCTTCTGATCAGGTTTCTATTTCCTCTGATTCCTCTTCTGAACAGGATTACTCCATGCTTCCCTATGAGGATTCTGATGCTGAAGAATCCATCCCTTCAGCCTCTCCTCCTGAGGATTATTCTTTTGGAGAAACCCTGCATACCATGAGGGAACATTTCCACTGGAAGAGCCAAGATTATTCTGAATCTAAGAAAAGGCTCAGAGACTTCCTGCTACTTCCTCAGCACAGACCCCTAGCTATTCCACCTGTTCTTGACATTGTAGATGATGTATTTCAGAGTCCGGCCTGACCCCAGACTCTTTACCCCCCTGCACCTGCGAAGCCAGACAGATACTACAGGTTCCCAGATTCTCGTAAATCCTGTATAAAAACCCTGCTGCTGACCCAGAAACTATATGTCAGGGTCCCCCTATGATAGGGATTCCAGGTCTCTAGACAGATGGGGGGAAAAAGTCTACACATCTGCAGCCCTGGCCATAAGGGCTTTAAATTGTCAGTTTCAAATGCTTAAATATCAACAATATTTAATGTCACTACTTAAACAGAAAATGTTGACAAATACTGAATGTTCAGAAAACAAGGAATTGCAGGATTTATTGCATGCAGCTGCACAAGTGGGAAAGCATACTTTGCAATGTGGTTATGATTCTCTGGAGGCCTCTTGCAGGGCCACTGTTACTGGTTCTGTTATTAGAAGGCATGCTTGGTTAAAGGAACAAAATCTGTCTGATCATGTTAAAGCAAAATTATTAGATGCACCATTACAGCATGATACTTTGTTTGGTACTAAAGCAGAAGAGGTGTTGAAAAAAATGGAGGATAAAGCAAAATCCATGCAGACAGTCAAGAATTTCTTACAGGTACAGCCACCCAGGTTTAGCAGAAACTGGCCTTCTAAAAATTGGTCCTTTCCAGTGTCAGACAGACCACAAAGAGGCAGATACAGGCATCCCAGAGGCAGATCTCAGCCCCAAGGCTCATACAGGCCTAAACAATGGGGTGCTCCTATCTCCAAAAGCGGAGAAGACAAATCACAACCTTTCAGGAAACAGTCCCAATGACTTTCTTCTGCCAGACCCAAGCACTTTTCTTTTGGCAGCCCCCTTAGGGGGAAAAATAGCACTTTTTTCATCAAATTGGCAAAGGATTACCCAAGACAAAGGGGTCCTGAACATAGTGTCCCAAGGCTACAGGTTCCATTTTCATACTTTACCAAGGTCAAAAGGTATGCCAGATCTGCCACAAAATCAATGGGCAGAGGCACAAAAACAAGTTACAGCCCTCATGGATATGAGGGCCATTCAGCATGTACCACAACAAGAGCAGTATAAATTATTATGAGTTCATGAATATATTTGGAGATTTTTACATTATGCTGTTATAGTATTCATACCTCAAAAATATATGGAAATGTATGTTTAATTCATCCATCTATATATATACACATTTCATGTATTTCCATGTGTTTTCATATGTTGTTGTACATACATTGTTCACTATACATGTTAGTTATTCAGTATATTTTTTATATTTTTAGTCAGATATCCTGACACATATATTGATATATATTCATGTAATTTTTAAGGAATCAAGTAGTTGTAGATACAGGATATAGCTGAGGTCACCTCAGTTATGAAGTTGATTTTTGTTAATATTTTACATATGCATGAAATAAATATATGTAATATATATATTTTATATGATATTTAAGATCAAGTCAGTATATTCTGCAATTGTTTTATTATTCTAATATTATTATTTCAAAGTCTTTAACTGTCCTAGTTCAGTAGCTCAATGCTACATTTTAAGAGCACTGATTTATGAAGATATATAGGAATTCTTAGTTTTTAGTATGGTTCTGAACTGATTGAATGATTGTTTAATTAGATGATTATGTTCAAGGTGGTTGTAGGATTTTTTAAGATTGGTTGTCCTATAAAAAGTGAGGTTTTGGGAATGTTTTTGAGATCTGATGAAGCGTACCTTGGCAGTACGTGAAAGCGCTCATCCTTTGCATATGTAATAAAACTTCTTTGTTTTTCGTGGTGGTCCTTACTCATTTGTGTTTCTTCAACAAGAGCAGGGGCAAGGATTTTACTCCAGACTTTTCCTAGTACCCAAAAAGGACAAAACCTGGAGACCAGTACTGGACCTGTCTATACTGAATGCGTTTCTGGAAGTTCCAAAATTCAAGATGTTGACTCTACAGCAGCTACTGCCCATGCTGGACAAGAAAGCTTGGCTCATAACTTTGGACCTAAAAGAGGCATACCTGCATGTGTCTCTGCTCGACAGTGGCACAGGAAAATAACTTTCTTGGGTTGCGTAAGCCAGGGTACCATGTTGGCTAGGCTTGCGTATGCCCTTGGGCCGATAGCCTAGTACCTACCTATGAACCTATGAAACCTATAAACCTATGTCCCAATCAGACAATCTTGCAGAAGATACCTCAGTTTCATAGCTGGCTCAATGCAGTACCAATTCTCTGCACTGCCCTTTGGCTTATCTACTGCGCCCAGAGTCTTCACAAAATGCCTAGCACCAGTAATTGCGTTTTGCAGACAAAAAGGAATTCAAATATACCCCTACTTGGATGACTGCCTAATTCAAGCAGAGAACAAAGACATTCTACTAAAGCATCTGGCGTTTGTAAAAAGATTACTAATTGGCCTAGGGTACACAACAAAAAGAAATCAAAACTAGTGCCCTCTCAAGAGATAATATTCCTGGGTGCAAGCCTAAATACAACTGCCCAGAAGGCTTATCTCACGCCAGACAAGCAAAAGCAACTGACTACTTACTTCAAGAATTTGGCAACAAAAACCCACTGATCTGCAAGGAAAATCCTGCAGGCCTTGGGTTTCATGGCATCCTGCATTCTACTAATTCTGACTAAAGGTCAGACTAGAGAAGCCAAAAATTATACTGATTGCACCAGACTGGCCACGCCAGCACTGGTACCCAATCCTGAAGAGCTTGTCTCAAGGTCCAGCATGGATACTGCCTCATACTCCTCACTGGCTGACCCAACGAAACAGTCAGATCCTGCACAGCCAACTCAGGACCTTAAATCTGGCAGCATGGCAGATAACGTAGCCATTCAGAACAGTTCTCTTTCAAAAGCTGTTATGGATGTTATCTTGGAGGCCAGGAGGCCCAGTACCAGAAAATCTTATGCAGAAAAATGAGAGAGATTCTCTGCTTGGAACCAGGAACAAGGCATAGTCACGTGTGTACCAAATATCCCTCAGATTTTACAATACCTAACTGAGATGCTAAACAAAGGCCTTTCTTTCTCATCTATTAAGATTCATGCCTCTGCCGTTTCAGCTCATTGCAATATGGAACCACCTATCTTTTCTCATCCTTTAATAAGGCAGTACCTCAGAGGGGCTAAAAATATTAGGCCTCCAAGGAGAGCACTAGTTCCAGCCTGGGACCTCAATTATGTTTTGGAAAAACTCACACTGCCTCCTTTTGAGCCAGCATCAACAGCAGATATAAAATTCTTATCCTGGAAAACAGCTCTGCTGCTAGCAATAACCTCTGCAAGGCGAGTCTCAGAGTTACAAGCACTCATGGCTGTGGAACCTTTCATCATTTTCCATCCAGACAGGGTTTCTCTGAGAACGAACCCTACATTTATGCCTAAGGTGGTGTCCATTGTGGCCCTCAACCAAACCATTCACTTGCCAACCTTTTATCCTAATCCACAGAACAAGGGTGAGAAAATTCTGCATTCTTTGGACTTACACAGGCAGTTAAGATTCTACTTGGACAGAACTACAGCTTTCAGAAAGACTGAGTAACTTTTAGTGTCATATGCTGTAGGTTCTCAAGGAAAGGCTATTTCATAACAGACCATTTCTAAATGGATAGGCCATTGCATCCGTTTCTGCTATTTTCAGTATGGCAAATCAGTGCCTAAGGACATTAGGCCTCATTCCACCAGAGCAGCAGCCTTCCTCAGAGGAGTACCAACCAAAGATATCTTAGAGGCTGCAACTTGGAGCTCAGTGCACACCTTCACAAAGCACTACCACTTACCTCTTTACTCTAAGTCCAGAGCAGGCTTTGCCACTGGAGTTCTGCAGGGCCTCATAGCCTCTCCTAATCCTGTTTAGCCCAGCCACCCTACCTCAGCTTTGGGATTCAACCCAAGAGTAATGACTGCAACAGTGAAACACGAAGAACATAAGTACAGTTGTGTACCTACCATAAATGTAGATGTTCGAGTGTATTCACTGTTGCAGTCCAGGTTACCCACCACCATCCCCCTTTTCTTTGCTGGGACTTATCTGCACTTCTCTATCCTATTCATCCTTTTTGGTGTATTTGCTTGTAGATGAAGGACATGTTATTTTTGTGCATTTGCTTGTAGATGAAGGACATGTTATTTTTGTGCATGTATTTTTATTGGCATATTCTTTCAGCCTTCCAATATTGGGGCACCTGACATCTGAGGGCAAGAATAACTGAAGAAAACGGCGTCGGTTGCATCTTTTATACCCCTGGCGCACTGACGTCAGGGAAGAGGCGACAGCAACCGACGCCGGACCTAGACTTTGGAATTCTCGCTGACTGCGGGTAGCCTGCCAGCAGGATAACCCAAGAGTAATGACTGCAACAGTGAATACACTTGAACATCTACATTTATGATAGGTACACAATTGTACTTTTCTCATGCTGGCACAAAGAAAGGGCTAGCAGTATCCAAAGTTACTCTTTCCAAATGGTTAACTGATTGCATAAAATTCACATACTCCTCAATGAATCAACTATTAGAACATAGCGTAAAAGCACATTCCACTAGGGCTGTTTCTACTTCCTCAGCTTTTGTGGCTAGGCTGCCTTTGGACACTGTATGTGCAGCTGCCAATTGGTCTAAGCTGCATACCTTTATCACGCATTACAAAGTAGATACGGCTTCCAGGGACAGCAATTCCTTTGGTTCCACTGTCCTCAGGAATATACTCCTGTGCGCCACCCAGGATTAGGGTGCTTGGGACGCTACCCATGTGTAAGAATGAATGGTGAGATTGAACAACTTCACATAAAGAAGTTATGTACTTGCCATAATGTTCCATGCGAGTTGTTTATCTCGCCTTCATTCTTCCATTCCCAACTGCCTTTCCCCCTCCAGGCTTCTTGAAGAACGAGTAAGACTTTGCAGTCTGGTGGGTCTTGTTCTAGGATTTCTTACTTCGGCTGGAGTGCCATTTATGTGTTGTTATGTTTTATATGTTGGGATCAGCAAACTAGATCTGAGGTGAGACAGAGGGCACCATGGGATAGGGTCTTGGCCTCGAGCTACTCAAACTTTGAGCTTGTGAAAGCAGCTGACTCGGAGTCGATGGATCAGCTCCGAACCCTTGTGTAAGAATGAAGGCAAGCTGAACAGCTCACATGGAACGTTATGGTAAGTACATAACTTTTTATTGTGGAGCTTTTTATAATAACTTTTGTTATTGTGGAGCTTTTCTCCCCTGGACTGTATTGAAAACGGGTTCTTCTTGGCCCAATGGACCATCCTGGCAAACAAACTACAAATAAGTAAATAAACTGCTAAGTGTTGTCATGCAGGGCATGTACAGTTCTGAGATAATCTGTAGCACAATCATGGTGGTCTTAAAATTGGTGTGGTCAGTAGTGTATACTAATGACTATATTCACCCTGGGGATAACTCCAGTGGCTCTACTCGACAGAGGCCCTGGGAACTAAGGTCGAGTGGCATGATATCAGGGTAATCCTATGGCTAGGCTTATAAAGGCCCCAGGGCCATTAGCCTAGTACACATCTATGAACCTATATAATGACATTCAAATGAGATGATTATAGAAATACATTCATCATTAAACTGATGATGTTATGTGATCCTATCTCGCCTACATTCTGTACTGTTGGGCTCGGAGCCGATCCCTCGGCTCCGACTCGACACGCTATGCTATTGAGCGAAGCCTCTTATTGGCTGAGCTATTCTCTATCCCAGGATGCACCACCACTAATCCCCCAGATCTCGTGTGCCGCTTACAAGCTAGGACGTGGTCTCAAACTTGGCTGAGCTAAGTACTGTTTTCTCTAAAGTTTCCTGTCAGGAAATTTCTTTTTCTAACCCAAAAGCTGTTTTAACAGCTATTGTTGTTGTACGAGTGTGTTTTTGGTACTTTTTTTGAGGTAAATTGTGTGTTGGTTTAAGGGAACGGTTTCCCGTTTAAGTTAGAGGGGCCTTCCCCTATTCTTCAACTAGTCTCTCTTATTTTTTAAGGAGGTCAATACCTGTTAGAGTTAGAAGTTAGAGGGTCTTGGCCCTCCTGTTTAGTGTTTTCGGTCATTGTACTGTTTGTCTCGTTTAAAAAAAAAAAAAAAAAAAAAAAAGAGGTTTTAAGTTAAATTTTGTATTGTGGTATTTGTTCTACAAGATAGTGCTTCTTTCCACTGTGCTAGTGTTTTTTGATAGGCATCATGTCAAAAGAACATAGACCCTCAGGGTTCAAAAAGTGCACGAGGTGCGGTTATAAGATGTCTATAACCAACGACCACTCCTCGTGCATATATTGTTTAGGCGCCAAGCACCTACAGGAGTCCTGTAGCATGTGTCACGCCTTTTCATCCAGAGTCCTCCAAGAGAGGAAGAATAAATTAATCCTAAAAGGGCTGATTAAACCCTCCTTCGAGGAGGCCTTATCTTCCTCATCCTCTCCTACCAAGAAGAAGAAAGCGTCGGCTCTGACCAGCCCATCGGAACCGACTGCTAAGAAACCTAGGCAGGCTTCTCCATCGGCTCCACGGACTTCGGAGCCGAGGGCGGAACGGTCTGCCTCGATGCCTCCAGTATCGACTCCTCTGGTTTCGGAGCCGAGGACTGGGGCATCGAGAGGCAGGTCATCTTTATCGGCTCCACTGATTTTGGAGCCGATGAGGGTTACCGGCTCAGACTCTTCCCCTTCGGCGCCGAAGCCCTCCTCGGCACCGAGGGAAATTGTTTTGGAATCTCCCTCGGAACCGATATTGGTAGAGTCCATTCGGAGCCGGTCCCCCAGTCCTTTGGAGCCGATGGAGAAGTCGGTTCGGACCCGATCGGTTTCATCTAGATCCTCCAAGATGTCTGATTCGGACATCGACAGGGTGCTCCTTAGACTTTTCCAGTCTCCTGTGTTCCAAAAGTTAGTTTCGGCTCCAGCCCATTCGGCTTCGGAGCCGATGGTCCACCCTGTAGTGATGATTCCTCCTCCAACAGCCTCGGCACCGTTGGAGCCGGTGCTGGTGGAGCCGAGGGAGGTTTTCGGGTCGACCCCGACCCTTACTCCAACCCCGGCTCTCGAGTCTGAGTTCGGTACGTGGACCTCCTCTGTCGGCCCGGGGGGGATGCTTTGGGACTGATGTTTTCGGTCCCAAGCCTTCCTCTCGGTGCATCGGCTGCGGGGGTACCGTCTACTGTTGTGGCCACGGGGGTTGGACCTTCCCAGAATTCTGGTGGTCCGGCCTTCAGGGCCATGAGGAGTGCGTTAGCCAAATCTTCTTTGGCTACCTCCACGGTATCTCCAGCACCTTCCCTGCATACGGAGACTGGGTCTTTGGCAGTCCCCCTGTCCTTAGACAGTGGAGCCCCGGGGCCTGAGGTCACCCCCACTGGGGGTTCTCCCCCTCCTGGAGGTCCCTCGGAAGCTTCTTCTGAGGAACCCCCAAGGAAAAGATCGTGCAAGAGGAAGCACGTTGACTCCCCCGATGAGTCTCTCACGTCAGACACTGATCTTGATGATGCAGAGGGGTCCCCTAAGTCGTCCTCAGATGATGCCTCCTTTGCAGACATCCTGGAAGCCCTAAAACAACGAGGCGGCTGGCATTCCAAACCCCCTTCTGCTGATGAGTCAGTGTTCCTTAAGGCCTTCGGGGCTCAGCCCTCCGCCTCCTGGGTGTCTCCGCCCTTCGACAAGCTCCTAGATTTGATCTGTCGAAGGGCGTGGGAACACCCAGACTCTGTGGAACCAGTGCCTGCTCGCCCAAACAAGTTCCTGTCAGCACCCCCAGAAAAGGAGTTTTTAACGAAAGGTGTGGCTGTAGATGCCTTGGTGGTGGCATCTGCTACCCAACAAGATGTAGCAGAGGCTTCGACGTCCGTCCATCCTCCTAATAAGGAGTCTAGGAGCATGGATCGGTACGGTAAGCGCACCCTCAGTTCAGCGGCCTTTACACTAAGATCCCTGAACTACCTAACGCACTTTTCCAGGTTTCAGAGGGATCTGATCAAGGAGCTTTCAGATACCCTCTTGGGTAACCTACTTGAGCAGCTGGCCCAGACGGTTGGCTCTCAGTTGGCTACGCTGTCATCCATATCAAACTCGTCCATGAGGCTCATTTCTTATGCGGCCAAAGGGGCGAGTAGAGCGGCGGGGACAGGTATTGCTCTACGGAGGCAAGCCTGGCTCCGCCTGTGTCATTTTGCGGAAGCCTTCAAGTCTTCCTTTGCCGACACTCCCTTTGATGGGTCCTCTTTGTTTGGACCCAAGGTAAAGGACACATTGACCCGCTGCGAGCAAGAAGGTAAGACTTTGACTGCCGTAGGGGCACGATTTTCCACTCCCTTTCAGCCTTACTCCAAGGCTAAAATGAGGGAAAATGTGGTTCCGTAGATCTCAGAAGTCTTATCCCTCGCAGCAGGACGATCCCCCTTCTAGAGGCATAGGAGGGGGAAATTCTTCTGGAAGACGCCGTCCCAGAGGCGGCAGAGGCCCCCGCAACACTGGAGACCGTGAGTCCTTTCGTGGCTCTTCAGCCTTTCACAATCCCTGAGGGATTGCCCGACTGTGCAGCTCCGGAGCCAGTCGGGGGTCGTTTTTCGAGGCACCTAAAAGCCTGGGAAGGTATCACTCAGGACCGATGGGTGCTTCGAATTATCGCCGGAGGTTACGCCATTCCCTTTTTTCACTCCCCACCTCCGTCCAAGAAAATCCCGGACCCGCCACCCAGTCAACGGGAAATTGCAGCCTTAGAAGTCTCAAGGCTGCTTCAAAAAGGAGTCATCCAACCGGTCCCCGCAGACCAGATCGGATTAGGGACTTACTCAAGATTCTTTTTGGTGCCAAAAAAGACCGGGGACTTGAGGCCCATTTTGGATCTCAAGCATTCTAAATCGTTCAGTCAAAAAGTCCAAGTTCCGAATGGTCACCCTACAATCCATTCTCCCACTGCTGGAGAAAGGTGTTTGGATGTGCTCCATAGATCTCAAGGACGCTTATTACCACATCATGGTACATCAAGAGTCCAGGAGACATCTGCGCTTCAGCCTAGGAGACAGTCATTTTCAGTTCCGCGCGCTGCCCTTTGGTCTCACCACAGCCCCCAAGGTGTTCACCAAATGTTTGGCGGTTGTGACTGCTCACCTGAGAAGTCTAGGATTCCAGGTGTTTCCGTATCTAGACGACTGGCTCCTAACTGCCACCTCCAAGCATCTACTACTGCAGAGTCTACAAGCCACAATATCACTGGGCACTTCCCTTGGAATCACCTTCAATTGGCCAAAGTCTGTGTTGCTGCCATCTCAACGCATAAGATTCATCGGAGTAGAAATAGACTCAAACTGAATGCGGGTCTATCTTCCTACAGAAAGGATACGAACCATACAGACTCAAGTTCGAGCTTTACTTCTCAGATCCAAAGCCCCAGCCAAAATGGTCCTGCAGCTATTGGGAT
This sequence comes from Protopterus annectens, assembly GCF_019279795.1. Classification (NCBI taxonomy): domain Eukaryota; kingdom Metazoa; phylum Chordata; order Ceratodontiformes; family Protopteridae; genus Protopterus; species Protopterus annectens. The sequence goes on from NC_056750.1 coordinate 654,343,725, forward strand.
CTATGTCCGCCACGGTGCTTCTAGTTCCCCTTGCAAGACTGCACATGAGAATTCTCCAGTGGCTTCTTTCAACACAGTGGTCCTTTCAGGATCTCCCTCTCAGTCACCTCATATGGATCACGGAAACCTGCAAACGGGACCTTCGCTGGTGGCTGGTGCCCTCCAATCTAGATCAGGGATGACCCTTTGTTCCACCTCCTCCGGTGGCCACTTTGACTTCGGACGTCTCCCAGATAGGGTGGGGGGGGGGCATTCCCTGGGCAGGTCATTCCAAGGCAAATGGCATTCGGAAGAGGGCCTCCTTCATATCAACATTTTAGAACTGAGGGCAGTGTTTCTGTCCCTACAAGCCCTTCACGATTACCTCCCTCAGGGCGTAATTGCCGTTCACTCCGACAACATGTCAGTAGTCTGGTACCTGAGCAAGCAGGGAGGGACCAGATCCTACCCCCTTTGCAGAGAGGCCATGAGAGTTTGGGAATGGGCAGTGTCGACCAAACGATTTCTAGTGGCGACTCATATCCCTGGCAAGTCCAATGTGATAGCCGACAGACTGAGCAGAGCTATCCTCTCTCCTCACGAGTGGTCTCTGAACAATACGGTTGCAACTCAGATTTTCAGCAAATGGGGAATTCCTTGTTGCGACCTCTTCGCAACCCCGCTGAACGAGAAGTGCAAAAACTTCTTTTCCCTCATTCCGGCTCCGGGGGAGAACCCTATGGACGCACTAGCCCATCCGTGGCCCACCGGCTTGCTATACGCTTTTCCACCAGTTCCCCTCCTTCCCAGGGTGATCCAAAAGACGTCTCTCTTGGGGAGCAAAATGATCTTAGTTGCTCCTTACTGGCCTCGTCAGGTATGGTTCCCCTATCTTCGGAAATATGCACTGGACGGTCCATGGTTCCTGGATCAGATCCCAGACCTATTAGTTCATCAGTCGGGACTACTCCACCAGTCTCTCCACACCTTGAAGTTAACAGCTTGGCTCCTCCTCTTCCGACTATAGTCAGGAATCATACCTTAGACCCGGAAGTCATACATATCTTATCTTCGGCCCACAAGTCTGCCACTAAGAGATTATATTCTAGCAAATGGAAGAGATTTTCTATTTGGGCTCAACTCCGTGGTCTGGATCCCATCACTATTCCGGTATCGGAAGTCCTGAAATTTCTAACTTCCCTATTCAATCAAGGTTCTTCAGTCTCTACTATCAAGGTCCAATTGGCAGCTATCTCCAATTTTCATGAATCTATAAACACACCTTTAGAGCAACAGATTGTGTAAAACCTTCATGAAAGGTGCTGCGCTTTTACGACCTCCGATTTCTCATCCTGCTCCTCCATGGGATCTCGATGTGGTGTTACGTGCCTTAACTTCCTCCCCCTTCGAACCGGCAGCAACATGTGATTTGAAATTCCTATCGTGGAAAACTGCCTTTCTGGTCACGATTACTTCTGCCAGAAGGGTTTCAGAGCTTCAGGCTTTGTCTGTAAAACCTCCATACCTGTTTTTTCACAAAGATAGAGTATCTCTCAGGCCAAATCCATCCTTTGTCCCTAAAGTTTGTTCCAGTTTTTGTTTACAACAGTCATTAGAACTTCCAGTTTTCTTTCCAAAGTACTCAAACAAAGCGGAATACATATTCCACACATTAGATGTCCACAGGCAATTGCGTTTTTATTTAGATATAGGACCAAACAAACAAGGAAAACAGATCAGTTGTTTGTGTCCTTCTCGGATAATAAATTGGGCAAAGCCGTCACAAAGGTCACTATTGCCAAATGGATCAGGGACTGTATTAGTCAAGCTTATTCCTCTTCTAATAAAGAGCTTACGACTTCTGTCAAAGCTCACTCTACAAGAGCTATGGCTACTTCAATAGCATTCCATTCTAAGCTTGCCATTATTGACATTTGTGCTGCGGCTACGTGGTCTTCCCCGCATACTTTCATTTCCCACTACAAATTAGATGTGGCATCTCGGGGGCGAGCTTCATTTGGTTCCACAGTGCTCAGGAGTGTTTTCCAGTGAGCCACCCAGGATTTAGGTGCTAGGGACGCTGTCCCAACAGTACAGAATGTAGGCGAGATAGGATCACATAACATCTTTTAGTTATGTACTCACCATAACTTTAGATGTTTGGGATCCATCTCGCCTACATTCCCAATAACCCACCCTCCTTCCCCCTTCCTTGGAGATCAGAAGAGATCGGACGGTCCGAATTCTATTGTTTCACCTTGAAACATCTGGCAATGTTATATAAACAAGTTATGTGTGTGTGCATGAATGCAGACAAACAAGATCTGGGGGATTAGTGGTGATGCATCCTGGGATAGAGAATAGCTCAGCCAATAAGAGGCTTCGCTCTATAGCATAGCGTGCCGAGTCGGAGCTGAGGGATCGGCTCCGAGCCCAACAGTACAGAATGTAGGCGAGATGGATCCCAAACATCTAAAGTTATGGTGAGTACATAACTAAAAGTTTTTGTCTACATATATATATTCTCTATGCAGCTTGGACTTCTGTAAGATACTCTAATTACATATCAGGTTGATAGGTTCATAGATAGATATATACTAGCCATGCAGTTCAAAAGGCCGTTGAGAAGCATAGCCAGCTAAGCCTGAACACTGTTGAGTGAGTTAAACTCCATGGTCAAAAATCACCATGTTATATACCCCACTGAGGATTTAGGATTTCCAGGCTATTCATTCAGAATATTATTGAATACAGACCATGTGTAGTATTGCTTGACATGCATAGGACGTTTATTCAGTAAGTATAGGATTCCTTGGGATAGAAGTCTGTTGTGCCAGACATGTTCTATTTCTGTGTCTGTAAAATATTACAGTCTTTGTTTTGGGTGTTCATGGTGGTGTGTGTTTTGCATAAATGTAAGATGTCAAGTAGGGTGGAATGGGCCATGTACCCTACTGAAGGATAGCACTCTGTCGGCTGAAAAATGGCATACAGAGCAAGAACTGCATTTATCAAAAATGTCATGTGAACCCTTGATAAAAGTATCACAATGAATAGTAGACAACATTAAGGATTGTGGAAGGGTGTACTGCTCAGCAAACTGTGTGGCATCAGTGTAAATATCATAATTTGGGCTTTAATACAAATGTAACGTGTTATACCTTTGGTACCATAATACATCGCAGGTAATTGCAGCATGTTCTAGAAGGTGGATATGCAAGACAGGTGTTTCCCTTTTCATGAAAGAGCACCAGAAAGAAAGGCACCAGGCAATCAAACAAGTATTGTTGGAAGGTGCAATGCGAGTCTTACAGGGTAACACCTAGGTTCTGCAAATAAGACAACAATGTTAGGGGTATTAGAAGAGGTTATTTTTCAGCTGTTTTTCATAAGTGTTGGACTTCCATCTTCCTAATTTCTTGATATTCTCCCATGATATCCTTGCCCATTGCACATGAGAAGCTGCAAATATGTTAAATGAGCGTGGAATCTAACTGAACATGGGGTGTATGTTTGAGGTCCAAGCTTCATCACTCCGCTGTTTTCAGTGCAGCCCTCACCTGATGCTGAGTAAGCTGGCTACCCTTGTTATGACAGAAAACTGTTCCTTCTTAAGTACCACTCTTTGATGAAACTGTGTGGGTGGACTTCTATGTTGTAGGCATTATACTACATTCCATTCTGTGGCCTCTAAGGCTGGAGCCAGCCACTGGTTCTTTACTTCTTGATCAGTCATAGGTTGCTCCTATTCTTATTCTGACCAGCTAAATGCTCCACATAAGGCTTATAAACAGTAGGCTATAAAAGCAATTTCTTGTATTACTGGAGACATATATTTTGGAGTTTGTCCCTTAAGACTCTCACTGCCACCCCATGGCTTTATGCAGCCAGCTGATAGTTTGCCAGGTGTAATGCTACCTTCAATTTATTTTAGTCAGCTTCTAACAGTAGCGGGAAATGTGCCCTCCATTTTGTTACTGCTATGAACCATACAGTTGGACAACCTTGCACCTTCCTAGTGTCTCTAAACTGCTGTAGTACCCTTTTGTAAGCCACCTAATTACCTGGTACTGAGGTTGTTTTATTATCTGTTATTCTCGTATGTCCACTGATACTGTGAATAAAGTTGTACTCACACTGATACTGGTGCTGTTTCTAGTGCCGCTGTCTTGAATTGAGCCAACTGTGAAAGCAACATAGTGTAAAATGTGCAATTATTCTTCACCTCGCCCTTTTTGCTGATTGTTTCCTGCCTGAACTGTACATATGTTGCCCAATTTGAGTTGGGAGTACCTTGTTTGTCTTCTATTTGTTGATGTTTGCATGTAATTACTCTTGGTTACCTGCTGCTAAGCTTGCTTCCTGCTAAGTACCTCCCCCACCAAACTCTTAGGGATATGGTAACCGTTATCCTGAAAAAATGCAGTGCAGTCTGAGAGTGTGCCAACACACAAGTAAGATTATCATCTCTAAAAATTTAAATGACTGAAATACTCTTTTCTTGAGTCACACTTTTAATAGCCTTGTCAACTGGCATATAACAAATGGAAAGGACTGATGTTCTTCGTGTTTGACTGTTGCAGTGATCACATTTGGGTTATCTGCTTGCAGGTAGCCCTCAGTCGGCCTGATTATCAAAGTCTTGGGTCCTGCGTCGGTTGCTGTCTCATCTTCCATGACATCAGGCAGTCAGGGGTATAAAACATGCAGCCGACACCATTTTATCAGTCTTTCTTGCCATGTGGTGCCTGAAGCAGAAGCAGTTCGCAGATGCCAGTCGGCCGACTCCTGAAATTTTCATTTTCGAGTTTCATATCCGAAGTCTTCAACTAAGCTAAGTACCCCATTGGGGATCCTTTTTCTTGCTCTAAACCAATGTCAGTAAAAGTTAACAATTGTATTTCTTGTGGAAAGCAAATACCTCAAGATTTTCATTTGTACTGCATTCCTTGCCTAGGCCCAGACCATGATGTACCTCGCTGTCAGTTTTGTGCCTTATTCAATCGAACTATTCGTCGTCTGTTCATTTTCGCATCTAAATATTTTGGTACTCAGTTCAGTTATCCAGAAATGGCTTCGGTAAGCCACCCGACTACCGACATTTCGAAAAAATGCAAAGATAAAGACAGAGACAGACCACATAGGGCCAAAGCTGCTGACGACGCTTCTCCTAAGCTAGTCACCAGTTCGCCGGTGGTACTCAGTGAGGCGCTTTCACAGCCCCTGATACCCTCTACTTCAGATTCGCAGGTCTCTACTGAGACCCATTTGAAGTCTGGTATACCGCGAGATGCTTCTTCGACTTTGGAACCTGCGGATGTCTCTACCTTGGATGGGTCTGGAGCCGCTGTGCAGGCACCGGCTTCTGAGGGTGTATTCAGGCCTACTGACTTGCATATTAAACAGATGCCATCTTTTTTTCAGGGCCTAAAACTCTATCCATGCCTAGAAAACCGATGACCAGACCTCATGGTCATGCCCCTATGCCTAAAAAACAAATGATAAGAATGGCTGAAGACCTTATTACTCTAATTAGGGGAAGTCACCCTTCTCCCTCTAAGAGACCTAGGACTGATTTTCCTTCTGATTCTTCTGATCAGGATTCTGAAATTTCTCTGATGACCAGGAGTTGCCCTTATCTACCTATTAGGCTTCTGATGCAGAGGACTCCATTCCCTCTCCTTCCCTTCTAGAGGATTTCTCTTTTGGTGAAACCTTGCACACTCTTAGGGAGCATTTCTGCTGGGAAAGCCAGGATTACTCTGACAACAATAAGAGGCTTAGGGAATTCTTACTCCTACCTCTACACAGGCCTTTAGCCATCCCTCCTGTACTGGACATTGTAAATTATGCCTTCTCAGAATCTAGCCTGACCCCTGACACTTTACTTCCAGGTCCCAGAAAACCTGACTGGTATTACAGGGTACCTGACTCTCACAAGTTCCTCTTTAAGAACCCTACTGCGGATCCTGAGACCATTTCACAGGGACCCAAAGGCATTAAGGCTACTACTGCCAAAAACCCTACCCCCTCTGATAGAGATTCCAGGGCCCTGGATAGATGGGGTGAGAAGGTATACACTTCTGCAACTTTGGTCATTAGGGCCTTAAACTGCCAGTTTCATATGTTAAAGTATCCGTAGCATATTATTGGATTGTTAAACAGAAAGTGATGATTCCTGACTATGCTGAAAATAAAGAATTACAGGATTTAATACACTCTGCTGAGCAGGTTGGAATACATACTTTGCAACATGGTGGTTTTGATTCATTAGAGGCATCTTGCAGGGCTGCTGTCACTGGGTCTGTACTTAGAAGGTATGCTTGGCTTAAGGAGCAATCTTTGCCAGATCATATTAAAGCTAAATTACTGGATGCTGCCTTAAACCAAGACCACCTGTTTAGCAACAAAGCAGAAGTAGTACTTAAAAAGATGGAGGAAAAAGCTAAATCTATGCAAACTGTTAAAGATTTCCTGCAAGTACAGCCTCAAAAATTTAGTAGGCATTGGCCTTCTACGAATTGGTCCTTTCCAGCCTCTTCCAAGCCTTCTCAGTCCAAACCCAGAACCAGCAGAACACCCAGGCTTCAGTCCCAAGGTACTCACAGGCCTAAGCAGTGGGGAGGCTCCCACTTCCAAAGCTGGGAGTAGTAAGACACCCCCCTATGGTAAATTGTCACAGTGACTTAACTTTAAACCTTCCAAGCCCTGCTCAACTGACTGTTCCTTTAGGTGGAAAGATCGCCCTGCGTGCAAATAACTGGGAACTCATTACCCAAGACGAATGAGTCAAGGATACAGATTCCACTTCCACTCCTTACCAACCCCAAGCGGTTGGCCAGACCTACCCCCAAACCAGTGGGCAGAGGCTCAAAACCAAATTCTCTCTCTGTCTCTCTTCTAAGCATCAGGGCTATTCAGCCTGTCCCAGAAGCAGAATGGGGGCAAGGTTTCTACTCAAGACCTTTTCTGGTACCCAGAAAAGACAATTCCTGGCGTCCTATCCTGGACCTGTCTATCCTAAACACTTTTTTGGAAATCCTAAAATTCAGAATGCTAACTCTACATCAGCTGCTTCCCATGCTGGGAAAATGTGCCTGGTTGGCAACACTGGATTTAAAGGAAGCCTACCTGCACATCCCAATAAGGGACTCTTGCAGAAGATACCTACACTTCAGAGCAGGCTACATGCACTGTCAGTTCTCTGCACTACCCTTTGGCTTATCTACTGCACCCAGGGTATTCACAAAGTGCCTAGCTCCAGTCATTGCATTTTGCAGGCAAAGAAATATTCAGATATACCCATACATGGACGATTGTCTAATTCAGGCAGAAAGCCAGGACATACTATTAAATCATCTGGCATTTGTAAAGAAATTGCTAACTTCTCTGGAGTACACTATAAACGAAAATAAATCACATCTAGTACCCTGGCAAAAAATTGTATTCCTGGGAGCAAGCTTGAAGACAAATTCCCAGATGGCCTACCTCACACCAGAGAAACAAGTTCATTTGAGAGCCTACTTCAAACTACTGGTCACAGAGTGTCTGAATTACAGGCCCGCATGACAGTGGAGCCTTTCATCATCTTTCATGTGAGCAGGGTGTCCCTCAGGACCAATCCTTCCTTTATGCCCAAGGTGGTATCCAGTGTGGCCCTTAATCAGTCCATTCATTTGCCAACCTTCTTTTCTTATCCAAAGAACAAAGGGGAACAAATACTGCACTCCTTGGACGTGCACAGACAACTTACATTTTACTTGGACAGGACTAAACCTCTCAGGAAATATGAACAGCTGCTGGTTGCATTTGCTGCAGGGGCAGAGGGGAAGGCCATTTCTAAGCAAACCATTTCTAAGTGGATAGGCCATTGCATTCATTTCTGCTATAAGCACCATGGAAAACCTACCCCACTGGGGATAAGACCTCATTCCACCAGGGCTGCATCTACCTCTACAGCCTTTCTCAGAGGTGTCCCTACCAGGGACATCCTAGAAGCTGCTACCTAACACCAAGAACAAAGTACAGTTGTGTACACTTACCATAAATGTAGATGTTCGATTGTATTCACTGTTGCAGTCCTGGTTACCCTCCCTCCAGCCCCCTGACTTCTATTGACTATACCTCTATTCTTGTTTGCTATGCTTAAAGCTTTCTGGTGTATTTGCTTTTTGTTGGAGGTGTAACCTTGTATATAATTGCTTCCCATTGTGGGGGCACATGACATCTGGGGCAAGAAAAACTGATAAAATGCCGTTGGCTGCATGCTTTATACCCCTGACTACCTGACGTTATGGAAGATGAGACCGCAACAGTGAATAGACTCGAACATCTACATTTATGGTAAGTGTACACAACTGTAGTTTACTTGTAAAACTAGCAATAAAGGGTTAGAGGCACAGGTGCTGTTAAGAGCAGCTATACTGTCACCTTAGTCAAAGTTGCATGCAAATGTATGAGTGTGCGCATGTATATATGTATACATCCACCAACACACACATATAGGTGTCTGTACATCTGTATACATAAGTACATAAACAGAGACGCACACAAATAATACAGAGACAGATTTATGTAGACACACACACACACACATATATATATATGTGTGTGTGTGTGTGTGTGTGTGTATCTATAAAGACATAAAGATATGCAGCAAATACATTTTAAACAACCAAATTAATATATATGATAAGCACATGACACATGCATTTATTTATTTAAATTATTATGCATTTCCATCTTGATAAGAGGTAAAGTGGTCTAGTCAACACAACCATGTGTGTCACAAAAGAAGAAAGTTTGATAACAATTGAGAATTCCAGTATTAACAGTGAAGTATACCACTAAAAGAATTATGTGCACTGCATACAAAGTTTTAATAAAATACATGCATTATCACATATCTAGCATATACAAATTTGACAGACATTCGGGAATGCCTTGAATTGCAAGCCTGTCAGTAAGACATTGCAAGGCTGTGGTTTTACAACCACGAGTATAAACTTTGATTGCATATCGCATATTTACTTATGCACATATTTAGGAAAATACGGGAACTATAGAGACTGCATTTGCCTCAACTTTCGGATGGTAACCAGTGTAACTCTACTGTAGTCAAATATTCAGGAAAGGAGTGAACGCTCCAAACATTTTACCACAATGCAGGGAAGAGAAAATAAAGTAAATTCAGTTGGATGGAATCATTATTATATAGTTTCTGTGTGATCCCTGGAAGGTCAGCTAATGGGAAAATACTTTTAGTACAGTAACAGGATTCAGTTTCAAAGTTGTCTGACATTTTTATTGAAATGGTATAAGATTTTATTCTTCTAGAACATGAGGACATTTGCAACTCAATAGGTTTGTTTCCAAGATGCAACTGTCCAAAGCAATGCTATCCTGTGAAATGAGGGAAACAGTGTGATTATAAATGTATGTCTTCACGAATGCATGTACTAATAAGCAACTCTATTGCTGACCATATGAAAAATAATTACTAGTGAAGTGAAAAAAGCATGTAGCAACAAGCATAAAACAAAAACAAACAAAAGAAAATACCATTGTCTAGGCCAGGATAATCATTCCACTAAATTTTACAGAAAACAAGCACATACTAAAGATGTAATTTCACTGCTACAAAGGCTGCAGATCTGAGTGTGACTAGATAGCATCTTTGGCTATCATTCAGTTAATCTAGTAGCCTGTGAGTGAGGGAAGGAAAATACAAAAGGACAAACTGTAAGCTCTTAGCAATTCCTATAATAACCCTCCCCCCACTGACGTTTATGAAATCTGACCTTCAGTATGCTAACAAGCTTCTTTGAAAACCCTGCCTCTGTGTGAACATGTGACTTTGCACAGCATTAAAATGTAAACAAACTACTCCAGCAAGCAACTGATTTTAGAAACGAGATAATGCCCCTTTAAAAGTAGAATACATGTAAAACACAGTGTAAGAAAACAAATTACAACAAAAAAAGGCAATAAAGTAATACAAAATGCAAGAAAGCAAAAGCAAACTAACCTTTCCCTCACAGCATGTTGTAGCAGAGTCTGGATGAGCTTTTCCATTAAAGCTTTGAAATGTTTTATTTTGTCCCTTAAATAGAAAGTTTAGTTCCCAGCTCCACCCTCAGTTCACAGATAATTAATCTTAATTGACCTGTTCTGTCTTCTGCTTGACTCCTTAATTGGCCTGTTCTAATTTCTGTGTGACTCGCAACAGACACAACTATGGTCTCTTCCTAGTTTTAATATACAAGTAAAAAGCAGAATACAAGTAAACCCAGTGTAAGAAATCAAATCCAGCATACAAAGTAGACAAAGGCAATAAAATAATGCAAAATACTAGAAAGCAAAACCAAACTAACCTTTCCTCTCTGATAATTTCTGTTTGAGCAGTGGAACCAGGCAGGGGTGTCCTCTTTCCCCTTTTGTATTTGCACTATATTTAGAACCACTTGCAAACAAAATGAGGCTCAGAAATTCAAGGTTATAACTGGCACTGTAGTCAAGAAAAGCTGGCTCTTTTTGTAGATTATATTATTTTATACCTGATAAAACCGGAAAAGGACATTTCAGTGTTGTGGAACATTTTTAGGCACTTTCAGATCTTTTTGAGACACAAAATTAATAACGCTAAAACAAAGGGAGTTGCTGTAAATTAAAATAAAGGCAATAGCTGTAAATTATATGCCCACACACAAATTGGTTCAGCATTACCCATATTTCTGGAGACATGATGAAATTAAGTACTTAGGAGAATGGATAAAAAAAGGATTCTGGTAAGACAGCTAAGGACATATGGAAAAAGACTAAATAAAAAATAATACAAAAACTGAGAAATTGGAAGCTATGTTACATGCATATGGATAGCAAGATGCAAGCAGTTAAAATATTTTTAGTCCCTTTAGTTTTATAAATAGGTCCAGGCATATTTTTATCAGCCAGAGGAGAGGTTGTAGGTAGCAGTTAATAAAGATCTGAATGATTTTATCTGGGAGGAGAAGATGGTAAGACTCAAGTGGGATAAGCTGATTCTTCCAGTTGAACGAGGCGGTTTGGGATTACCCAGTTTGAAGGAGTATTTCAGAGCTACACAGTTAAGGCACCTATACATAGCACAGGCAGTAACTTATAATTCAAAGTGTAAAGGGATGATAAAAAGGGGGGAGCACAAGAAACAAGGTGAGACTGGGATTTTGGATGCAGATCCTTAAGGAGAATAACAGTAACCATGCAGAATATTATAGTCATAAAGTAAAAGAAAGTATTCTAAGAACTAAGCCAATACGGGAGTGGAGAAAACAGATGCTCCTTATAGGGATGACTGCAATTAAAGATACAGACAATAGTTAAGAGGGGGCTGGAATTTGTTGGAGAAAACTGGCAAAAGAACCAAGGTATTTGGGAGCAAATAATTAGAGAAGGAAAGGTAATAGAATGGGAAGTGGCCAAGAATTTATTTGGGTTTAAGACTACAGATTGCCTTCCCTATCAAGGATTGATATTGGAGAAATAATCAGGGGGATCCTAAGTGAAAGACCAGCACTGATAGAGTTTTTAGTAGAATCTAGAACAGAAGCTGCTGTTAAAAAAGGATTAATTAGTAGAGCATACAACATATTGCATGATAACTATAAGAATCAATCAGAGGAGGTTAGAAAGGATTGGGAAAAGAGATTGGATAAGCAATTTACAAAGAAACAATTGGGGGATTATATGTGCATCTCCCAAATATGCAACAAGGTCTAGATTTAGAATCTTTGGTTGGTAGTGTTTACATAGGTATTTTTTATACCCCAAATAGACTCAGTAATTGTTTCTGAGGAAGGCAACAAGTGTTGGATGTGTGATGGGGGAAGAAAGAGGTAATTGGGAACATATTTTCTGGGAGTGTAATGAGTTAGCAGACTTTAAAGATTCCCTGCAGACTGCTGTGTCAGAGATACTGGGTGAGCAAATTGCTGTAACTAAGGAAATTAATTTTTAGAGCTGCAATTCTGAATCAGAATTGTCTAGACACAGTAAGCCGTGCTGGGTCTAATTATGGTTGTTTTCAAAAAAGCCATCATTAGAAAATGGAAATCAAAGTCTAAACCAACTTTACTAAAAGTAGTGAATATAGTAACACAGATAAAACAACTGGAATTGGGGTCTTTTGAAAAAGGTAGGAGCAAATTACATAGAAAAAATGGGAATTGTGGGAACAATACATGCAGAGGAGGAATGAGGTTTAAAAGAAGGCAGATTTTAATGAGCTATGTAATGTCTGACTGACAATAACTGGATAGATTGCAAGTGTATGGTGTTTGCAACTAAAGTTATGTCAGTATGCTTTTCATTTATATAACTGTATGATTGCCTATGCCATATTTGATAATTTAATACAGATGTTTCTTGTTTAAAAAAAAATGTTTATTTCATAAGAAGACAAGAAATGGGGAGGACTCGTGTTCAGTCTAACAATTTCTAAATGGTGTCTTTTGCTAGTATTTTTTATTCTAACCAAAACTAGAAGACTCTGCTGGACAGGGGCACGGCTGATTCTTTCGTGGCTTTGACTTCTTCTGTGGGTTTTGTAAATTGGTAGACGCTAGACATATTTTAAAGGTGGCAGCTTTTTATTGTGTGTGGACGTTTACCAAGCACTACAAACTAGATTCCTTCTCTAGGTCCATTGCAGGCTTTGCTAGGACTGTGTTCCATGGAAACCTGGGCTCTCATCTTTCATCCTCCTCCTCCTCCTTCCTTTGTTTCTAAACTCTGATATTTGACCCATATAGCTTAGTCTATTGCAATAGTGATCTAATGCTGAACATAGTACAATAGTGTTAGTAAGCTTACCATAGCAGTAGTTTGAATAGCTCACTTGCAGTAGATGCACCTTCCCTTCCATCCCTCTATTTTTTGCTTCGTTTATGACAGGAGTGCTACATTTTTATCATTTTTTTGTTCAGTCTGGCAGGGCTGTAGCCTCCTCCTGAGGCAAGAAAGCTCTGAACTTTTGGCACCCTAGCCACTGTCTGTGTGCTGCTCTGCTTGAGCTGTACAGTGACTAGGGTGCATGAGAGGTACCCTAAAGCTTTTGAAACTGGCTGGCAAGTTTGATCCTTGGTGGGATACGTCTTGTATAACTTGGGCTCAAAAAGTCACCAAAGCACTTGGAAAAAGCCCAGGAAGACCTCTTAGTGTGATAAAGAATATATTTAATGTTCACTCCACTTTATCAAAATAACACACACTTAAAAATGCCCTATTTGGCCCGAAGGGGTATTTTTAAGTGTTTATTTTTATGAAGTGGAGTGAACGTTATTATGAAGTGAAGTGAACATTAAACACATTCTTTATCACACGAAGAGGTCTTCATGGGCTATTTCCAAGTGCTTTGGTGACTTTTTGAGTTTGTTTTGACTGTGTAAGCACTGTAGCCCAGTTTGTTTGCTGTTACAACAGCGAATCTATTCAGTCATCTACTGTTATGGTAAGTTTACTTAAACAACCGTACTTTGAGCAAATGCAGTTGTCTTTGCAGCAGTTCTTTCTGCAGGAGGACAAAGTAGTACCTTTTATCCCAGTGAACCTTTGCCTTACAGCTTGAGTTAGCTGTGATTGAGTCCTGATTGCAACTGCTCTCCTTCGAAGCAATTGGCATCATTAAAAAGGGCAAACTAGATCAAGGACAAGGAAGTGAGACCTTGAGAAATAGGAGAGGTTTACTTCTTCATGCTTTTGCTAACCGGATTATCTATACTTGCACTCTACATTTACCATAAGGGACCCTGGAGGAAAGTTCCATTTAGAGATATCTAGCAAATCAACACTGATGGAAGAACATTTATTAGTATGTGGTACACAAAAAGGACATTGCACCCTCGGAGTGTACCATTCTCTAGCTTCTGATATACTTTATGGACTTGTTTTAAAAAGTGATTTCTGCTACCCTCCTTTCCCACCCCCACTGGGTAATCCAGCATGTACTTGATATTGGAGATCTTGTTTACTTATTTATTGGCATTTTTTACTGGGGAAGTCTGAGTAGTGCCCTGTTTCAGCAGTGGCCCAGGAGGGAAAGTTCCATTATGCAGACATTTATAAATTAAACTTTTTTGTTTGTTCATGGGATAGTTGGGCTGGTCCTAGGATCTTTTTTTTCAGCTATGACCAAAACCAAAATGCAGCATGTCATTTGACAATGCTTGAAGTGTTAAATTTGACCTTAGACTGAAAAAAACATGATATATGAAAACATCAGTACTTACAGGTTTATAATTAGGTTTTTTTACTTCACTTCAAATGGTTAATACATATCCAACAGTTCAATATAGTACAGTTTTGTATTTTACATAATTTTAATGTGCATAAGAGACTTGAGTAGTCCTATATAGGTTGCTTTTAGCATGTTATAGGTGATGTTAGGTGTCTGACTGAGAAAAGTAAGCAATACAAATGCTAGCATACTTTTAAGGTGAGTAGAGTAAGAGTGAAAACCCACAGAAGTCAGATTTTTATGTGTTGATTAGCTTAACTAGTTTGTGCCCTTTTTCCCTTCCTGTTGCCTGCCTTCAGCTACACTCCAAAGACACAACTGATAAATGTAAGGTACTGGGGTCTACCTTAAGGATCTATATATATGCAATGCAACATTTGTATTACATTATTTTTCATCACCATATTTGATTTTCTCTTTATATATCTGCTTCAAAAAAAAAAAAGAAAAAGGGAGACAGTTAAGTAACCCATGCCTTTTAAGGTAGCAGAAAACACGGTCAGAGTTCAGGAAAAAAACTGAGACAGCAGTACAGAAAGGCAAATATACTAAAGGATGGGGTGGAAGTCCAGACAACTAGCAACAGTACCAAGATTCCACCCAGTGAGGCAAATCATTATCGTATAATAAAGGATAGTAACATCAGCTAATTTGGGGGACCCTCCAGACCTTCCTTAATTGTATACTGTAGGTGAGTTCTTCTCCAGTCACAGTTTGGCACTTTTCTCAGAAAATACCATGCTTTAGAGAGAGGAATGCGGTCTCCAGTTTATATAAGCTTACATAGTCTGTGAGCCCAGTGACTGACAAAGATCCAGACTGTGCACATCAAAAAACAGGAGATCTGCAGTAAGTTCCTAGGTATAAATCTGCAGTGTCCACTGGGCTGACTGGTTACTATTCTGTTTTGCCATATTTTAGGGAAGAAGCATGGCATTAGGTACTGCCATAAGTGCCATGAGGTGTAATTCTGATACTGAAAGATGCCAGATGGAAAAACTCTTGGCTTATCTTGCTGCTAGGAGAATGGAGGAGATTGGGCTTTACTTCAGAGACAGGACTGAGTATTAGCTTTTGCTACTCCCATAGCCATAGTCATGTCTCAAGTTATTTTATACTACTTTGTACACTTAAATTTGGGGAGTCTTTTTCTACTGTGACCCTAGCACTGTGTTTTCTACTTTGTACTAGAATTCTGCAGAACTTACATTGTTTATTATATTACAGCAGTGAAGCACATTGTATATGTGTAAATCTATAGTTTTCCTTATCTTATTGTACTACAATTGTTGATTGTTTATCATGCTTTTGTGTTACTTGTAGTGTCCTTGGCTGGAGAAGTGGTGAAAAAATTCTTAGACCAGTTCACCTTCTCAGTTAACAAACCGCAAATAAGTAAAACTCCTTGTGCAGGGATCACTGGGAAAAGAACCCTAGGCCTCAGGCAGAGCACTGTTACAAGGAATGATGCTTGGACTGTAGCCACAGAGCAACCCTCTTGGAGGTATGTCTGTTGCCAGAATGGACTTTTGGAACCTGCAGGCAGTGAACTCATCTTCAAATACCCCCCCCACACACACACACACACCTGGTTACTTGGCCAATTTGAGTGCAGCTGGTCTGATCCCAGAGATTTGTATCTTGATTCACCTGGCCACTGTTCGGGAGTACCTCAAGCTGAAGTTTGCCCTCTCAGGGATTCTCTAATATCTCAGTCCTAAGTGAGGTGAAAGCATCAGGTTGTCCTATGCTAGGGCTCACAGATTAAGGCCTGGTTATCTCTCTGAAACCTTGACATACAGTTGCAAGGCCTAATCAGAGTAAAGGACTGTTTCCTTCTCAGGCTTCTGTATGGAGCTTGAAGACTCAGTCTGTTGTTCCTTGAGAAGATCATATACAATGAATCTTCCTTCTGGTGACTGTCTGGGGAAACTTTGAGGCTTATAAGGTGAAACATGGACTAGTCTCAGGCTTCTAATACTTTCCTGCCAAAGCATTGACTATCACAATGGGAATTGGGGAAAGAAGGTAAAACCTTGGGCTATCCCACATGTAAAACTTGATGTTAAGGATACTGTTTTGGCATCCTCAGAGCATCTTGACTGTTCTGTCTTGGATCTCAAGAAAGCAGATTCCCCATTGTAAGCCACATCTTGTAAACTGTGAGGCTATTCTCCTTACTGAGACTTGCCATATTTACAAGCCTTGTGCCATCACAGTGGAATTGTTAATTGGGCATAAGCATCCTTGCAGCTTTGAAATTCCTAAGCACCTTCTAAATAATCCTGGAGGGTATATGACATTTTGCTTTTCTGAGCATCCTGTGTGACTTTGTGGACCATGAATAGGAATACTGTCTTTTCATTCCAGGAGTTCATATTTTTGATTCACTTGCAGTTTGTTGGCTGTAAGAGGATTAAAAATAGACTACATCTTTGGAGTGTTCCTTGTTCTCCATTTTTTCAGGAACCCTGTCTAAATTATGTTATGATATTTTGGGTGGTAAAGTTATTTTTTTTTCAAATGCTTGTACTTTTAATATTTTATCTGCTGCTCTTTTGTGTTAACTTCCCACAGTGTTTCTGCAATAGTTCTTGTACTTCTGTCGATTTTAATTGCGTTTTGATTACTTGCAACTTGAAACTGTGTTACTAGTTCATTCTTTTTTCTCTTGTAGTTAATTATTTTTCATTGTAGAACTTTATTCATGCTTATCTGCTCTGTATCTTGACTGTCTTGGCACCCTTCAGGCTAATGAATATGGGCTGAGCTTCAGAGATCTGTTTCTGTGTTTTGTTTTTCCTCCTATTTTCAGTTTCTTGGCAGCTGCAATTGGATTAGTATTCCAAAAGACTTTTAGTGGCTGCAATGGTGCAGCGGTTAGGGTTGTTGCCTTACAGCAAAAGGTTCTCCGGTTCAAGTCTCGGCTGGAACACCTTTTGTGTGGAGTCTTGCATATCCTCCCTGCAGTCGACTGAACTTTAAAGACGTGCAGGTGGGTGTGTGACTGTGTGTGTGCCTTCTTTGAAGCTTGGGTGCTGGGGTGGCAACTCAACACCATAAAAATCCACTAGCAATCAATAGCAGACCGGTGATCCGCTGTGGCAATCCCTAACCGGGAAAAGCCAAAAGAGTTCATTTTTTATCACTAGCAGTTACTTTGTTGCCTAAAGTCTGGGTTTACTTGTGATTTCATGGTTTTTACATTCTTTGGACTTTTATGTTTGGCTTTTAATGTTGGGGAAATATTATATGTTAAGTTGTCTATCTCGCCTTCATTCTTGCTGGATGGGTTCGGAGCCGACCTCGGCTCCGACTCGGCCACTCTAAAAGCTCGAGAGTTGGTTCCACCGGCTTGAGGCTCCCCTTATATCCCACAATGCTAGGCGTGAGTTACCTCAGATCTCGTTTGCCGCTACAGCTATCGAGGTGTGTTTTCTACCGGCTCCAGGTTAGTGAAAGTTAGACTAGTTTAAATTCTTTAAATTCAAGCTAGCTTAGTATAGTTTTTAATTTTCCCCTTAGTGTAGTGGATATATTCCCTTCTACCCTTTATCCAACTCTCTTTTTTCCAAAGAACTTATAGTTCTTTCCCTAAGGCCTTCGGGCCCTTCCTTCCCTATCCTTAGGGTGTGTATGTGTTTGTTTAGGGAGTTTTAATTTAACTTGCCTTAGTTTAAATAATTCCCTTCAGTGTAATCTGTGTGTGTGTGTTTTTTCTGTGTGTGATTACACTTCGGTTCCTTGAGTATGTCCAAGGATACAAAGGTCTCAGGCTTCAAGAAGTGTGACTCGTGCTGTCAGAAAATGTCTCTGACAGACGGTCACACTTCTTGTGTATATTGCCTGGGACCTTTACACCTGCAGGACTCTTGTGCTGTATGCCATGGCTTCAGCCCTAGAGTCCTGCAGGAAAGAAAAAATAAACTCATTTTAAGGGGTTTAATTAAGCCTGAAGGTTCCCTTTCTGTGTCATCGGGGAAACCTTCTAAGGCTTCAAAGACCTCGGCTCCAGCTTCAGAGTCGAGGCCTAAGGCTTCGAAGCCTACTGCTTCATCGGCTCCGGCTGGAGCCGATGAGTCTTTGTCTGCAGTACCTGTGGTTTCCTCGGCTCCGGCCGGAGCCGAGGCATTAGAGATTCCTAGGTCGGCTCCGATCATACCATCGGAGCCGACATCTAGAAAGAGATCGAGGTCACCGTCCCTTGGCTCCGTTCATTCGGCTCCAGCGTCTCCCCTGCTGTCTGAACGGAGCCATAAATCTCACTCCTCCAGGTCATCGAGGCTCTCAGATCACGACCTCCAGAGGGTAGTGAGTAGACTTTTGAAGTCCGAGGCACTGGCCCAAATGCTCCAGAGTCCGACTCATCAGTCGATGCCTCAACTTGTTCCATTAAATATTCCTCCTCCGACTCCTTTGAGCTCGGAGCCGGGCGCCTCGACCGAGACTATGGTAGCGCCGGAGCCGATACAATTGTCTTCGGCTCCGTCGTCAGCTCCGATTTCTTCTTTGAAGAATCTCGGCGGGCTTCCTCGTCTGCTCCGAGGGGTGAGTGGCATCGGACCCTTGTCCGACCCTCTCCCTCTCGGTGCTTCGGCTGGTGAGTTCGGCTCCGACATCGGCCTCGGAACCATCACTGTCGGTGCCGAGGGAGGTTCTTAGCTTCTCGGAGCGGGGACCTCTGGCTCTGCCTGACAGGGGTGCGTTCGAGGTCATGCGGAGTGTGTTGGAACCTTGTTCGACTCCACAGTCGGCTCCGTCCGCCCCTCCCTCTTCGGTGCCTTTGGTTATGTCGACTCACTCCCTCATCCCGGACCGCAGAGAGCCAGCTCCTCAAGAATCCCCTGTGGGGATCTCATCCTCTTCCGAGGCCTCCCCTGAGTTGGCAGAGGAGCCCCCTAGGAAGAGAAAGTGTAAGAGGAAGCACATAGACTCACCTGAGTCTGTCACCTCTGACACAGATTTAGAGGATTCCGAGGGTTCCCCGTTCCCCTTCTGAAGATGTCTCTTTCGCAGACATTCTAGAGATCCTGAAACAGAGGGGAAATTGGCCAGCCCTTAACCCTTCGGAGGATGAATCTGTGTATCTTGAGGCGTTTGGCTCTCGCCCTTCCACCTCCTGGGTGTCCCCCCCCTTTGATCCCCTCATGCAGGTGGTTGCAAAGAAGGCCTGGACGGCTCCTGATTCAGTGGACCCTACCCCCAGGAGACCTTCCAAATTTATAACAGCACCAACTGACAAGCAGTTTCTCACAAAAGGTGTTTCTGTGGATGCTATGGTGGTAGCTGCTGCCACTAAGAAGGAATTAGCTGATCCTTCAGTGCCTGTCCATCCACCTAACAAGGAATCTAGGTCTATGGACAGGTACGGGAAGCGGATGTTCTCATCAGCGACCTTTGCAATGCGTTCGCTGAATTACCTATGCCATTTTACTCGTCTTCAAAGAGACTTGATCAAAGAAGCGAGTGACATGTTGAAGGATCCTACAGCTGCGGGTTTCCAGGACAAGATGAACACTCAGCTGGCTACCCTGAATTCTATAGCTAACTCCTCCATGCGCCTCCTTTCGTATGCGGCTGATGGAGCGAGCAGAGCCGCAGGGACAGGTGTCGCCTTACGTCGGCATGCCTGGATGCGACTATGCAATTTTGCGGACCCCTTTAAAACGTCTTTCACCAATTCCCCGTTTGATGGATCATCTCTTTTTGGTCCTCAGGTGAAAGAAACCTTGACTAGGTGCGAGACGGATGGCAAAACCCTATCTGCCGTCGGAGTGCGTTTTTCTACTCCTTCTAGACCTTACCCCAAAGGCCAGAAAAGTGGGAAAATGTGGTTCCGCAAACAATCTCAAGGGAATTTGCCTGACGCACAGAGTCGTTTTCCCTCCAGAGGCAGAGGAGGGAACAATAATGGTAGACGTCGCCCTAGAGGCAGAGGGGGTCCGCAGAACCAAGGCAATCGAGAAACTTTTTCCGATAAGCCTTTTCAGCATCCCTGAGGTGTTGCCTGACTGTCCACCTTCGGAGGCAGTCGGGGGAAGATTGTCACTGTACCCAGAAGCCTGGCTATCCCTAACTCAAGACAAGTGGGTACAGTCCATCATTTCCGAAGGCTATTCCATTCCCTTCGTTCGCATTCCAAACCAATCAAAAAAATCCCTTCCAGATGTTCCACCCGCTCAAAGGGATCTTGCAACTTTGGAAATCTCAAAGCTGCGTGCAAAAAGAGCAATTCAGCCAGTTCCAGCAGTTCCAAAGAAAACAGGGGACTGGAGACCAATTTTGGATCTCAGTATCTTGAACAAGTCTGTCAAGAAAACAAGATTTCGGATGGTCACGCTACAGTCCATCCTTCCCCTATTGGGAAAGGACAACTGGATGTGCTCTATAGACCTTCAGGATGCGTACTATCATATAAAAATGAACAGACGCTCCAGAAGATTCCTCCGCTTCAGGCTGGGAACCAGTCATTTTCAATTCAGAGCCCTGCCCTTTGGACTCACCACTGCCCCCCGGGTGTTTACCAAATGCATGGCAGTGGTAGCTTCTCACCTGAGACATCAAGGATTCCAGGTGTTTCCATATCTGGACGACTGGCTCCTCACAGCTCCCACCAGGCATCTTCTAATGGCCAGGGACTACACCTTTCGCATTTGTCAAAACTTAGGCATTTCAATAAATTGCGAAAAGTCTGTTTTGTCGCCTTGTCATGTTATTACCTTCATAGGCGCAAATCTAGACACAGTCAACATGTTTGCAAGGCTAACAGATCAGAGAATAACAGACATATACAAACTGGTCTCGCTCCTCTTCAGCAGCAACAGAGTCAAAGCCAGGTTAGTTCTGAAAGTATTAGGTATTATGGCGGCTGCCATACCTCTGCTTCCATTAGCCAGATTCCACATGAGACTCCTTCAATGGATGCTCTTCACACAATGGTCATACCAGCAACTTCCGATGTCCCACACCATTATGATTACGCAAACATGCAGGAATCATCTTCAGTGGTGGATGTCTTCCCCTCAGCTCTTCTTGGGAAGACCGTTTGTTCCTCCCCCTCCGGTTGCTACTCTGACAACGGACGCCTCCCTGATCGGGTGGGGGAGGCATTATCAGGGCAGAACTGTCCAGGGCACATGGCAACCAAACGAATGCCACTTGCACATAAATGTTCTAGAGATGAGAGCAGTGCTTTTAGCGTTGCAAGCCCTTCAAGACTCTCTTCCCTTGGGAACGATAGCAATCCAGACAGACAATATGTCTGTAGTGTGGTATATCAACAAACAAGGCGGAACCAGGTCCTATCCCCTATGTCGAGAAGCACTCAGACTGTGGCAATGGGCGATTTCTTCTCAGCGGTTTCTGATAGCAACGCACATCCCCGGGAAGTCCAATCAAATCGCGGACAAGTTGAGCAGAGCTATTCTCATGCCTCACGAGTGGTCTCTGAAAGATTCTATTGTGAGAAAAATTTTTCTCAAGTGGGGTCAGCCTTGCTGCGACCTTTTTGCTACTCCCCAAAACAGCAAGTGCAAAGATTATTTCACCCTATTCCCGCTACCAGGCCAGCCCAGCAGAGACGCTCTAGTCCAAGTTTGGCCCCGGGGACTTCTGTATGCATTTCCTCCCTTCCCACTAATCTCTCAAGTGATACAGAAAGCTATCGCTCAGAAGGCCTCGTTGATCCTCATTGCTCCTTACTGGCCTCGACAGGTTTGGTTCCCCTTTCTACATCATTTTCTGTTGGAGCGACCTTGGCATTTGGACCTAGTTTCAGATCTTTTGATCCATCAGTCGGGTCAATTTCATCGCTCCCTTCCCTCTCTGAACCTCACTGCTTGGTTCCTCCAATTCCAACCTTAGCCAGGCTTCCTCAAATATCTCACGCTGTTCGA
Organism: Protopterus annectens; assembly: GCF_019279795.1. NCBI lineage: Eukaryota > Metazoa > Chordata > Ceratodontiformes > Protopteridae > Protopterus > Protopterus annectens. The sequence goes on from NC_056750.1 coordinate 654,365,871, forward strand.
GATATTTTGATAGCTTCCCATAAGTCTTCCACTCGAAAGATTTATTTGAGTAAGTGGAAACGTTTCGCCTATTGGGCCCAAGGAAAGGACATAGATCCTTTCAATGCCTCCATCCAAATGGTCCTTGATTTTCTAGCTGAACTCTTCCATGCAGTTTCATCTCCTTCTACTCTTAAAGTTCAATTGGCAGCTATTTCTAACTTTCATGTGGGCATTTCAGAGTCTGCCATAATGTCCCACAAGCTTTGCAAAGCTTTTTTGAAGGGAGTTTTTCTACTCAGACCTCCTTTAAGAAATCCTCCTCCTCCTTGGGACCTAAATTTAATTCTTACTTCTTTGATCCTACCCCCTTTCGAACCTGCAGCCTCCTGTTCTTTAAAATTGCTATCATGGAAGACACTCTTTCTGGTAGCTATTACTTCAGCTAGAAGAGTTTCAGAGCTTCATGCACTCAGCTGTCGACCTCCTTATCTGTTGTTCCATAAGGACAGGGTATCTTTACGAACCAACCCGTCTTTTTTACCTAAGATAGCTTCGGCGTCTAACCTAAATCAAGGCATTGACCTCCCTGTGTTTTTTCCAGAATATTCTAACAGGTCTGAACAAAAATTGCATTGGCTAGATGTTCATCGTCAGTTAAGGTACTATTTGGATAGAACCAAACAATTCAGAAAATCTGACCAGCTGTTTGTCTCTTATGCAGAAGGCAGAAAGGGACTTTCAGTTTCAAAGGTATCTTTATCTAGATGGCTAACATCTCTGATTTCCCTTGTTTATGAAATTAGACACCAAAAGCTGCCCAACAAACCTAAAGCCCATTCTACCAGAGCTTTGGCTACTTCTATAGCCTTCCAAGACAGACTGCCTATTGACACCATTTGTGCAGCGGCTACTTGGGCTACTCCTCACACTTTCATTTCTCATTATAAATTGGATTTAGCTTCTAGGCATAGAGCTAACTTTGGTTCCACTGTTCTCAAGAGTCTGTTCCGTTAGGCCACCCGGGACAAGGTGCTAGGGACGCGGTCCCATCCAGCAAGAATGAAGGCGAGATAGACAACTTAACATATAGAAGTTATGTTCTTACCATAACGTTCCATGTTAGTTGTCTTCTTCTCGCCTTCTTGCGTCCCACCCTCCTTCCCCCTGGCCTGGACAGACCTAGAGGAGTTTTGATTGTGACCTCTCTTTCTACCACCTCTTTACTTTAGGTATATGCTCTGCTGTGCATTTTTCCTGGATCAGGATGTAGGTCACCCTTCTCTTCTCCCTTGTTTATAGAGGTGGACTTTACTAGTTATTCTACTACTATTATAGGCTGGGCCTAGCTTACAAACGAGATCTGAGGTAACTCACGCCTAGCATTGTGGGATATAAGGGGAGCCTCGAGCCGGTGGAACCAACTCTCGAGCTTTTAGAGTGGCCGAGTCGGAGCCGAGGTCGGCTCCGAACCCATCCAGCAAGAAGAAGGCGAGAAGAAGACAACTAACATGGAACGTTATGGTAAGAACATAACTTCTATTTTTAGTTTTATCCAGGACTTTACAAGTTTAATTACTCGGCCATCCTGCTGTTCCAGGTCTTCTACAGATTTCAACAGCATATAATTTTTGTCTGTTTTTCCTCAAGCATTGGAGTATTTTTTTTATAATCCTGATCACTTTATTCAACGTCAGAGTCACTTCTTTGCGTTTAAATATTCAGCATTTAGTTCTGCTTGTAGACAGAGGGTGGCCTAATGGTTAAGGTGTTTGCCTTGCAAACACAAGGTGCAGGGTTTGAGTCTTGCAAGGGATAATTGGCTAGGCTTAAAATGGCTCGCAAGGGCAGTTAGCTTAGTACTAATCTATGAATCTAAACAGTCATTCATGGCTGTAGTTGGGCTTGCGTATCTTACTGTAGAAAGTCACTGTAATAGTAAATCTTAACATTTGGATTTACCACGTTCTCTGTCTAATTTACAAGCTGGATTTTTTCTAGAGATTTTTTCTCTGCTGGAAACCAGTATAGGTCTCAGTCCTATGTTCTTTAGTGATGTTCTTCGTGTTTCACTGTTGCAGTCATTAAATTTGCGTAATCTGCTGGCAGGTTGCCCTCAGTCAGCCTGATTAACAAAGTCTTGGGTCCTGCGTCGGTTGATGTCCCTTTTTCCATGACATCAGGTCGTCAGGGATATAAAACATGCAGCCGATGCCATTACATCAGTCTTTCTTGCCGTGCGGTGCCCGAAGCAGAAGCAGTTTGCAAGTGCCGGTCGGCTGACTCCTGAAATTTTCGTTTTCGAATTTCAGAACTGAAGTCTTCAACTTACAGCTAAGTACCCTGTTGGGGAAACTTTTTCTTGCTCCTTACCGATGTCAGTAAAAGTTAATAATTGCATTACCTGTGGAAAGCAAATACCTCATAAAGATTTTCATTCGTAATGTATTCCTTGCCTAGGCCCTGACCACGACGTACCTTGCTGTCGGTTTTGTGCTTTATTTAATCAGCGCACTATCCGTTGTCAGTATATTTTTACCTCTAAATATTTCGGTTCTCAGTTTAATTATCCAGAAAAGTCGTCGGTTAGCCATCCGACTACCGGGATTCCGAAAAAACGCAAAGATAAAGACAGGCTGCTGAGGTCCAAAACTGCCGACGACGCTTCTCCTAAGCCAGTCGCCAGATCACCGGTACTCGGTGAGATCTTTTTGCAGCCCCTGATACCCGCTACTTCTGATTCGCAGGCCTCTACTTCAACTATGGAACCCGTGGAAGTCTCTACCTTGGATTGGTCCGGAGCCGCTGTGCAGGCACCGGCTTCTGAGGGTGTATTCAGGCCTACAGACTTGCATATTAAATCAACACCGCCTTCATTACTAAGGCCTAAATCCCGATCCATGTCTAAAAAACTGCCCAGGCCACATGCTCGGGCCCTTATGCCTAAAAAACAAATTATAAAAATGGCTGAAGATCTAATTACTCTAATCGGGGGTAGTCAACACTCCCCTCTAAGAGGCCATAGGGCTGTACTTTGTTATGAATCTTCTGATCAGGATTCTGTTTCTTCTGACTCTTCTGATGACCTGGATTTGGCCATACCTACTTATGGGGATTCTGATGCAGAGGATTCCATTCCCTCTGCGGATTTATCTTTTGGGGAAACTTTACATACTTTAAGGGAGTATTTCCACTGGGAAGGCCAGGAATTTTCTGATTCAAAATAGAGGCTTAGAGATTTCCTTCTACCTCAGCATAGGCCTTTGGCTATACCTCCTGTATTAGACATTGTTGTTGATGTGTTCTTGGAATCCAGTTTGGCCCCTGATTCCCTACCTCTGGCTCCTAGTAAACCTGACAGATACTACAGGGTTCCTGAGTCCCACAAGTTTCTTTTCAAAAATCCTGTTGCAGATCCCGAGACTATTTCTCAGGGGCCCAAGGGTATTAAGGCTTCTGCTGCAAAAAATCCTACCCCTTCTGATAGAGACTCCAGGACGCTGGATAGATGGGGTAAAAAGGTTTATACTTCTGCAACCTTGGCAATCAGAGCTTTAAACTGACAATTTCATATGTTAAAATATCAACAGCATATTATTGGACTGCTTAAACAGAAAATTATGTTGATTCCTGACTGTGTGGAAAATAAAGATTTACAGGATTTAATGCATTCTGCTGAACAAGTTGGAAAACATACTTTGCAGTGTGGTTTTGATTCTTTAGAGGCCTCTTGCAGGGCTGCTGCTACTGGGTCTGTGCTTAGAAGGCATGCTTTGCTTAAGGAGCAATCTTTGCCTGATCATGTTAAAGCTAAATTGTTGGATGCTCCTTTAAATCAGGACCGCGCCTGTTTGGCAACAAGGCTGAAGAAGTTCTTAAAAAGAAGGAAGATAAAGCTAAATCTGTGCAAACTGTTAAAGATTTTTTACAAGTGCAACCTCCAAGATTCAGTAGGCACTGGCCTACTAAGAATTGGTCCTTTCCAGTCCCTTCCAGCTCCTCTCAAGCCAAACCCAGATGCGACAAAACCCCCAGGTTTCAGTCCCAGGGGACTCTCAGAACTAAGCAGTGGGGGGCCTCCACTTCCAAATCTGGAAATAAAAAGACACCCCCCCTATGGTGAACGGTCTCGATGATTTCCTTTTAAAATTCCCAAGCACTTATCTTTTGACCACAGCTTTGGGGGGAAAGATTGCTCTTCATGCAAAGAACTGGGAACTCATAACCCAGGACAAATGGGTTTTAAATATAGTGTCCTAGGGATACAGATTTTATTTCCACACGTTGCCAACACCAAATGGGTGGCCAGACCTGCCCCCAAATCAGTGGGCAGAGGCTCAAAAACAAGTACTTTCCCTCTTAAGCATGGAGGGCTATTCAACTGGTACCAGAAGAGGAAAAGGGACAAGGTTTCTACTCCAGGCTTTTTCTGGTACCCAGAAAAGACAAATCATGGCGTCCATTCCTGGACCTGTCTACTCTAAACACCTTTCTGGAGATTCCAAAATTCAAGATGCTGACTCTTCACCAGTTACTTCCTATGCTAGGCAAAGATGCCTGGTTGGCAACTCTGGATTTAAAAGAAGCATACCTGCACATCCCAATCAGGGAATCTTGCAGACGATACCTACGCTTCAAAGCAGGCTACTCGCATTATCAGTTCTCTGCACTGCCCTTTGGCTTATCTACTGCGCCCAGGGTATTCACAAAGTGCCTAGCTCCAGTTATTACATTTTGCAGGCAAAGAAATATTCAAATATATCCATACCTGGACGATTGTCTAATTCAGGCAAAAAAACAAGGCATACTTTTAAATCATCTGGTGTTTGTAAAAAGGATTCTAACTTGTCTGGGGTATACCATAAATGAAAAGAAATCACAACTGGTACCCTGTCAACAAATTACATTCCTGGGTACAAGCTTAAATACAATTGCCCAGATGGCTTTCCTCACGCCAGAAAAGCAAATTCATTTGGTAACTTACTTCAAACAAGCGGCCACAAAAAAACTGCTATCTGCAAGACAAATACTGCAAGCCTTGGGGTTCATGGCCTCCTGCATTCTTCTAATTCCATATGCAAGACTGCATATGAGGAAACCACAGTGGTATCTAAAAATTCTGTGGAGTCAACATTATCACAGCCTGGAAACAATGATTCCTATCATACCTTGCCTACGCCTGGAGTTTTTATGGTGGACAGAGGCCTGCCACCAAAACAAGGGACTACCATTCACACTACCCCCTGCCGCCCAAACACTAACTACAGATGCATCAGACTATGCATGGGGGGCTCACCTGGCAGGGAAGTGCATTCAGGGCAAATGGAGCCCAAATCAAATGCACCTACATTTCAATCAAAAAGAAGTGTTAGCTGTACAGAATGCTGTAACAGCCTCCAAGGACTGCATTCTTCCAGGACAACTAATGGTAAAGACGGGCAACACCACGGTTATGTGGTACATAAGCAAGCAGGGGGGGTACACCTTCCTGCCCCCTCTGCAGACTAGCCATGGCATTGTGGAACACAGCCTTGAGCTACCAAGTGCACCTACAAGCTCAATTCCTGCCAGGAAAATTGAATACACTGGCAGACGGACTAAGCAGAAACCTCATGGACCCACACGAGTGGAAAGTGGAACCAAGGATTTTCAACATGTTGACAAGCGAATGGGGGAGCCCAAACATAGATCTATTTGCCTCCCTCCAGAACTACAGGTTTTGCACAAGGACTCCCCACAAACAAGCCTGGAAAGTGGATGCTCTGTCCTTCAGCTGGAAAAACCTGTCAGTCTACACCTTCTCCCCACTGCCTCTGCTCTCCAAAGTTCTACTAAAAGTCTAACAGGGCAAATCAAGGATGATCTTGATTGCTCCAGACTGGCCATGCCAACACTGTTACCCACTTCTGCGCAGTGTGTCACAGTTATCTCCATGGCAATTGCCTCAGACCCCTTCCCTGCTGTCTCAGCAGGAGGACCAAATTCTGCACCCTCAGCTTCCAACATTGAACCTTGCAGCCTGGGTAATCGCTTAAATTCACCCTTCTCATCCCTCAGCAAACCTGTGATGGGTGTCATCTTGGAGGCAAGGAGGCCTAGTACTAGAAAATGTTATGCTGACAAATGGAAAAGATTATGTGCCTGGAACCCATCTCAAGGGATGAGCACAGCAGCGCCCAATTTACCTCAGATTTTGCAATACTTAACTGAGATGCTTACAAGGACCTGTCTTTTTAGTTTCATAGGTTCATACTAGGCTATCTGCCCTAGGGCATTTACAAGCCTAGCCAGAGTGTGTTTGGCTTTTGCCACCCATTTTAAAATGAATTTTGCTATGCCCTTTTTCGAGGTTAATATGCTATGCATCTGTCTAACAGTGACACAGAAGTGATACCTGGAGTAAATCTACAATCTCCCATCCACTCATCAAGATTCCTCTTGAAGAGAGTCAATAAGGGACTCTGCCTAACCTGGACTGGGATTTTATTCCAGAGTGAAGGGAGCCTCTGGGTTATTAATCTGTCCCTCCAGCATGTCCTATTTATTTCAGTGCTGAGGTTCAAGTCTCTCGATGGGATTTGGATTTTCTGAGGTGCAGCATGTCCATTAATTCCGGGTTGGACATGGCTTTATACGTCGGGCACAGATCGCCTCTGAGCAGGCGGTATGCCACTGAGTACAGCTGGAGTTTCTTTAACCGGGCAGCATATGGCATCTGTTTGAGCCCTTTGATCCTCTTGGTGAGGTACTTTTGGGGTCTTTCCAGTTGCTGCAGGTGTCTGGTAAGGTACATCCCAAAAGGGGCATTGTACTCAATTATGGGCCTGATGAGGGATGAGTAAAGAGGCACGATGACCTCCCCTGATCTAGATGTGAATCCCTTCATGATTAGGTGGGCTATATAAAATGATTTTCTAACCACTTTGGCCACGTAGTTGTCGAATGAGAGGTTGCTATCAGCTTGGGTCCCCAAGTCCCTAATTACTTCTTCCATACTTAATGGTTTACCATCTATGTGGTAATTTGTGGGCACTTTGTTTTTGCTGAAGGGGATGACTCTACACTTTTTGGCGTTTTGCTTGAGGCCATGGCTCTGGCACCAGTTGTCTGTTTCTATGAGACCCTTTTGTAGGATGCTTGTGTCAGCTGGAGAGTTGATTATGGCGCCCAGTTTGCAGTCATCTGCGAACTTGGTCAGCCACAGTCCTTCCGTGTTGGCCTTTACCTCCGAGAAATATATACCGAACAAGAGAGGTCCAGGACTGAGCCTTGTGGGATGCCACTTGTAACTGGTTTGGAATCTGACATGGCTCCAGCAATTCTAACCATGTGGGTTCTGTCCTTGAGCCAGTTTGCAACCCATCTAGTGACATAGGGGTTTATGTTTAAGCTGGTGAGCTTATCTATAATGCCTGAGTGGGGTATTGTATCAAAGGCTTTTGCGAGGTCCATGTAGGCAGTGTGGACCACCTTCCCCTCGTCAATGGCCTTGGTGACTGTTTCAAAGAAATCGACCAGGTTTAAGAGGCAGGATCTGCCCTTAACAAAGCCGAACTGGGTAGGATCCAGTGTCTGTAGGTCCCCAATATCTTTATTTATGAGGTCCATGATGATCCTTTCCATAGCTTTGCAGACCAAGCTAGTCAGGCTTATGGGGCGATAGTTTCCAGGATCCGTTGAGGCACCACCTTTGTGGAGAGGGACCACTGTTCCTGTACGCCACTCTTTGGGTACATATCCTGTAGTAAGGCTGAGATTGAACATAAGTTTTATGTTTGGGTTTAGTTCTTCTTGGAGTTCATGTAGGATGCAGCCCGGGACACCGTCTGGTCCCATTGATGCTGTGTTTTTTGCTTTGGACAGGGCGGCTCTTACCTGAGCATCTGAGATGTCGGGGGGGGGGGGCAGTACTCTGCTGGGATAGATATTTGCCCTTTTGGTGGGGAAGGGGGGAGAAGTTTGCGCTGTCAGCTAGGATGTTGGCAATGTCTGTGGGTTTGGTGTATTTTTTTATCATTTTGGACTAATTCTGAGCATATCTGGGAATTCCCACCCAGGTTTCTAACATAACTAAAGAAAGCCTTGTGATTATCCTTAGTGTCATGTGCAATTTTTCTCTCGAAGCTGGCCTTAGACGATTTTATGAGTGCCTGTAGTTTTTTGCTAATACTGATCAGAGATGCCTTCCCTTTTTGGGATTTTGCTCTATGATGTAGTTGCTTCCTCCTTCTATTGTATAGTTTGTTTATGGCTGGGGTCCACCAGACAGGACGTCTGCCTTTGGAGGATTGGGTCTTGGTTTTGTTTGGGATTGCATGATCCATGCATTCCTGAAGGTGTTCATAGAATGCGTTTATTAAGGATTCTGCGGTCTGGGCCGTATTTTCCACAGGCCCGGGGGCTTTGAAGGATTTCACCTCGGTTTTGAGGAGTGTGAAATTTGCTTTAGAGAAGTTTTTCACTGTGGTTTTCTGGGGTCGGGATGTGAATATCTAGTGAGATTAGTTTATGGTCTGATCTTACCAGTGAGGGATACACTTCTGGTCTGGAGTCCCCATGTTGGCGATGATCAGGTCCAGTATGTTTTCCCCTCTTGTGGGAGTGGTAACAAGCTGTTCCATAGCATTTGAGTTTATAAATTCTAGGAACCTTTGGGCTAGGGTGTTGGAGCTAGAGTAATGCTCCCAGTCTTATGTTTGGGTAGTTGAAGTCGCCCAGTATAATGGTGTTTGGAGAGACCTTCATATTTTCCAGTGTTCTCAGGAAGGCTGAGTGGAGTTCCTGGGTTTGGAAGGGTGGTCTGTAGCAGGCTATAAACTGGAAGGCAGTTTTACCCACAGTTAGTTGCACATGGATAGTCTCTGATGCTTCGTGCTGTGCCACCAACCTGGAGGTGTGGGTATCTTTGACGAATATTGATACTCCCCCTCCTTTTGTGGTTCGATCCAAGTTTTGGGGCCGAAAAACATGGTATGAGGTATAACCTGGTAGTGCTGGGGTGCTCTTGGGAGCCTTGAACCAGGTTTCTGTTACTGCACAGATATCGATGTTCTCCATGCTAAGGAGAGTTTCGAGTGCATCTTGAGGTTTAGACTTCTGGCATTGAGTAGCATTACTCTTAGTTTCTTATCCCTTGTGATACCTATGGAGGTGGGTTTGTCTTTTGAGCCTTGCCTAAAAAAGGCACTATGGGGGTGGCAAGAGCCTTTGCCAATATCCGAAAGCCCAGGGGTGACGGGTGCAAGCCGTCCCTAGCGAAGCATCATGGCTTGTCGAGCATGTCATCCCAGGCTGACAGGCATTGGATCCCCTTTGAATGACACCAATACTTAAGCCAGTTGTTGAAATTGATCATCTTGTCTTCATATTGTGGCATCATTCTTTGTGAGGGTAAGATGCTACTCAAGGTCAGGGTCATACCGGCCTGGGCTACATGCTCAGAGAGCTCCTCTATGTCTCTTTTCATGTAGTCCAAGGAGGTACGTCTTAGGTCATTCACACCAGCATGGGCAGTGACTGAGTCATATTTGCACTTGCCTTGGAGTGACTTGAGTGCTTGTGTTATGTGGCAGATCCTAGCGCCCGAGAGACAGCTCACTGTGACCTTCTCCTTGTTCAGCCTGGTGAGCGGGACATTAGTGTGCCTGACGATAGAGTCACCTATTACAAGTGTATCAGGTGTGTTGTTTAGCCTTAAGGGCTGTCACTGTTCGGCACACTGGCTTTGTGAGCTATGTTGCACGTGTTTTGTTTTGGGGTAGCAGTTTCTTGGGTGTCTACTTTGGAGGTCTCTGTTGCTTAGGCAGATTTTTATTTAGAGCCTCCGAGTATGTTTTTGTGTGTTTATGTGTTCGGTTTGCTGTCGTGGTAGGTCTTTGTGAGACTGTAATTGTAGTGAGTGTGGTTTCCTTCTCCTCCTGACTGGTTACGCCAGTACTGAGTTGAGAGAGCTTATCCTCCAGTTTGGCTATATGGTTGCATCTCTCATATGTGTTGAAATTTGTTGGGAGGAGGAGAGGGTTGTCTGTGTACATGAAGCAGTTATAACATTGCCTCAAGATTCCCAGATTCATCAGCTGGACCGGAGAGGAGATTGACAACTGACCTTTGGACATGCTAGAATAGTATTGGGAATTCCTTTATAACTGAAAAGGGCCAGTGGGGAACAAGGTACTCAAGGGGAGTTTGTGAGGGTGTAGTGCTTTTAATTTTTTAGTGCCGACTTATATAATTGCTTTAGTGAGCAAATGCCAGGCTTTAGAGTAGGAATAGGGTGTTTATTGTGAGAACTAGATCAGTTCTAAGGCAAAAAGTGAAGACTAGACTTTGTGGAGCCGAGAATGGTTTAATCCCAATTAAGCGGCGTTGCCCGATGCTGCGCTATGCGCAAAATCATGCAAAGCCACGCTAAAGCGGGTTTTATACAGGGGGGGACTTGAAAGAGCTAGAAATTGGCCCAGAATGGCCAATAGACTACCAGATTCTTGTGCTAGGAACACTCCTCCAGGGATAGATAGGCTACTCTAAGCTCCCCACTGCCACTGGTGAACAAAGAAGCCTCCCTTTACCCAAGAAAGGAAATGAGCAACACAGGAACTTTCCAAAAGTCCAGAATACAGCAAAGCCTGTATTTGGACTACTCTAGGTCAGGAAAGACGGGAAACCAGGATAATTTTTTTTTTCTTTTTATGCAACAAACAGCAGGAAAATGCAATAAATATGTAACACAGGCTAGCGCACTTGAGTGTGTAACCTCAACAGGTAAATGCAACAAACACGGCAAACTTTAAAAGTGCAGGTGCAAAAACAACTTTAAACAGTTTAAAACAGTTCAAGAAGCAGACTGTTTTAAACTGTTTAAAGTTGTTTTTGCACCTGCACTTTTAAAGTTTGCCCTGTTTGTTGCATTTACCTGTTGAGGCTACACACTCAAGTGCGCTAGCCTGTGTTACATATTTATTGCATTTCCACGCCTCATTTCAGCTCATTATAACACAGAACCTCCCCTCTTCTCTCATCCTCTGCTCAAGCAGTATCTCAGAAGGGCAGAAAACTTGAGACCACCCAGGAGAAGTCCTACCCCTGCCTGGGACCTTAACTTTGTTTTGGAGAAACTCACTCTACCTCCTTTCGAGTCAGCTGCTACTGCAGACTTAAAATTTATTTCCTGGAAAACAGCCTTCATTTTAGCAATCACTTCAGCTAGAAGGATATCTGAATTACAGGCCCTTATGGCACTGGAGCCTTTCATCATCTTTCATGCAGATAGGGTATCTCTGAGGACCAATCCGTCCTTCATGCCCAAGGTGGTTTCCAGTGTGGCTCTTAATCAGTCCATTCATTTGCCAACCTTTTTTCTGAATCCACAGAAAAAAGGGGAACGGATTCTGCATTCCTTGGATGTGCACAGACAACTTAGATTCTACTTGGACAGGACTAAACCTCGAAGAAAATCTGAACAACTGCTGGTGGCATTTGCTGCAGGGGCAGAGGGGAAGGCTATTTCAAAACAAACCATTTCTAAATGGATAAGCCATTGCATTTATTTTTGCTATAAGCATCATGGAAAACCTATCCCCCAGGGGACCAGATCTCACTCCACCAGGGCTGCATCTACTTCTGCAGCCTTTCTCAGAGGTGTTCCCACCAGGGACATCCTAAAAGCTGCTACCTGGAGCTCTGTACATACTTTCACCAAGCATTATCATTTACCAATTTTCTCTAAATCCAGAGCTGGCTTTGCCACTGCTGTCTTGCAGGGCCTTATAGCTGGCCCTACTGCTGTATAAACTCCTTCTCCCAACCATAGCTTTGGGAATCTACCCAAATGTAATGATTGCAACAGTGAAACACGAAGAACATAGTACAGTTGTGTACACTTACCATAAATGTAGACGTTCGAGTGTATTCACTGTTGCAGTCCTGGTTACCCTCCCTCCAGCCCCCTAACTTTTTCTGTCTGTACCTCTACTTTCTTTTACTATGCTTAAAAGCCTTTTTGGTGTGTTTGCTTTTTGTTGGAGTTATAACTTTTGTGTTTTTATGTTTATTTGCTCCCCATTAGGGTGGCACCCAACATCTGGGGCAAGAAAAACCGATGTAATGGCGTTGTTTTGCATGTTTTATACCCCTGATGACCTGATGTCATGGAAGAAGGGACAGCAACCGATGCAGGGCCCAAGACTTTGTTAATCAGGCCGACTGAGGGCAACCTGCCAGCAGATTACCCAAATGTAATGACTGCAACAGTGAATACACTCGAACATCTACATTTATGTTAAGTGTACACAACTGTACTTTTTTAGTTTTCTCCACACTGGCCCATAGTTACCCTGGAGTAAGTTTAATGTGGCTGTGTAGTTGTCTGTGTCAAATGTTTTTCATGTTTTGTCAAAAGTTTCAGTCTTTCAACAACAAAAATGTTCTAGTGATACCAGAAAAAGACCAGGTTATGTCTTGAAAATTGGAAATAAAAGTGTACCATATGATTTGCAATTAGTGTCAAAAGAATACAACACTGCTTTTTGTGGTTTGGCTTAGGTTGCAACTTTGAGGGCTGTGAGAATTTATTGATCATGTGTGAAAGGCTTAGTTAATTTTTATTTCTTGGAGAAGCAACTTGAGACATAGGAGAAGAACTCTTAAGAAGAAATGCTTGTTCAGTCTGAAAGAACCAGGCTAGATAGAGAAAAACAGTAATTCAAAAGAGGGTAAAATCTGTTTAGAAAAGTAAGGAGTCCACCATGTCAGACTCTGGTAATCAGCATTGTTCTATATGTATCCTTGACAACTGCTGAAGACCATAATTTGAAGTCTGCCCAAAAAGGACCAAAAGTAGTCCACCAACATTCCTGCTACAAATATTTATTTATTTACATTTGTTGACTGGTAGAGTCCGACTGGACACAGGTCTGTTTTCAGCGGAGGCCCGGTGAGAAAAGTTCCACAATAATTAAGTATTACTTTTTATTTTTTTTTATTTTTTTATTTATTTATCATTTGTTGACCGGGAAAGTCCGACTAGGTTCCACAGAGCCTGTTTTCAGCGGAGGCCCGGGGAGAAATGCTCCAGATATTACTTATTACTATATATAGATATATTACTTGCATTATATAGTTAAAAAACATAGCGTTTAAATATAGACATTAGTCCAGCTAAAGAAGCAAGACAAGAATAAACTATAGATGTAAAACAGCTGTAGTACAATTTTAAAATATGGTGACATATACTAAACATAGTTACAAATGTAGTTGAGATTCATCAGTGAACAATTGATACAATCTGTTTTTGAGGTACATAACAGCTATTGGCAGTTGTTGCTTAAGTTAGTATTATGTGGTAGGTAGCTGGGAACATGAGTAGCCAAGCTTGCTAAGAGTAGGTTGTTGATAGGGGGCCGAGAGCGGTAGTGGGTGTGTGCAGTGGATGCTATGGGGGGGGGTTACAAGGGCATAACTGGCAAGTTTTTAAGTGTGATTTTAGTAAGGATTTGAACTGGGTGGAAGAAGTTACAGAGGTAATTGAGGAAGGGAGGGAGTTCCAGAGTTTGGCTATAGTGCAGGAGAATAATGCATGTTCATCGTGTTTCACTGTTGCAGTCATTACTCTTGGGTTATCCTGCTGGCAGGCTACCCTCAGTCGGCCAGAATTCCAAAGTCTAGGTCTGGCGTTGGTTGCTGTCGCCTCTTCCCTGATGTCATTGCGCCAGGGGTATAAAAGATGCAGCCGATGCTATTTTCTTCAGTCTTTCTTGCCGTGCGGTGCCCGAAGCAAAAGCAGTTCGCAAGTGCCGGTCGGTCGACTCCTGAGCGATGTCAGAAAACGTTAACAATTGTATTTCTTATGGGAAGCAAATACCTCATAAGGATTTTCACTCTTACTGTATTCCTTGCCTAAGCCCTGATCACAATGTTGCTAGCTGTCGGTTTTGTGTTAGATTTAACCAATGCAGTATCAAGCGTCTGTTCGAGTTTGCATTTCATTACTTTGGCCAAAGATTTAATTATATAACGCCGTCAGACCAGCCAACAACCGGAGTTTACAAAAAATGCAAGGACAAGGAAAAGGATAGGCATCCAAGGTCCAAAACCGACGATAAAGCCTCTGCTAGGCCAGTTGCCAGTTGGCCGGTTCTCAGTGAGGAGCTTTCGCAGCCCCTGGCACCCGCTACCTCAGACCACAGACCGCTTCCGACTCCCACGTGGAGCCGACTAGGCCTCTGGAAACTCAAGGTATTGGACACTTTGAAATCATTCCCTCAGATGGGTCCAGAGCCGCTGAGCAGGCATCAGCTTCTGAGGGTGTCTTCAGACCTACACAACTATATATTAAGCCATCTTCAGCTTCAAAGACTAAAGGAGCTCTGAAGACAAAGAAACAAGTACAGCATTCTCCGTCTCAGACTTCCATGCCTAAAAAACAGATGCTCATAATGGTCAAAGACCTAATTAGTTTGATCAGGGGCTCCCATCGCCCTCCTGATAAGAGGCCTAGGCAAGAGACAGAGTATGATTCTTCTGATCAGGTTTCCATTTCCTCTGATTCCTCTTCTGAACAGAATTACTCCATGCTTCCCTATGAAGATTCTGATGCTGAAGAATCCATTCCTTCAGCCTCTCCTCCTGAGGATTATTCTTTTGGGGGAACCCTGCATACCGTGAGGGGAGCATTTCCACTGGGAGAGCCAAGATTATTCTGAATCTAAGAAAAGGCTCAGAGACTTTCTGCTACTTCCTCAGCACAGACCCCTTGCTATTCCACCTGTTCTGGACATTGTAGATGATGTATTTTCAGAGTCCAGCCTGTCCCCTGACTCTCTACCCCCTGCACCTGCTAAGCCAGACAGATACTACAGGGTCCTGGATTTGCATAAGTTCCTATATAAAAGCCCCGCAGCTGACCCAGAAACTATATCTCTGGGTCCCAAAGGGGTTAAATCTTCCACTGCAAAAAACCCTGTCCCCTCTGATAGGGATTCCAGGGCTCTAGACAGATGGGAGGGGGGGGAGTCTACACTTCTGCTACCCTGGCTGTAAGGGCTTTAAATTGTCAGTTTCATATGCTTAAATATCAGCAATATTTAATGTCACTGCTTAAACATAAAATGTTGACAAATACTGAATGTTCAGAGAACAAGGAATTGCAGGATTTATTGCATGCAGCTGAACATGTTATGATTCACTGGAGGCCTCTTGCAGGGCCGCTGTTACAGGATCTGTTATTAGGAGGCATGCTTGGTTAAAGGAACATAATCTGCCTGATCACGTTAAAGCAAAATTATTAGATGCACCATTACAGCATGATACTTTGTTTGGTACTAAAGCAGAAGAGGTGTTGAAAAAAATGGAGGATAAAGCAAAATCCATGCAGACAGTCAAGGATTTCTTACAGGTACAGCCACCCAGGTTTAGCAGGAACTGGCCCTCTAAAAATTGGTCCTTTCCAGTGTCAGACGGACCACAAAGAGGCAGCTACAGGCATCCCAGAGGCAGATCTCAGCCCCAAGGCTCATACAGGCCTAAACGATGGGGTGCTCCTACCTCCAAAAGCAGAGAAGACAAATCACAAACTTACAGGAAACAGTCCCAATGACTGTCCTCTACCAGATCCAAGCACTTTTCATTTGGCAGCCCCCTTAGGAGGAAAACTAGCACTTTTTTCATCAAATTGGCAAATGATTACCCAAGACAAATGGGTCCTGAACATAGTGTCCCAAGGCTACAGGTTCCATTTTCACACCCTACCAAGGTCAAAAGATATGCCAGACCTGCCACACAATCAATGGGCAGAGGCACAAAAACAAATTACTGCCCTCATGGACATGAGGGCCATTCAGCAAGTACCACAACAAGAGCAGGGGCAAGGATTTTACTCCAGACACTTTCTAGTAAACAGAAAGGACAAAACCTGGAGACCAATACTGGACCTGTCTATACTAAATACGTTTCTGGAAGTTCCAAAATTCAAGATATTGACTCTACAGCAGCTACTGCCCATGCTGGGCAAGACGGCTTGGCTCATGACCTAAAAGAGGCATACCTGCATGCCCCAATCAAACAATCTTACAGAAGATACCTCAGATTCATACCTGGCTCAATGCATTACCAATTTTCTGCACTGCTCTTTGGCTTATCTACTGCGCCCAGGGTCTTCACAAAATGCCTGGCACCAGTAATTGCGTTTTGCAGACAAAAAGGAATTCAAATATATCTATACTTGGACGACTGCCTAGTTCAAGCAGAGAACAAAGACATTCTTCTGAAGCATCTGGCGTTTGTAAAAAGATTACTAATTGGCCTAGGGTACACAGTAAACGAAAAGAAATCAAAACTAGTGCCCTCTCAAGAGATAATATTCCTGGGTGCAAGCTTAAATACAACTGCCCAGATGGCTTATCTCACGCCAGACAAACAAAAGCAACCGACTATTTACTTCAAGAAATTGGCAGCAAAAACCCACTTCTCTGCAAGGAAAATCCTGCAGGCCTTGGGTTTCATGGCATCTTGCATTCTACTAATTCCATATGCCAGACTGCATATGAGGAAACTACAGTGGTATCTAAAAAGTGTTTGGGCTCAGCATTGCCACAGCCTGGAAACAGTAATTGCACTCATTCCCTGCCTGCAACAGGAGTTTTGATGGTGGGCAGAAGCCTGTCACCACAACAAGGGTCTGCCATTCAGATTACCCACAGCCAAACAGACACTGACAACGGATGCATCAGATTATGCCTGGGGGGGCCCATATGGCAGGAAAATGTATTCAGGGCACATGGCCTGCAAACCAGATGCATCTTCACATCAATCAAAAAGAGATGCTAGCTGTTCAAAATGCCCTGACAGCTTTCAAGGACCTGCTTCATCCAGGACAGTTACTGATAAAGACAGACAACACTACGGTCATGTGGTACATAAACAAGCAGGGAGGTACACATTACTACCCCCTCTGCAGACAAGCAATGACCTTATGGGACACAGCATTGGCTTTTCAAGTTCACCTGCAAGCACAATTCCTGCCAGGAAAAACAAATACTCTGGCAGACGAACTAAGCAGAAACCTCATGGATCCCCACGAATGGAAACTGGATTCACAAGTCTTCAGCATGATAATAAGGAAATGGGGATGCCCAGACATAGATCTATTCGCCTCCCCTCACAACTGCCAGTTGCAGAGATTTTGCCCAAGGATTTATCACAAGCAAGTATGGAAAGTGGACTCCCTATCGTTCAGCTGGAAAAATCTAAAGGTATATGCTTTTCCCTCACTGCCTCTCCTTCCCAGGGTACTCCTAAATGTCAGACAAGAGAAGCCAAAAATGATACGGATTGCACCAGACTGGCCACACAAGCACTGGTACCCAATCCTAAAGAAATTGTCTCAAGGTCCAGCATGGATATTGCCTCAAACTTCTCACTTACTGACCCAACAAATCAATCAGATCCTGCACAGCCAACTCAGGACCTTAAATCTGGCAGCATGGCGGATAATGTAGCCATTCAGAACACTCCTCTTTCGAAAGCTGTTATGGATGTTATCTTATAGGTTCATAGGTTCATAGGTTCATACTAGGCTATCTGCCCGAGGGCATTTACAAGCCTAGCCCATAGTTTTGTGGCTTACGCCACCCCTTTAGTATGGGGAACTATACCCATTATTTTGCTGTGCCTCTGTTGAGCAGTGACACTGAGGTAATCCCTGGGGTATATCTGCGATCTCCCATCCATTGGTCAAGATTTCTCTTGAACAAGGCCAGCGAGGTGCTCTGCCTCACATATACCGGGATTTTATTCCACAGCATAGGGAGTCTTTGGGTGATGAATCTATCCCTCCAGCATGTCCTATTAATAGCCGTGTCGAGGTTTAAGTCTCCGCCCTTGTGACTCTGGCGGATCTAGATTTTTGAGGTGAAGCATATTCATCAAATCTGGGTTTGACATGGCCTTGTATGTTAGGCAAAGGTCACCTCTGAGCAAGCGGTAGCGACTGAATAGAGCTGGAGTTCTTTCAGTCGGGCAGCATAGGACAGATGTTTGAGACCCTTTATCCTTTTGGTGAGGAACTTTTGTGGCCTCTCCAGCTGCTGCAAGTGTCGGGTCAGATACATTCCGAATGGGGCATTGTACTCAATCATTGGTCTGATGAGTGATGAGTATAGGAGACTATGACCTCCCTTGATCTAGATGAGAATCCCTTCATGATAAGGTGGGCAATGTAGAAGGTCTTCCTAACTACTTTAGCTACATGGGTGTCGAATGACAGACTACTATCAACCTGGGTCCCCAGGTCCCTGATAACTTCTTCTGTGCTCAGTGGATTGCCACCTATTTGGTAGCTAGGGTTAACCTTGTTTTTCGAAGGGTATGACTATGCATTTTTGGCATTTAACTTTAGGCCATGGCTCTGGCACCAGTTATCCGTTTCTGTGAGACCCTTCTGAAGGATATCTGTGTCAGATGTGTTTTCTACTATGGCACCCAGTTTGCAGTCATCTGCAAACTTTGTCAGCCATAACCCTCCTGTGTTTGCTTGTACTTGGAAAAGTAGATGCCAAACAAGAGTGGGCCCAGGACTGAGCCCTGTGGTACACCACTTGTGACAGGCTTTGAGTCTGACATGGCACCAGCAACTCTGACCCTGTGGGTTCTGTCACTCAGCCAGTTTGCAACCCATCTTGTGATGTATGGGTTAACATTTAAGCTGATGAGTTTTTCAATGATACCCGAGTGGGGTATTGTATCAAGGCCTTCGCCAGATCGAGGTAGGCTGTATGGACTGCCTTTCCTCATCAATGGCTTTGGTGACTGTTTGAAAAAGTCAACCAAGTTTAGAAGGCATGATCTGCCTTTGACAAAGCCAAACTGGGATGGATCCAAAGTCTGCAAATTCCCTATGTCTTTATTTATGAGGTCCATTATGATCCTCTCCATGGCTTTGCAGATAAGGCTTGTCAAGCTAATGGGCGGTAATTTCCAGGGTTGGTGGAGGCACCGCCTTTGTGAAGTGGGACCACAGTTGCAGTGCGCCACTCCTGGAGTGCGTATCCAGAGGTAAGACTATGATGAAACAGCTGTCCTAGCTGTGCTGTTAATTCCTCGTTGAGTTAAGTGGAGCACACAGCCGGGGACACCATCAGGTCCCATGGATGCTGTGTTTTTGCTTTGGAGAGAGCAGTTCTCACTTGGGCGTTGGAGATGTTTGGGGGCTGCAATCGCTTGGTATAGATATCTCTCCTTTTGGGGGAGGGAGTTTGCACTGAACCTGTCAGCCAGTATGTTGGCAATGTCTGTAGGATCAGTAATCTTCACATCATTTTGAACTAGTTCTGAGCATATCTGGGAGTTTCCTCCCAGGTTTCTAACATAGCTAAAGAAGGCCTTATGATTGTCTTTTGAGTCTTTAGCTATTTTTCTCTCAAAATTTGCTTTGGATGATTTTATGAGAGCTCTTAGTTTTTACTTATAGTGATCAAGGGTGTCTTACCTTTTAAGGATTTTGCTCTATCTTGTAGTAGCTTCCTCCTTTTGTTGTAGAGTTTGTTTATGGCTGGGGTCCACCAGACTGGACGCTTGCCTTTGGTACAAAGAGTCTTTGTTTTGCTTGGGATTGCCTTATCCATGCAGTCCTGCAGGTGCTGGTAGAAGGCATTTGTAAGTGATTCAGCGGCTTGAGTACTGTTTTCTGCGGCTCGGGGCCTTAAAGGAGACCACACTAGTCTTTAGAAGTGTGAAGTCGGCTTCGAGAAGTTCTTTACTGTGGTCTTTTTATTTCAGGTGGGGTGGGATGAGGACCTCCAGCGAGATTAGTTGTGATCTGATCTCACCAGTGAGGGGTATACTTCCGGTGTTGAACATTGTGCTCCCATGTTCGTGATGATGAGATCAAGTATGTTTTCTCCTCTTGTGGGGATGGTGACTAGTTGTTCCATGGCGTTTGAGTTTATGAATTCCAGGAACTTTTGGGCTAGGGTGTTTGGGCTTGAGTAGTGTTCCCAGTCTATATTTGGGTAATTGAAGTCACCTAGTATGATGGTGTTTGGTGATACATTTATCCCCTCTAGTGTTTTCAGGAAGGCCATGTGAGGTTCCTGAGTTTGTGAGGGTGGCCTGTAACATGCTACAATTTGTAGAGCAGTCTTGCCTATGGTTAATTGCACCTGGATGGTCTCCGATGCATCGTGCGTTGCCACCAGTCTTGAGGTGTGGGTGTCTTTGATGAATATGGATACCCCACCTCCTTTCTTGGTATTGTCCGGATTTTGGGGCGGAACGCATGATAAGAGGTAAAACCTGATAGTGCTGGGGTGCTCTCAGGAGCCTTGAACCAGGTTTCTGTCACTGCACAGACATCGATGTTCTCCATACTGAGAAGGGCCTCGAGTGCGTGCATTTTGAGATTTAGACTTCTGGCATTGAGCAGCATTACCCTTAGTTTTTTCCTTTTTTGTGTTCTAGGGTGGTAGGTTTAGAATTTGAGCCTTGCCTAAAAAGGCACTATGGGGGTGGCAAGAGCCTTTGCCAACATCCGAATCCCAGGGTGACAGGTGCAAGCCATCCCTTGAAGCAGCGTGGCTTGTCCAGCATGTCATCCCAGGCAGACAGACATTGGATCCCCTTTGAATGACACCAGAGTTTAAGCCAATTGTTAAAGCTGATCATCTTATCTCTGTATTGTGGCATCATTCTTGGTGAAGGTAGGATACTGCTCAAGGTCAGGGTCATACCTGCCTGGGCTACATAATCAGAGAGCTCCTCAATGTCTCTTTTCATGTAGTCCAAGGAGGTACGTCTCAGGTCGTTTACACCAGCGTGGACAATGACTGAGTCGTATTTGTACCTGCTGTTGAGAGACCTGAGTGCTTGCGTTATGTGGCGGATTCTAGCCAGGAAGCCCAGTACCAGTAAATCTTATGCAGAAAAATGGAAGAGATTCTGTACTTGGAACCAGGAACAAGGCAGTGACACTTGTGTACCAAATATCCCTTGGATTTTACAATACCTAACTGAGATGCTAAACAAAGGCCTTTCTTTCTCATCAGTTAAGATTCATGCCTCTGCCATTTCAGCCCATTACAATACGGAACCACCTATCTTTTCTCATCCCTTAAGGCAGTACCTCAGAGGGTCCAAAAACATTAGACCTCCAAGGAGAGCACCAATTCCGGCCTGGGACCTCAGTTATGTTTTGGAAAAACTCACACTGCCTCCTTTCGAGCCAGCATCAACAGCAGATATTAAATTCTTATCCTGGAAAACAGCTCTGCTCCTAGCAATAACCTCTGCAAGGCGAGTCTCGGAGTTTACAACCACTCATGGCTGTGGAACCTTTCATCCAGACAGGGTTTCTCTGAGGACAAACCCTACATTTATGCCTAAGGTGGTGTCCAGTGTGGCCCTTAACCAAACCATTCATTTGCCTACCTTTTATCCTAACCCACAGAACAAGGGTGAGAAAATTCTGCGTTCTTTGGGCATACACAGGCAGTTACGCTTCTACTTGGACAGAACTAAAACTTTCAGAAAGACTGAGCAACTTTTAGTGTCATATGCTGCAGGATCACAAGGAAAGGCCATCTCAAAACAGACTATTTCTAAATGGATAGGCAATTGCATCCGTTTCTGCTATTTTCAACATGGCAGATCAGTGCCTAAGGGCATTAGGCCTCATTCCACCAGAGCAGCAGCCACTTCAGCAGCCTTCCTCAGAGGAGTACCAACCAAAGATATCTTAGAGGCTGCAACTTGGAGTTCAGTGCACACCTTCACAAAGCACTACCACTTACCTCTTTACTCTAAGTCCAGAGCAGGCTTTGCCACTGCAGTTCTGCAGGGCCTCATAGCCTCTCCTAACCCTGTTTAGCCCAGCCGTCCTTCCTCAGCTTTGGGATTCAACCCAAGAGTAATGACTGCAACAGTGAAACACGATGAACATAGTACAGTTGTGTACATACCATAAATGTAGATGTTCGAGTGTATTCACTGTTGCTGTCCAGGTTACCCGCCCACCATCCCCCTTTTCTTTGCTGGGACTTATCTGCACTTCTCCATCCTATACAACCTTTTTGGTGTATTTGCTTGTAGATGAAGGAAGTGTTATTTTTGTGCATGCATTTTTATTGGAATATTTTTCAGCCTACCAATTTGGGGGCACCTGACATCTGGGGCAAGAAAAACTGAAGAAAATGGTCTTGGCTGCATCTTTTATATCCCTGGCGCACTGACGTCAGGGAAGAGGCGAGAGCAACTGACACCGGACCTAGACTTTGGAATTCTGGCCGACTGAGGGTAGCCTGCCAGCAGGATAACCCAAGAGTAATGACTGCAACAGTGAATACACTCTAACATCTACATTTATGGTAGGTACACAACTGTACTTTCTCCAGCAGAGTTAATGGCTCTTGTGACCTGTAGGAGGTTTTTGTGGCTGGATGTTAGTGGTCTCGGGGTTATGTAGAGTTGGAGTAGATTCTGGAGGGATGGGACTTTTAGTGGTTGGTTTATTAGTTTGTGGGCGAGTGTGAGTTGATACCATTGAAGGAGGTGGGGGAGCTCTAGCCAGCCCAGTTCTGCTATTGAGAGACAGTGGTAAGTACGGTAGGAAGCCCCTGTGGCAAATTTGGCGATTTTGTTGTACAGGTTTCTAGTTTATTTAGGTCACATTGTCCAAGGTTATGGTCTGGATCATCTTCATCTCCTTACAGGACTTTGTCAGCAACTGCCAGTTGTCTCAGCATTGACGTTAACATTTCCAGACTTCAGCCCTCCCCATACCCATAATCATCTGCAGACCTCTGCCGATCCATATCTTATGTACTGATCAGCCCCTTTTTTGGTGACCCTTAATGACCACAAACTTCACTGAGCTGTGGCAGTGTTTTGCTTGTATAACATTTGGGTACATTTTGCTTGCAGCTTTTATTGGATTGTTGCTTCATTTGTGAAGAATTTTGTAGACTTTGTTGAGATTTTGCCATAATTTAGATTTTGGTGGAACTAAGTTCTTCTCCTCTACTATGTGTTGAAGCCGACTTGTTCTGCCACTTGTGGGGTGTATTGAGTGCTTGTTAGCCCTTATAGGACTTGACATAGATTTAATCTTTTGATCGTGTTACTGGACTGATTTACTGATATAAAGACGGCTGTTTTTTTCTAAAAATGCATCCCCTGTGGGCACAAAGTTAACTCAAAGGGCCACTTTGCAAAATGTGTTTTCTGTTTAGGTCTCTCTCATCTTGATGAGGACTGCACAGTTTGTTCCAAGTTTGACAAACATGCTATTATTGATAAAAGAGCAAATACATTTTGAAAGTGTGTTTTTTTTTTTTTAAGCTCACAGAATTTTCTGAAAGAAAAAAACAAAATTTAATCTCTAATAAGTAGAGTGAGAGGGCTGGGGAGTATAACTTTAAACCTTCCAAATGCAAACATCATACCTGGGAATTTTCTTCTACCCTCCCCCCTCTGAGAATCTGCTTAGGAAGGAAGGGGAATCTTTAGTGTATAAGACTTTCTAAGATTTCAGTGCAATTTGTTGAGGACTACTTTCCGTTGGGCCCGAGGTCAGGTGTTTAACACCACAAAAGAATTTCTTCTTTGACTGATGTGAATCTCACAGCCTTACCACCTTCTAGTCCCCCTTCTGCTAGGTTACTGTCTTCTCTTTGATCCATTACTGATGACTATAAGGTGCCCAAGGTCATGCTACAGACCCATTCGGACATGGGACTTCTGTTTTTTGTCTCTAGTTCTTGGCTAGACCAGGAAGGAAGGCTTCCTAAATTGGCATCTGCCTTTTCATCAGCACCAGTCTTGGTACCAGTAAGGTCAAGGCCTAGTAACACCCTACAGGAAAATCCAGTTAAGAATAATAGTCCATGATGTTTCATGGATCAGCCAATCCCAAACTGTTAAAAACAGCATGCCCATTTTCTGTCCAATAGAGTATTTACTTCATTACTTCCTACTTGTTACCGTCCAGTAAGAGTATACATCTCCACATTAAGGTATCTTGCCAATAGGGTGCGAGCAAGTTCTTTAACTGGATTTTCCTGTCGGATTTTAAAAGGAGTTACTTGACAAAGATTCAGTATATTGATTGGAAGTTAGTATTTTAAATTAAGACACTCATTACACATTAATCAGGATCTGAAGAAGGCATTACGCCGAAAGTGCTTGTCCTGTCTTTGTGTTGTCAGTGGATTGTTTATAAAAGATTTTACTTTGTTTTATCGTCTGCCTGTGGTGATACGTTCCTTGTTTTTTTCTGAAGTCTTTTTGCTTTTCTGGGAGTGTTCTTTAGTGGTGTTTACCTGATTTTTTCAAGCTATTTGAGAATATACCATAATGTCATTTATTGGTTCAGTAAACCTCCCCAAAGAAGATGATACTGTTGTGGGTACGATTCATAACCATAGTAGTAGATCTTTGAGAATTGTTTACTGTAACAGTACAACTCTCTTCCCTCAATCACCTTGGAGGACAGTATACAAAGTTAGTCAGGGCTGATCTTTAACTTTGTACCTGGTCTTTGCTTGTGTTGTCAGTATTTGTTAGTTACAGTTTTATAAACATTTAGGTTTGTCATAGCAATATTTTCCTTATGGGGTTGTATGAATTAAAGAACTGATGAAATGGAATGAAAGTACTGGCATTATAAGGCTGCCTTATTCACCTGGTAAGGATCTATAGATCACGGGTACAGAATCAGCATAAGTCTATGCAATGAATAGGGACCAGTTTTTTAAAAATCTGACCAACCCAAAGATAAGCTAGACTGATAAAACCCTTTTGCAAACATTTCTGGTTATGGTGACTGCTATAAAACCCTTTTGCAACAATTTCTGGTTACACTGACCTCTCCTTGAAAATCTGGTGTTATGGTAAGTATCTTGGCCACAACTGTACTTTGTTACTCTGGCTCTGCACATTCAGTATGTGAAAAACTGAAACACAGACCACAGGTTGTAAGCACACCTTACTGCTTCAACAGTTGATGTCATGACAAGACATCAGGACAAGGCTCATATGCCTCTGAAAGGAGAAAATAAGTTTCAGAATTGTACTGTACGGGAGATTTCTAAAGGGAAAATACCACAAGTTACCCACTGCAGAAGGCTTTCTTGCAGATCAGCTGATGTGTAGAGTATGTATCTGTTATTTTAAAGCATGTAGTCCCCCAGTGTTTATCATGCAGTGATAGAGTGTTTGGGGATTTATTGTGTAATGAACAGGACTTTCTGCATAAGATATTATCCATTTTGGCCTACAGTCCAGAACCATACAAATGTACAAGAGTTTACAAGGGTAATAAGCTTACTTGTAGCCATAGTTAATGGCATAGTGGGATATAGCAGTGACTGCTACCTAGGTGAGATGAGTTTGATTAGAGGCTTGAATACTTGACAGTGCTGACAGGGAGACTGTAGGCATACCACTCCTTAGGAGGAAGGTGGGACATAGTAGGACATAACCACAGTCCCTTGGAGGAGGGGTGGCATTATATTGGGTATCCTGGGAAGCAGAATTTCATCTCACTAGTCCACTGCTTCGTGGTATCCCTCTTTTGCAAGTGCACAGGAGCATGCATTCACAGGGGAGGACATTTGTGAATCCCCTCATTGATGGGGGTAACTCATCCTCTCTGCCCAGGGGTGGGATTAAAGATTTGCAAAAAATGCTTTCATTGCTAAAATTCCATTGAGAGCACAGAATCCCAGAAGCCTGCCTTAATGGTGGCTCTTCTTGGATGACTGGCATCTTAGTACAACTGGGGCCTCCCTAGCTCTAAGGAACAAAGAAACTCACGTGCATTGGAGGGGCTTGATGTTTAGTGAGTGGAGGAGGAATAACTACCTATTAAAATAAAGTACAGATATGTGTAAGCATGAAAGAGTTCTAATGTATTAAAATTGTGCATTGGCAGAAATGTGTATAGGCATTTTAAAAAAGGCTACAAAGCTGTATATTTGGATAATACATTGACAGCATTTAGTTAGATTATTTCTGTAACATTGGTAATTTATCCCATTTATGAGCCATTCCTTAAACATTTTTAATGATTTTTTTTTTTTGCTTTATTAATAGACTCTTGATCAGCTGCCACTTACAAACCCAGAACATTTTGGAACACCTGTTATTGCAAAGAAACCAAGCAGGGGCAGAAGAACTAACAATGTGTAAGTAGTCATGTAAAGACT
Organism: Protopterus annectens; assembly: GCF_019279795.1. Classification (NCBI taxonomy): domain Eukaryota; kingdom Metazoa; phylum Chordata; order Ceratodontiformes; family Protopteridae; genus Protopterus; species Protopterus annectens. The sequence goes on from NC_056750.1 coordinate 654,392,042, forward strand.
GCAATAGTTTGCTCAGTTATTTTGTATGACAAAATAATACATGCCGTTACAGTTGTTACAGCTGTATCTTAAATTACTGAACATTTTTTTTAATCGGGAAAGAGTGTCTTTACCCTGTTGGAGTTTATTGCACCATTTTAATTCTGCAAACATTTATGTATTTGGCTTTTATATGAACACTGTGTTGTGGAACTTGTTTGAAGGGTTTTGTTTGAAACAGTAGCACACAAACATTTCATTGTCATCATCAACCACTTTGTCCGATTTTCTACATGGGGTTGGGGTATCACATCAACTGCCACCATCTCTCATAATTCAGTGCCAGTCTCGTACCTTCTTCAACAATCATGCCGACTGTCACAGATCTTCTCTCACACAGTCCATTTACCTCTCTGGTGCACACCCTTATTTTCTCTTTGTCCCAAATCGTCTTCACCAGGCTGTCCTCTGATTTCCTTCACACGTGCCATAACCACCATAATCTGTTTTTTTTGCCCCTCTCTACAATTGGAGCTACTTGGGCTTCTGCTTTGATGTCCTGATTTCTTTGTCGATTCCATAATGTTCATCATACCACCCATCTCAGCCACTTCATCTCCATCACCTCTCCTTCCTCAGCTGCTCTCCCTTCACTGCCCAGGCTTCTGTATCATACAGTAATGCTGGTCACACCACTGTTTTGTACAGTTTACCTTTCAGCTCTTTTGGCATTCTTCTGTCAAACACTGCCCCTAAAACTCTGTGCTAGTGGGCTGCAGTCCCTCTGATTCTATTTTTGACTTTCTCATTCAGGCTTCCCTTCTCTTCAACTACCCTTCCTAGGTACTTGAAACTGTTAAGCTTTTTCACTATTTTCCCTTCTATCTCAATTCTTGGCTTCTTCAGATTACTCATTTATTGCCATTACAGCTGTCTTATATGTACTCACCTTCTTCTTGTGTGCTTTCAGATTTGCATACCATTACAGAAAACTTTGCTGAAGTTCTTGTTCAGAGTCTGCGTGTAATGCCACATTGTCTGCATACAGCAACGTTGTTAATCTGTCTCCCTCTTTGACCTTTTTACAGTAGTCGGTTGCCAGTATGAACAGCAGTGGGATCAGAGCTGAACCCCGATAACACCCACTCCTACTGGCAGCTTCTCTGTAAGTCCAAGCACTGTTCGTATTGCAGTACAGCTTTTTCTTTTAAACATGCAGTGGTGTATTACAGCTATACATTTGGATATAATGCTGTAAAAAGGGACACCTGGCTACAAGGAAGAGGTAGTTAATCTGTGTTACAAGTTAATTTTAGTGAAGTATTTTAAGCCATATGCTGTTTTGATTATGTTTTGACAAAGAACAGTGCATATTAAATAGCACTGCTATCCAACTAGGCATGAAGCTGTAATATATATACCATTCCAGTTTTCAAGACCTGCCATTGGTGGTGGGGTTAAAGCTGTGAAACACCAACAACATGCTGACAGGGATGGCTTGCAGTCCATTAGAAGACTACCAGCTTTTGTAAGAGTCTGCTGCCCTTGTACCTGCTTAATATTTCTTGCTAATGGCCAAAGAAATGCCTCTTACTAAAAAATTGAAGGGGGCATGTCAGGTCACCAAAGGTAATTTCTACGAACATAAAATGATTGAAGTAAATTTGCTTAAATTGCATTTGGTGGCAGTGCAGGTGGCCCTCTTTTTCAACTGTTGTGTGGTATCGGAATTGGTATGTAGACACTTGGGGTGTGTGTATCGTGTCCCCTCCAATAGAAAATAACTTTCCTCGGGATCTTTGTTGAAGGCACTTTTGGTGAACATTTTTTGATGTTTTTACGTTTGCTGAAACTAGCTTCTGTGAGTTAACATAAATCCAAAATTACAGACTCAGATGAAAAAGTTTCTTGTATCAAAGTTTACATGTTTAAGGAGTAAAAGTGGAGTAAAATGCTTATAGGGTTGAAGTACCCACATGCTTATAGTGCACGTGTAGCCCTACAGGGCACTGCTTGATAGAGTACTTGTATTCCCCCCCCCCCCCCCCAAGCAAACTATTGATTTTACACAGTTTTATACAGTCATTATATCATGTCCCTTGTTTGATATCAAATCTTGAAATCAGTTGAGTTATCAGATGCAAACTCTTCATAGACAATATTCATTAAAATGAACAGTTATACTGTATAGTGTTTTTCCCCACTCCCATCAGTTGTAGAACCCTGAGTATGGTTCTGTTCTGTATGTTTGGAGGCAGCAACCCCCAGGGCCATTGTTCCATTTTAATAAGAACACAAAACAGCATTTTGATGATTCTCAGATGTAATGAGTTTGACTGCTCTGTAAAAACCTTGATCAGTCTGGTTAATAGGGGCCAGCTGACCAGAAAATGGTGCTTGATAAATTTATTTGTTCTTAACTGCATTTTCTCTTTTTCAGAAGTAGTTATTTTTGAAAGACCATTATCCTCAAGAAAGTTGTTTGGCTTTTCCAGCAGCAAGAAAGCTTGAATAGACTTGAGCCATCTGTTTTTTTGTATTGAAAAAAAAAATGTTAAAATCCACCAAGTGTTACTACCATTCTTCAGGGTTTACCTTGGACGTTGTTCTGGTTAAGTGACTTTAACAGAAATGCATAATATAATGTTGAACGTCAAAGTAATCTTCAAGTAGCTAGTTAAATTTTGTAGAAGTTGTACAAGCAACCCCTTGTGTTTCACTGCAGGGACATTTGATGGTCTTCTCTACTCCAGGATGCACATCTTTTTGTTACAGTAAAATAGTGGTCTTACAGGAGAGTCATAGTAACAACTGTATGTATGTCTTTTGGCTTATCCCGGTTAGGGGTCGCCACAGCGGAACTCCAGTCCGCTAATGAGTGGCAGTTGATTTTTACAGTGGCGAGTTACCAACCCGATGCCCAAACTTCAGAGAAGGCACACCCATTCACGCATGCACCTACCTGCATGTCTTTAGACGTCATTTTACTAAATTGTAGTATTTTATTTATACCCACCTGATTTGCATCAAATTCTGTTAAGAAATTGTAGAAAACATTCCAAGGAGCAACATGTTATTTAGAGTTCTGTAAGTTTAAAAACTGAGAAGTTACTGGCTGGTAATAACACTATCCTTATGCCATGAAGGAAGAAGTTTGGTAAAAATAAAAGAAAATTGAACAGAAAAGAACAAAAGCTTTGCATGGGAAAAACCTGACAGCTGTTCAGAAAAAAAAAGTTAATATTACAACTTTGGTACATGAGATTGTGTCCAGTAATTGAGAGAAAAAAATTAAGTCATACACAATCAGAATTATTTCAAATAACTGGAGCACTGGAGATGTATATAATGTCAAATGACAAAGGGACAATACAATAATGTATAAGTAGCCATTCTGATGAGCTGATAAAACTGTAGAAATCCGATATTTAGATCAAGGAATGACTGGTTGAACAAGACTGGTCAAGAAGAAATGCTAGAGTTAGAAGACAAAACACACAGAGAAAACCTGAGATTTATTGCTATACCAGAGAAATGGAAAGAGTGAACTGTAGTAATTTTTATTAAAGTACAAATAAACCACACAGCAAGTTTTGTTAACTGAGATGGCATGTCATGCATATGCTCCAAATCTGGTTGTCAAAAGTAGCCACAGATTATATTGGTAAAAATGCAATCATGCAAATGAGTTCCAAGACAGCTGTAAATTGAGCAGCAAGTTGATTAGAACCCACCCCATGTGAAAAATGAAAGTGGTTTAAAAAAGACAGTAAAGGTTAACATTTTGGGTAAAATTTAGCTACTGGTTTGTCATTACACTGCCTGGATGTTAGCAAAGAAATTTGGAGACAGTAAGAGAAAGTCAACAAGAAAAAAAAAACTGATGAAAAGAGCCTTGGATCTATTCAGCAAAAAGCAGTTCAGGTTTCTACTTTGTTACAGGAGGTGGCTTTCCGTAATTTAGAGGAAAACATAAATCAAATTCACTCAGAAGAATTTAAATAAATGAGACTCTGGAGAAATGTATGAACTCAAATAGTAATAGGGAGGGCAGCACAGTGGATAATTTTCACCTCACAGCAAAAGGTTCCCTGTTTCGATTCTTGGCTGGGGGTGTCTTCTGTGCAGAGTCTGTATGTTCCCCTATGTTTGTGTGGGTTTCCTCTTGTTTTCTTCCACATTCCAAAGACATGCAGTAGGCGGATTGGTTACTGTAAATTGGCTGTAGGTATGAGGGTGCATGCAAGTGTGTTGTGTGGAAGAATTACTGTGGCAAGGATATCCACCCGGCAGTGTAAACATTGGCTGTAGATGATTGTAACTATTGAAGTGACTATTGAAGGGACAATACAATAATGTATAAGTAGCCATTCTGATGAGCTGATAAAACTGTAGAAATCCGATATTTAGATCAAGGAATGACTGGTTGAACAAGACTGGTCAAGAAGAAATGCTAGAGTTAGAAGACAAAACACACAGAGAAAACCTGAGATTTATTGCTATACCAGAGAAATGGAAAGAGTGAACTGTAGTAATTTTTATTAAAGTACAAATAAACCACACAGCAAGTTTTGTTAACTGAGATGGCATGTCATGCATATGCTCCAAATCTGGTTGTCAAAAGTAGCCACAGATTATATTGGTAAAAATGCAATCATGCAAATGAGTTCCAAGACAGCTGTAAATTGAGCAGCAAGTTGATTAGAACCCACCCCATGTGAAAAATGAAAGTGGTTTAAGAAAGACAGTAAAGGTTAACATTTTGGGTAAAATTTAGCTACTGGTTTGTCATTACACTGCCTGGATGTTAGCAAAGAAATTTGGAGACAGTAAGAGAAAGTCAACAAGAAAAAAAAAACTGATGAAAAGAGCCTTGGATCTATTCAGCAAAAAGCAGTTCAGGTTTCTACTTTGTTACAAGAGGTGGCTTTCCGTAATTTAGAGGAAAACATAAATCAAATTCACTCAGAAGAATTTAAATAAATGAGACTCTGGAGAAATGTATGAACTCAAATAGTAATAGGGAGGGCAGCACAGTGGATAATTTTCACCTCACAGCAAAAGGTTCCCTGTTTCGATTCTTGGCTGGGGGCGTCTTCTGTGCAGAGTCTGTATGTTCCCCTATGTTTGTGTGGGTTTCCTCTTGTTTTCTTCCACATTCCAAAGACATGCAGTAGGCGGATTGGTTACTGTAAATTGGCTGTAGGTATGAGGGTGCATGCAAGTGTGTTGTGTGGAAGAATTACTGTGGCAAGGATATCCACCCGGCAGTGTAAACATTGGCTGTAGATGATTGTAACTATTGAAGTGACAGACTGACCCCATGTAAAAAATGGGAAAAAGGGGATGTGGATGGATGGGTTGGAAAGAACAGAAGAAGCTTTAAATAGCTATTCAGATGAACTGATGAAACTCAAATGAAGGAAAGACTGGCTGAATGCAAGGCTTAGTAAGAACTTTTTCCAAAACAAAAAAAAAGTTGGAGCATACTGAGAAAATGTGAATCTGAAGTAGTTTACTTATTTTGGTCTTCAACCTGTGGGATACTGGATCCGAGCCAGCAATTTCACTAGCATCTGCTCCGAGCTCCTCCCCTTACCCATAATACACCTCCACTACCTTCCAACCCTCAGACCTCATTTACCACGGCTTGCTGAAGCATCGTGATCTCCTGAGCTCCGAGTAGTGACTGGGATTTTCTGCTTTTAAGCAGCTTTTTTCTCTGAAATATTAGTATAAGAGTTTTAGTGTAGGTTATCTCTTCTCCTCCCCTCGCTAGTGCGTTGTGAAATTTAACCTTTGTTGTAGTTTAGCATTAGTTTGTTAGTGTGCTTTGCTTCCCCTCCCCCCTCAGTGTGTTGTGTGTGACTTGAGTGCATGGTGAGTGGTTTGAGTGGGAAAACTGGTAATTTTTCTCTCCTTTTTTCCCTTCTCTTGTTTGAGTGGCTGGATAGAAGAATGGCTGATAAGCCTGTGTTCAAAAAGTGCACTGAGTGTGGCCATAAATTGTCTCCTGCAGATGGCCACACTCTGTGTAACATGTTTGGGCGTTGCCCATCTAAATACTGACTGCTCTATATATGTGGGTTTTAGCCCACACACTGTCAAGGACAGGAAGGCTAAGTTGGCCCTGAAAGGCCTTCTTCCCACTTCTGAGGCGGTTGCCTCGTCCTCGGTCGCAGTGGCTGCTGTGGCCGCCTCTCCTTCCTCTCTTGCCCTTGGTTCTCCTCCCTTTCAGGCTGGGACTCAACCTCCCATTTCAAACCCTGTGGAAGTGGAGCAGAAAAGGGGCAGAGAGGAGAGAGAGCCAAAATCTCACAGACCTGACAAACGTAAGCGGTCCCCGGACCTTCCTTCTCCCGCCAAAAGTCAGCCTAGGATCCGTGACTCCCCTCAGCTCCGATCTCTGAGATTTTCCCCAGAGCCGGAGGAGACACGATGTTAGTGTGACACTGCTGCAGTCATTCCACTTGACTTATCCTGCCGTCAGGCGGTTCCCCATTCGGCCTGAGTTCCAAAGTCTTAGTCCGGCGTCGGTTGCTGTTGCTTCTTCCCTGACGTCAGTGCACCAGGGGGATATAAGATGCAACTGACGCCATTTTCTTCAGTCTTTCTTGCCGCACGTTGCCCGAAGCGCCAGTGCCGGTCGGCCGACTCCTGAGATTTTCATTCTGAATCCAGAACCGAAGTCTTCTAAAAAGCTAAGTACCCCGTTGGGGAAACTTTTTCTTGCCCCAGACCGATGTCAGTAAAAGTTAATAATTGTATTTCTTGTGGGAAGCAAATACCTCATAAGGATTTCCACTCCTACTGTATCCCATGCCTAGGCCCAGACCATGAAGTCACTGGTTGTCGGTTTTGTACTAGGTTTAACAAGTGCACTATTAAATGTAGGTTTGATTTTGTCCGACATTATTTTGGCAGAAAATTTAATTACACCATGCCGTCAGAACTTCCGATGACCGGAATTCATAAAAAGCGCAAGGACAGGCATCCGAGGCCCAAGACTGACGACGCGACCTCTTCTAGTCCGGTCGCCGGTTCTCCGGTTTTCAGCGAGGCGCCTACGCAGCCCCTGATGACCGCTTCAATAGAACCACAGACTGCCTCCGACTCCCACATGGAGCTGGCAGGGCCTTTGGACGCTCTTGGTATTCAGATTACCGAACTTAATCCTACAGAGGGAACCGAAGTAGCTGAACAATCCACAACTTCAGAGGGTGTTTTCAGACCTACCCAGTTAACCATTAAACCCCCTGTTAAGTCTAAGCCTCCCTTAAAAGCAAAGAAACAGACACAGCAATCTCCAGGGCAGGCTTCTATGCCTAAGAAACAAATGCTAAAAATGGCCGAAGACCTAATCACCCTGATCAGAGGGTCCCAACCCCCTCCAGATAAAAGGCCCAGACAAGATGCAGACTATGAATATTCAGACCAGGTGTCCATTTCCTCTGACTTATCCTATTCCTTATCCCCTTATGAGGATTCTGATGCTGAGGAATCAATTCCATCAACCTCTCCGCCTGAGGACTACTCCTTTGGGGAGACCTTACATACCATGAGGGAGCATTTCCACTGGGAAGGCCAGGATTACTCAGAATCCAAGAAAAGGCTCAGAGACTTCCTTTTATTGCCTCAGCACAGACCCCTTGCTCTTCTGCCAGTGTTCGATATTGTGGACGATGTATACACTGAATCCAGCTTAAACCCTGACTCCTTACCACCAGCCCCAGTTAAGCCTGATAGATATTACAGAGTCCCTGACTCTCACAAATTTCTATACAAAAGCCCTGTTGCTGACCCTGAAACTATTTCTCAGGGACCCAAAGGGATTAAGGCCTCATCAGCTAAAAACCCAGTCCCCTCTAACAGAGATTCCAGAGCATTAGACAGATGGGGCAAGAAAATTTATACATCTGCAACTTTAGCCATGAGAGCCTTGAATTGCCAGTTTCACATGCTAAAATATCAGCAATTTTTAATGTCTCAGTTGAAACAAAAGATGCTTCCATATTCAGTTCCACCTAATTTGAAAGAAATGCAGGATTTATTGCATGCAGCTGAAAAGTGGGAAAACATACTTTGCAATGTGGTTTTGATTCCTTAGAGGCCTCCTGTAGAGCAGGAGTTACAGGCTCTGTCATTAGAAGGCATGCTTGGTTAAAAGAACATACGCTACCGGATCATGTTAAGGCCAAATTACTGGATGCACCTTTGCAGCGGGATGTGTTGTTTGGAGTTAAGGCAGAGGAGGTATTAAAAAAGATGGAAGATAAGGCAAAATCTATGCAAACGGTCAAAGATTTCTTACAGGTTCAACCTCCTCGTTTTAGCAGAAATTGGCCAACTAAAAATTGGTCCTTTCCAGTCACAGACAGACCTCAAAGGGGCAGATGTAGATGTCCAAGAGGTAGAGGTCAGACACAAGGCCCTTACAGACCCCGACAATGGGGTACACCAGGCCAGAAAGAAGGGGAAGACAGACCTCAACCTTATAAAAAATAGTCTCAATGACTTCCCACTACAGCTGCCAAACAGCTGTCTCTTGGCAGCCCCCTTAGGAGGAAAACTGGCTCTTTTCTATCACAATTGGCATTGCATCATCAAAGACAAATGGGTTCTCAACATTATATCTCAAGGTTACAGGTTTCACTTCCACACTCTTCCAAGGTTAAAAGGAATGCCAAATCTGCCTCCAAATCAATGAGCAGAGGCTCAAAAACAAATTACAGCACTCATGGATATGAGAGCTATTCAAAAGGTACCACCACAAGAGCAAGGACAAGGATTTTACTCAAGACTCTTTCTGGTTCCCAGAAAGGACAAAGCCTGGAGACCCATTCTGGAACTTTCTTCTCTGAACACTTACCTGGATATTCCGAAATTCAAAATGTTGGCACTAAAGCAGCTTCTTCCCATGCTGGGCAAGAAAGCTTGGCTCGTGACTTTGGACCTCAAAGAGGCATACCTGCATGTCCCTATCAGACAAAACTGCAGAAGATACCTCAGATTTCTAGCAGGTTCAATGCACTATCAATTCTCTGCACTGCCCTTTGGCTTATCTACTGCGCCCAGGGTCTTCACAAAGTGCCTGGCACCAGTAATTGCATTTTGCAGGCAAAAAGGAATTCAAATTTACTCATACCTGGACGACTGCCTAATCCAAGCAGAGAGCAAGGACATTCTTCTAAAGCGTCTGGCCTACGTAAAAAAGTTATTAAGTTGCCTGGGGTACACAGTAAATGAAAAGAAATCAAAGCTAGTGCCCTCACAACAGATAATATTCCTGGGTGCCAGCTTAAACACAACGGCCCAGATGGCTTATCTCAACGCTAGACAAGCAAGGACAACTGACTCAGTATTTTCATTTAATGGCAACAAAGACCCAACTCCCTGCAAGAAAAATTCTGCAGGCCTTGGGCTACATGGCATCTTGCATACTACTAATTCCATATGCCAGATTGCATATGAGGAGACTACAATGGTACCTAAAGAGTGTATGGTCTCAACACTGTCAAAATTTGGAAACAGTTATACCACGAATTCCTTGCCTACAACAGGAGTTTCAATGGTGGGCTCAAGCTTGTCACCTCAACAAGGGACAGCCTTTTACTCAACCCACAGCCAGGCAGATACTGACAACAGATGCATCGGATTACGCCTGGGGAGCACACATGGCAGGAAAATGTATTCAGGACGAATGGCCCGCAGAACAAAGACATCTCCACATCAATCAGAAAGAGATGCTAGCTGTACAAAATGCAATTATATCTTTCAAGGACCTGCTACATCCAGGAAAACTACTACTAAAGACAGACAACACCATAGTTATGTGGTACATAAACAAGCAAGGGGGCACACACTCCTACCCCCTCTGCATACAAGCCATGAACTTGTGGAACACAGCTTTAAACTACCAAGTTCATCTGCAGGCACAATTCCTACCAGGAGAGAAAAACACACTGGCACACGACCTAAGCAGAAACATCATGGATCCTCACAAATGGCAATTGAGTCCGCAAATATTCAGAATAGCAACACAAAAATGGGGGAAACCAGACATTGATCTGTTTGCATCCCTAATGAACTGCCAACTACAGAAATTCTGCACAAGGAGCTGCCATCCATAAGCATGGAAAGTGGATGCCATCTCATTCAGCTGGAAAAAACTACAAGTATACACTTTCCCTCCTTTACCTCTCCTTCCAAAGGTACTCATAAAAGCCAGGCAGGAAGAGCCAAAGATGATCCTGATTGCACCAGACTAGTCACGCCTGCACTGGTACCCAATCTTAAAGAACTTAGCACAAGAACCACCCTGGATTTTGCCTCAAATCTCACAGCTGTTTTCACAACACAACAATCAGATACTTCACAGCCAGCTAAAGACCCTAAATCTAGCTGCATGGAAAATTCCTTAACCAAGCAAACATTGCCTCTCTCCAAAGCTGTTATGGATGTCATTCTGGAGGCCAGAAGGCCTAGCACCAGGAAAGCCTACTCGGATAAATGAAAGAGATTCTGTGCCTGGAACCAAGCGCACAGCCTTGACCCTCTTGTTCCAAACATTCCTCAGATACTTCAATACTTAACTGAGATGCTGGACAAGGGCCTCTCCTTCTCATCCATCAAGATTCATGCCTCAGCCATTTCTGCTCATTACAACATGGATCCACCAATTTTTTTCAAATCCTTTGCTCAAACAGTACCTCAGAGGGGCTAAAAACATGAGATTGCCCCGTAGAGCACCTACACCAACTTGGGACCTCAACTTTGTTTTGGAAAAATTAACTTTACCTCCTTTTGAGCCAGCTAACACAGCAGAATTAAAATACATCTCTTGGAAGACTGCTCTGCTACTGGCAATAACATCAGCAAGAAGAGTTTCAGAATTACAGGCACTAATGGCAGTGGAACCTTTCCTCATCTCCACCAGGACAGGGTGTCCTTAAGAACTAACCCTACGTTTATGCCAAAGGTAGTATCAAGTGTGGCTCTAAACCAAACTATTCACTTGCCAACTTTTTATCCAAAACCACAGAACAAAGGGGAGAGACTACTACATTCCTTGGACATTCACAGACAGTTACGCTTCTACTTGGACAAAACCAAAGCTTTCAGGAAATCTGAGCAATTATTGGTAGCATACGCTGCATGAGCACAGGTAAAAACCATTTCAAAGCAGACTATTTCAAAATGGATAGCTCACTGTATACGTTTTTGCTATACCCACCATGGGAAACCTGTAGTTAGCAGCATTAGATCTCACTCCACCAGGGCAACAGCCACTTCAACTGCCTACCTCAGAGGAGTGCCTACCAAGGATATTTTAGAAGCAGCAACATGGAGTTCAGTACATACCTTCACCAAACATTACCATTTGCCTTTATATTCCAAATCCAGAGCTGGCTTTGCCACTGCTGTGCTGCAGGGCCTTATAACCACCCCCTAATGCCTTCTAGATCCATCCTCCCTACCTCAGCTTTGGGATTCCACCCAAGTGTAATGACTGCAGCAGTGTCACACGATGAACATAGTACAGTTTTGTACCTACCATAAATGTAGATGTTAGAGTGTAGACACTGCTGCAGTCCAGGTTACCCTTCCTCCTTCCCCTCTTACTTTCTGGTACGTACCTAGGACTTCTACCCTTATTTCCTAAAGGGAGTATTTGCTGGTAATTAAAAATGGTTGTTTGCTTTTCTATTATATATTTTACTAGCAATTTGAAAGGCCTACCTATTTGGGGGTACCTGACATCTGGGGCAAGAAAAACTGAAGAAAATGGCGTCGGCTGCATCTTATATCCCCCCGGCGCACTGATGTCAGGGAAGAAGCGACAGCAACCGACACTGGACCAAGACTTTGGAACTCAGGCCGACTGGGGAACTGCCTGATGGCAGGATAACCCAAGTGTAATGACTGCAGCAGTGTCTACACTCGAACATCTACATTTATGGTAGGTACAAAACTGTACTTTCTCCATCTAGGGCCTCGGTTCCTTGACCTGCAAGGTCAGAGTCCATGGCCTCGTCGAGGTCCACACGGAGCTTATCGGAAGTTGATATGGATAAAATGATGAGGAGGTTCATTTGTACTTAGATCCAGATGGGGGTCTTGCCAGCCCCTTCTCCCTCTGGAAGGGGGGGGAGCTCACTTCCTTTTTTACACCAATTTCTCCTCCGATTCATCCACTGGGTTCGGAGTACTCGGATCCAAGGATGGCCTTAGTCAGGGGGTTGGTGCCGACGGTACCGGCTTCCTCAATGCCAACAGCTGCCTGGAGAATGTCGGATCTGACCAGTTCGAGTCCGAGTGGCTTGGGTGTCAGATCCGAGGGAGCGGAACTTTTTTCATCAGCTCCGGCTTTGTTGGGCCAAGTTCACTCCCTCGGAGCTCTGTCCACTATGGGCCCGGCTCTGATTCTCATGTCGCATCTGGGAAGACCGGCTTCCTTTTTGGTTCCCCAGGAGGTTCTTTCTCCCTCAGCGTTCGGCATGGTAGAAAGGGTTCTCTCCACCGGATCGAGACCCTTTACTATCCCCTCGGACTCCACCCTGACCCCCTCGGCTGTATCTATGATTCCCATCATTTTACCAGAGGGGACAGCCTGTGCTCGAGGAACCCCAGACAGTTCCCCTTGAGGAACAAGTGGCTTACGAGCTCCCCCTGGAGAGCCCCACCAGAGACATGCCTTGCAAGCATATGTGTAAGAGGTCGTACTTGGACTCCCCCGAGTCCGTCACCGAGGGCATGGATTTGGATGATGGGGAAGGTTCCCCCAGGTCACCTCCCAAGGATGTCTCTTTTGGAAACATCATGGAAATCCTTCGCCAGTGGGGAGGTTGGTTTGCCCCAAACCTTCTTCTGATAAGTTTGTGTTCCTGGAGGCTTTCAGCACTGGCCCATCTACTTCCTGGGTGTCCTCTCCCACAAATCCCCTGGTGGACCTGGTCACCTCACAGGCCTGGAAGGAGACAGACAACGTGGAACCAATCCCTATATGTCCTGATAAGGTCTTAAGTCCACCATCAGATATGCCAGCATGTTACAAGGGCTCCCCCATAGATGTTATGGTGGTAGCAGCAGCCACAAAGAAGGAACTAGCCCAAGAGAGTGTCTAGGTTCATCCTCCTGACCGAGAGTCGCGGATGATGTACCACTTAGGGAAGCGGGTTCTTTGCATCAGCAACCTTTTACATTAGGGAGCTGAACTACCTGTCCCACATCATGAGACTCCAGCGCGACCTGGTCAAGGAACTAGCTGAGTCTCCCCCAAGCCCATGTCGCAGGAGGACAGGGACTCGTTCTTCACGTGGATGGCCACTTTGAACGCAGTGTCCCAACACGTCCATGCGACTACTCTCACATGCTAGTGAAGGAGCGGCTAGGCTGGCATGTCCATAAGGCGCAATACCTGGCCAGACGGTAAGTTTTCGGAATTTTTTAAGGCGTCTTTTGCCAATGCCCCTTATGACGGCTCTACTCTTTGGTAAGACCGTCGGAGACTTTAATCCAGAGTGAGAAGGACGGGAAGACACTGTCTGTCATTGGAAGCTGCTTCTCGAACCCTCAAAGATCCTTTTCCCAGAATCAGAGAGGGCAAAAGAAGATGTGGTTCCAGAAGTCACAGTATTCCCGGGACACTCAGGGCTCTTCTTCCCAGAGGCAGAGTAGGACAGAATGGATGCCGGCCCAGAGGCAGAGGGTGTCCGAGGAATTTTGGGTCTCGAGAATCTTTCTCGGACAGGCCCGGACAGCAACCCTGAGGGGTTGCTTGACTGCTGTACTCTGGAGGCAATCGGGGGATGATTGTCATTGCACCTGGCGGCATGGGAGTCCATAACATCAGACCGCTGGGTGCTTCAGATTATATCCAGAGGATACTCTATCCCCTTTGTGGTTCCTCCCAAACCTCCAAAACACCTCCTGGACATACCTCTCACGCAAAGGGAGGCAGCAGCACAGGAAATTTCCAAGCTGCTAGAAAAACGAGCCATCGAACCTGTCCCCCCAGATCAGTCTGGATCAGGCTTCTACTCCAGGTTCTTTTTGGTTCCAAAGAAAATGGGGGACTTAAGGCACATTCTGGACCTGTCTACCCTGAACCTGTCAGTTGCCAAAGGAAAATTCTGGATGGTCACACTACAGTCCATCATGCTGTACCTGCAAGAGTGCGACTGGATGTGCTCGTTAGACCTTCAGGATCCCTACTATCACATAAAGATGCACAGAAGCTCCAGAAGGTTCCTCCACTTCCGGCTAGGAGGCAATCATTACCAATTTTGAGCCCTATCCTTTGGTCTTACCACAGACCCCATGGTGTTCACCAAAGTGATGGCGGTAGTAATGTCATACCTGAGGCTTCAGGGGATTCAGGTCTATCCATACCTGGACGATTGGCTCCTCAATGCTCCCACCAGGCATCTACTTTCTCAAACCAGAGATTATTTCTTAAAGCTTGCCCTGCATTTGGGGATCACAATCAATGCATCCAAATCATTCCTAAATCCTGTCCAGGTGGTAGACTACATTGGGGCAAGGATAGACACCTTTACAATGCAAAATCTTCCTGACCTCAGAAAGATTACAAAACCTGAGGATGCATGTCTCTCTGATCTGCCGTTCTCATCTTCCATCGGCAGAATCAGTGTTGAGGGCCTTAGGTTCAATGGCAGTGACCATAATGCTTCTTCCATGCGCCCGGTACAGTGGTCCCTGTTGGAACTTCCATTATCGTATCCAATACAACTCAGTCGAGTCTGTCGGTCGTCCTTTCTGTGGTGGATGTGCTCTCCAGATATCTTGGAGGGACGACCCTTTGTTTCAGTCTCTGTACAAGCCACAGTGACCACGGACGCTTCCCAACTTGGGGAGGGGGGGGCATTGTTCGGGCAGGACATTCCAAGGCCTGTGGTTCCCTGTAGAGACCAGCTTGCACATAAACATTCTAGAGATGAGGGCGGTACTTTTGATGTTGCAGGCCCTTCATGACTTTCTTCTTCTGGGAACCATTGCAGTTCAGTCAGACAACATGTCAGTTATCTAGTACATCAACAAACAGGGAGGGACCAGATGTTCTTCGTGTTTCACTGTTGCAGTCATTACATTTGGGTAATCTGCTGGCAGGTTGCCCTCAGCCGGCCTGAATTCCAAAGTCTTGGGTCCTGCGTCGGTTGCTGTCTTCTCTTCCATGACGTCAGGTTGTCAGGAGTATAAAACATGCAGCTGATGCCATTTTCTTTAGTCTTTCTTGCTGCGCAGTGCCAGAAGCAGAAGTATTTCGCAAGTGCCGGTCGGCCGACTACTGAAATATTTGAGTCACAGGACGCCTCCCAACTTGGGTGGGGGGGGGGCATTGTTCGAGCAGGACAGTCCAAGGCCTGTGGTTCCCTGTAGAGACTAGCTTGCACATAAACGTTCTATAGATGAGGGCAGTCTTTTTGACGTTGCAGGCCCTTCATGACTTTCTTCCTCTGGGAACCATTGCAATTCAGTCAGACAACATGTCAGTTGTCTGGTACATCAGCGAGCACGGAGGGACCAGATCTTATCCCCTTTGTCGCAAGACCATGTGAGTGTGGGAATGGACTATCTCCACCGGTCGTTTTCTCATAGCAACTCACATTCCGGGACGGTCCAACATTCTAGCGGACAGGTTAAGTTGGACTATTCTGATGCTTTACAAGTGGTCTGGGAATATTTCAGTAGCGGAGCAGATCTTCCTGGAGTGGGGTCAGCCTTGCTGCGATCTCTTCACATCTCCTTCCAATGCGAAGTGCAGCAAGTTTTTCGCTCTGAACCATCTGCCGGGGGAGTCCCCCAGAGATGCTCTAGTCCATGCTTGGCCTCCCAGATGTTCTTCATCTCACATTGCTGCAGTCCTGACACTTGGGTAGTCCGCTGTCCCAGTCGGCCCGAATACCAAAGTATAAGGCTGACGTCGGTCAAGGCGCATTAGTCTGACGTCAGGACGTCAGGGTACAAATGCGCATGACCGACGTCATTTCCTCAGTCTTTTTTGCCGCATGGTCCGATGCAGAAGCAGTTTTGCAAGTGCAGGTTGGCGTTCTGAGATTTTCCGAAGTCGGAGTTTCAGACCGAATCCAAGTTGGCTAAGTACCCGTTGGGGAATATTTTGGTTTTTTCTTGCCTCAGTATTTTACCGGATGTCAGAAAAAGTGAATAACTGTATTTCTTGTGGGAAACAGATACCTCATAGGGATTACCATACCTTGTGTATACCTTGCTTAGGGCCTGAGCACGACGTTGTTGGCTGTCGCTCTTGTGCTAGATTTAACAAACGCACTATAAAGAGAAGATTAGATTGTGCCAGGTTAGTTTTGGAAGCGGTGTAATTATAAAATGCCGTCGGATGCTCCGGCGCCGCTTAATCTAAAAAGCGCAAGGACAAAACAGCAAAGCCTAGGCTGGAAGAACCGTCCGTACCGGACGCCGGTTCTTTAGAGGGCTCGGTGGAGCCAGAGGTTCAGCCAGAAATTTCTTTGGAATCCCAGGGAGAGACTTTATTACTGCAAGATGTGACCTCTCAGGAGGTAGGCCAGGCGGAAGGGGCTTCTCAGGTAGCTGTTCTTCCCTCCCTTCCTAAGGTGGTTAGGCCCTCCCCTGCTGTTTCCAAGGCTTCTCCCAGGGGCAGGCCAGGTTTTGTTTCAGGTGTTACTCCTAGTTCTTCAGGGTCTGTACCTAAGAAGCATATGCTTAAGATGGCAGAAGATTTGATTACTATGATTAGAGGTTCTATGCCCCCTCCTGATAAGAGGCCTAGGGTGGAACCTGAGCTTGGGAGTTTTGAGCAGTGTTCGGATGCTTCTGAGTCTTCGGCTGAAGACTTGCAGGAGTATTCCCCTTACTCTGATTCTGATATAGATGATTCTACTCCTTCTGCTTCTCCTCCTGAGGATTTTTCATTTTCAGAGACTCTTCATTCCATGAGGGAGCATTTTAAATGGGAAGGTCAGGATTTCTCTGATTCCAGGAAAAGGCTTAGGGAATTTTGTTTCTACCCCAGCATAGGCCTTTAGCTATACCTCCTGTTCTAGATGTGGTGGAGGATGTTTTGCAGAGGCTTCTCTGAACCCTGATTCTTTGCCTCCTGCTCCAGTTAAACCGGATAGATATTATAGGGTGCCTGAAGCTCATAAGTATCTTTTTAAGAGTCCTAGGGCAGACCCGGAAACTGTTTCACAGGGGCCTAAAGGTGTTAAGGCTTCTGTTGTTAAAAATCCTGTTCCTCCAGATAAAGAGGCAAGGGCTTTGGATAGATGGGGAAAGAAAGTGTATACTTCTTCCACTTTGGCCATGAGAGCTTTGAATTGCCAGTTTCACATGTTGAAATACCAAAATTATCTCCTTTCACAATTAAAGTCTAAGGTAGATGCTTTGGCGGAAGGTATTGAGTGTAAAGAGTTGCAGGATTTAGTTCATGTTTCTGAACAGGTGGGTAAGCATTCTTTGCAATGTGGTTTTGATGCTGTGCAGGCCTCTTGAGGTGGGCTGCCACTGGTTCGGTTCTTCGCAGGCACGCCTGGCTGAGGGATCAGAATTTAGCTGAGCATGTGAAGACAAGGATTTTAGATGCTCCTTTACAATCTGATGTGTTGTTTGGTTCGCCTGTGGAAGCAGTTCTAAAGAAAATGGAAGACAAGGCTAAGTCTATGCAGACTGTTAAAGATTTTTTGCAGGTTCAGCCTCCGAAGTTTAGTAGAAATTGGCCTACCAAGGGGTGGACATATCCTGCTTATGATTCCCAGTCTAGGGGTAGGTCTAGACGTGGTAGGGGCAGAGCTCAAGGTTCTTTTAGGCCTAGAACAGGGAGTTCACCTGCTCAGTCTTCTGGTGAGGGCAGGGGTCAGTCCTTTCGTAAACAGACCCAATGACCTACCTTTTCAGCTGCCAGAATCTTCTCGTCTGGCAGCACCTTTGGGAGGAAGGTTGGCACTTTTCAAAGAGAACTGGAGTTTAATTACCCAAGACAGATGGGTATTGGATATCATTCACCACGGTTACAGGTTTTATTTCCATACCTTGCCTCCTTTCAAAGGCATGCCAGACATTCCTCCTCAGCAAAGGAAAGAGGCTCACAAGCAAATTTCTCTGTTACTCCAAATAGGGGCCATTCAGCCGGTTCCTATGCCAGAAAGGGGCCTAGGATTTTATTCTCGCCTGTTCCTAGTACCAAAAAAGGGGAACACGTGGAGACCAATTTTGGATCTGTCTATCCTCAACACTTATCTGGACATTCCCAAGTTCAAAATGTTGACGTTACAACAGCTTTTACCTCTGCTGGGCAAAGATCACTGGATGGTAACTTTGGATCTCAAGGAAGCTTACCTTCATGTTCCTATCAGGCTAATTTGCAGGAAGTATCTGCGTTTTCGAGCTGGAAATTCTCATTATCAGTTCTCTGCATTGCCCTTTGGCTTATCTACTGCGCCCAGAGTATTCACAAAAGTTCTGGCTCCAGTAATAGCTTTCTTCAGGCTAAAAGGAATACAAATCTATCCTTATTTGGACGACTGCCTGATTCTGGCTCAAGAAAGGGACGTACTTCTTCAGCATTTGGAATATGTGATAGCAGTGCTAAGATGCCTAGGGTATTCTGTGAACGAAATAAAGTCCAGTCTAGTACCCTCTCAAGACATGTGCTTTCTGGGTGTGAGACTGAATACAGCAACCCAGATGGCCTTTTTAACCCCGGACAAACAAAAGAATCTTTCTCTTTACTTCCATCAACTATCTCATCAGTCCGGGCTGACTGCAAGGACAGTCCTTCAAGCCTTAGGGTTCATGGCATCTTGTATTCTGGTGCTTCCCAATGCCAAACTGCATATGAGGAAGCTGCAATGGTATCTCAAAAATGTATGGACACAGCACTGCCAAGATTTGGACACTGTCATTCAAATAATACCTTGCATTCAAAAGGAATTTTTGTGGTGGGCTCAGGAATGTCACCTAAACAAGGGACTCTCTGTGACCCGGCCAGAGGCGAGTCAGATTCTAACGACAGATGCCTCAGACACAGCTTGGGGAGCTCATCTGAATGGAAAGTGGATACAAGACAAGTGGCCTGCCAGACTGCAGCATCTACATATCAACATGAAGGAGATGTTAGCAGTCCAGTTTGCATTACTGGCTTTCAAGGATTTACTTCTTCCAGGGCAGGTGTTGATTCTAACAGACAACACAACTGTCATGTGGTACATCAACAAACAAGGGGGAACACATTCTTATCCTCTATGCAGGCAAGCAATGATTTTGTGGGAGACTGCGTTAAGCTTGCAACTGAATCTTCAAGCAAGGTTTCTGCCAGGAGCACAGAACTCCTTAGCAGATGTGTTAAGCAGGCAAATCATGGATCCCCACGAGTGGAAACTGGATCTTCATGTATTTCAGAAATTGACAGTGTCATGGGGAACTCCAGACATAGATCTGTTCGCTTCTCCACTAAACAACCAGCTGCCAAAGTTTTGCACGAAAAGGTTTCATCACACAGCCTGGAAAGTGGATGCTCTTTCTTTCAGTTGGAAAAATCTTCATGTGTATGCCTTTCCACCTCTGCCTCTCCTCCTAAAGGTACTCCTAAAGGTCAGACAAGACAAGCCAAGGATGATTTTAATAGCTCCAGATTGGCCTCGGCAGCACTGGTACCCATTGCTGAGGAGTCTGGTAAGGAAGCCTCCATGGCCCTTACCCTTGATTCCACACCTATTGTCTCAGAAGGACGGGCATCTACTCAATGTCAAGCTTCACTCTCTTCATCTAACAGCCTGGCATATTCTGTTTTGAACCATAGCAGGTCTCAGCTTCCTCAACAAGTTTTAAATGTGATTATGGAAGCCAGAAGACCTAGTACAAGGAAAGTGTACGCAGAAAAATGGAAAAGATTTTTATTTTGGAGTGCAGCAAAGGATTTGAATGTTTCTGAGCCAAATTTGAGTGTGGCTCTTCAATATCTTACTGAGTTATTGGACAAGGGTTTGTCTTTCTCTTCCATTAAGATTCATGCTGCAGCAATTTCAGCTCACTATGATTGTGACCCACCATTGTTTTCTCATCCTTTGTTCAAGCAATTTCTCAGAGGGGCAAAGAATATAAGACCCCCACGTAGAGCTCCTACTCCTGCTTGGGACCTCAATTTTGTGTTGGAGAAACTCACTCTACAACCTTTTGAGCCTGCAGCTACTGCTGAATTGAAATATTTGTCATGGAAGACTGCTTTTTTGTTAGCCATTACCTCTGCAAGAAGGGTGTCTGAATTGCAGGCCCTTATGGCGGTTGAGCCTTTCCTGATTTTTCATAAGGATAGGGTATCTTTACGTACTAATCCTTCCTTTATGCCTAAAGTGGTTTCTAGTGTGGCTTTAAACCAAACTATTCATTTGCCTACCTTTTATGCAAATCCCCAAAATAAGGGGGAAAAGATTTTGCACACTTTAGATGTACACAGGCAATTACGTTATTATTTAAGCAGGACTAAGGATTTTAGGCAGTCTCAGCAGTTGTTTGTTTCATTTGCTTTGAGTTCTCAGGGTAAGCCTGTGTCTAAACAAACTATTTCTAAGTGGATTGGGTTTTGCATTACTTTCTGTTACTCCCATCATGGCAAAGAGGTTCCAGCTGGGATTAGGCCTCATTCCACTAGGGCTACTGCCACTTCAACAGCATTTCTAAGGGGGGTGGCAACTAAGGATATTTTGGAGGCAGCTACTTGGAGTTCAGTGCATACTTTCTCTAAGCATTACCACCTTCCTCTCTACTCTAAATCTAGAGCTGGTTTTGCCACTGCTATTTTACAGGGCATGTTGTCAGCTCCTGCTTCTTTGTGATTTGCCATCCTCCCTTACCTCTGCTTTGGGATTCTACCCAAGTGTCAGGACTGCAGCAATGTGAGATGAAGAACATAGTACAGTTTTGTACCTACCATAAATGTAGATGTTCGAAGATCCACATTGCTGCAGTCCAATTTACCCTCCCTCCTTCCCCTCTGTGTTTAGGGGTGGTTGTGTGGGTGGACTTGTACCTTTCTGACTTTGTATATATTGTACATATATTTGGTACAAGGGTGTTTGTTGTTGTTGTTGTTGTTTTTTGGTTTGGCCTTATCTTTTTAGGGTCTTCTGACATCTGGGGCAAGAAAAGACTGAGGAAATGACGTCGGTCATGCGCATTTGTACCCTGACGTCCTGACGTCAGACTAATGCGCCTTGACCGACGTCAGCCTTATACTTTGGTATTCGGGCCGACTGGGACAGCGGACTACCCAAGTGTCAGGACTGCAGCAATGTGGATCTTCGAACATCTACATTTATGGTAGGTACAAAACTGTACTTTTTCTGTATGCTTACCCTCCAGTACCTCTTAAGCTCGTCGACTGGGGAGCAAAGTGATCCTCATTGCCCCGTTTTGGCTTCGCCAGGTATGGTTTCCCTTCCTTTGGTCTAACCTTCTGGCTCCGCCCTGGATCTTGGATCCCTTTCAGGATCTAATTTCACACCCATCCAGGGTTCCTCATCCGAACCTGGACAGTTTGAAGGTCATAGCTTGGCTGCTTCAGTTCCTATGATCGCTAGGACTCCTGGATTATCCTCTTCAGTTATGTCTATTCTGGTGGCTGCTCATCAGCCAGGAAGGTTTACCGCAGCAAATGGAAACTTTTTCCTTTTGGGCTTCTCAAAGGAGTTTAGACCCCTTCACGGCTTCTATTTCTGCCATTCTTGATTTCCTAGCCAGTATTTTTCAACAGAGAGCTAGTTCTTCTACTATCAAAGTTCAATCGGCTGACATTTCTCATTTTCATGTGGGTGAGAATTCTGCCTCACTGACCTCCTCCAGACTGTGTAAAGCCTTTATCAAAGGGACCTTTCTGTTATGCTCCCGGTCAAGGATCCTGTTCCCCCATGGGACCGTACTATGGTTCTTCAAGCTTTGGTCGCTCTGCCTTTTGATCCTGCTGCAACCACAGATCTAAAGTTCTTATCTTGGAAAACAGCATTCCTGGTGGCTATCACTTCTGCTAAAAGGGTCTCAGAACTGCAAGCTTTGTCCATCAAAGTTCCATATATGATTTTCCATAAAGATAGGGTTTCCTTCGGACCAATCCGTCCTTTCTTCCTAAAGTGGCATCACAAGTTAATATCAATCAAACCATTAATTTACCTGTCTTCTTTCCTAACTTTGCTAACAAAATGGAATACAGACTCCACTTGTTGGATGTTCATAGACAGTTAAGATTTTTTATTTACACAGGACCAAAAACTTCCGTAAATCTGATCAGCTGTTTGTGTCCTCCTATAAACCCTTTTTGGGTAAACCTATCTCCAAGGTCACTAGTGCTAGGTGGATTTCCTCATGCATCGGTCTGTAAGGACAAAGGTATGTCTCCTCCGGGTCAGGTGAAAGCTCATTCCACTAGGTCCATGGCTACTTCTGTGGCCTTTTGGTCTAGTCTCATTGGATGATATTACTTCTGCATCTACTTGGTCCTCATCTCATACCTTTCTTTCTCATTACAAATTGGATTTGACTTCTAGAAGGAGGGCATCCTTTGGTTCCACTGTGCTCCGGAATATCCTTCCATGAGGGCCACCCAAGAGTTTAGTAGCTGGGGACTGTGTCTCACAGGGTGAAGACCAAAATAAGTAAACTACTTCAGATAAAGAAGTTATGTACTCACCATAGCATTCTGAGTAGTTCTTCTTCATTTGTCTTCAACCGTCCCTCCCTCCTTCCCCCTGACCTTGTCATATGAACAGCCTGCGGGCTACAGTTGTAGGTCATAAAGTATTTTTCAGGTCAGGTTATCAGTATAAGAGTCAGCAAACTTTATCCGGGGGTTGCAAGGTAGTGGAGGTGTATTATGGGTAAGGGGAGGCACTTGAAGCTCGGAATAGATCCTAGTGAAATTGCCGGCTTGGATACGGTATCCCACAGGTTGAAGACAAATGAAGTAGAACTACTCAGATGGAACGGTATGGTGATCATATAACTTCTTTTTTTCTGTTATACCAGAGAAACTGGAAGGAATAGATTGCATTAATTTTATGAAAGAGCAAATAACTATCAGGACTGGTATTCCAGACCAGGATTGTTTTAACTAAAAGGACACATTGTATGTATGCTCCTAATCTAGTCATGAGGAAGGCTAACTAAAAGAGCACATTGTATGTATACTCATAATCTATTCATGAGAAGGCAGCCAAGACCTGTATTTTTTCTGCAACATCTTTATTAAATTTCCTCCTGTGACAAAGGCAATCTTACATTTATATAAATGAAAAACATACAAAATGAAATCACTTTAGTTGTAAATAGTTTACATCACAGACCGCATTGAAACTGTAGTTGTAAACATTACTAATCACTTATAAACATTCTAGTCATTGGCAGTTAAGCATTATGTAGCTCATTCAACTCCTGCCGCTTAAACCTCTTTCCTGCTCTGCATATATTTTTCCTACAGTTCCCATTTTTTTCTGTGTAGTTTGCTCCTTCCCTTTTCTGAAGATTCCCAGTTCCAGCTGTTTTATCTCAGTTACTATATTCACTACTTCTAGTAAAGTTGGTCTAGACTTTGATTTTAATTTTCCAGTAATTGCTTTTTTGGCAGCCACCATACTTAGACTCAGTAGGCTTTGCTATGTCTAGGCAATTCCGATTCAGTAGCATAACTCCAAAAAATCATCTCCCCAGTCAGTCCTGTCTGGCTACCCAGCATCTCCGACAGAGCAGCCCACAGAGAATCCCAAAAGTCTGCTAGCTCATCACACCTCCAGAAAATATGTTCCCAGCTATTTCTTTCTTGCCCGTCACACCTCCAGCATTTGCTCTCCACCTGAGGAAAAATTCTTTGGAGTCTACTTTGGGTATAAAAATACCTGTGTAAACATTTCCAGGCAAAGATCCTAAATCTTCTAGACTTTGTTGCATATTTGGGAGATATGCATATATCCCCCCATGAGTCTGTGAATTGTTTATCCAATCTCTCTTCTCAATCCTTACTAAGCTCCTCTGACTGATTCTCATAATTATCATACAGTATTTTATATGCTTTACTAATTATTCCTTTTTTAACGGCAGCTTCTGTTCTATGTTCTACATTTTATTAAAAACTCTACCAGTGCTGATCTTTTATTTAGGAGCCCCCTATTTCTTTCCCTTTGCCTATACTCTGATATCAATCATTGATTGGGAAGGCAATCTCTAACCTGCAGTCCAAATAAATTTTTGGCCTCTTCCCATTCTATTAACTTTTCCTTTCTAGTTATTTGTTCCCAATACCTTGGTTCCTTTGCCAGTTTTCTCCAATAAATTCCAGCCCCCTCTTGCCTATTATTTGCATCCCTGATCACAGTCAACCCTATCAGCAAAATCTCTTTTCTCCATTCTCGTACTGGTTTGTTCTTAGAATACTCCCTACTATTTTATGAATATAATGCTCTGTATGATTTTGGTTATTCTCCTTAAGAGTCTGGATCCAAAATCCCAATCTCTCCTTATTTCTTCAGGTTCCTCCCTGCGTCATCATTATCCCTTTCCACCTTGAATTATAGATGTTCTTCATCTCACATTGCTGCAGTCATAACCATTGGGTAGTCCGCTGTCCTCGGTCGGCCCGAATACCAAAGAATTAGGCTGACGTCGGTCATCGGCGCCCTGAGTTGACATCAGTACGTAGTACTACTAAAGCGCATGACCGACGTCATATCCTCAGTCTTTCTTGCCGCGTGGTCCGAAGCAGAAGCAGCATTTGCAAGTGCCGTTCGGCTTTCTGAAATTGTCGTTTTTCGAGTTTCAGACCGGAGACCAAGTTGGGCTAAGTACCCCGTTGGGGAAAACTTTTGTCTTTTCTTGCTTCAGTTAATCCGGATGTCAGAAAAAGTTAATAATTGTATTTCTTGTGGGAAACAGATACCTCATAGGGATTACCATTCTCTCTGTATTCCTTGCTTGGGGCCTGAGCACGACGTTGTCGGGTGTCGCTTTTGCGCTAGATTTAATAAGCGCACCATTAAACGTAGATTAGACTGTGCTAGGCTTGTGTTCGGTAAGCGGTGTAACTACAACATGCCGTCGGATTCTCCGACGCCCGCTACCGTGAAAAAGAGAAAAGAGAAAGTTTTAAGGTCTAAACCGGAGGAGTCATCCATTGCGGACGCCGGTTCTATGGAAACCACGGTTGAATCTGTGGATCCAGCCGAGGCCTCGGCTGAATCCCAGGGGGAGCCTTTGCTTTTGCAGGAGTTGGTCTCTCAGGAATTAGGCCAAGCTGAGGGGGCTTCTCAGGTGTCTGTGGTTCCATCCCTACAAAAGGTTAGTAGGCCTTCTACTTCAGTGGCTAAAGGGCCTGCTAAGTCTAAATCTGGTTCTACTGGTTCGGGACATAGCCCTAGTTCTTCAGGTTCTGTTCCTAAAAAACATATGTTGAAGATGGCAGAGGATTTGATTTCTTTGATTAGGGGTTCTATGCCCCCTCCTGAGGCCTAGGGGGGAGTCTGTTTTAGAGGGAATTGAGCATTCTTCTGATTATTCTGAGTCCTCAGCTGAGGATATTCATATTTCCCTTCTTATTCAGATTCGGAGACAGAGGATTCTTGTCCTTCTGCTTCTCCTCCAGAGGATTTTTCCTTTTCTGAAACCCTGCATTCCATGAGGGAGCATTTCAAGTGGGAAGGTCAGGATTTTTCGGATTCTCGTAAAAGGTTGAGGGAATTTTTGTTTTTACCACAACATAGGCCTTTGGCTATCCCCCCTGTTTTGGATGTTGTTCAGGATGTGTTTTCTGAGGCTTCTCTTAATCCTGATTCCTTACCCCCTGCTCCTGTCAAGCCAGATAGGTATTACAGAGTCCCTGAAGCTCATAAATATTTGTATAAGAGTCCTAGGGCTGATCCAGAAACCATTCTTCAAGGGCCTAAGGGTGTTAAGGCTTCTGTGGTTAAGAATCCGGTTCCTTTGGACAAGGATTCTAGAGCTTTGGATAGGTGGGGTAAAAAAGTGTACACCTCTTCTACGTTAGCTATGAGGGCTTTAAATTGCCAATTTCATATGCTGAAATATCTGAACTTTTTGTTAGGTCAATTGAAATCTAAGGTAGATGCCTTGTCTGAGGGTATAGAGTGCAAGGAATTGCAAGATTTGGTTCATGCTTCTGATCAAGTTGGTAAACATTCCTTGCAGTGTGGCTTTGATGCTATTCAGGCTTCTTCCAGGGTGGCTGCTACTGGTTCAGTAATTCGCAGGCATGCCTGGCTTAAGGATCAAAATTTGTCAGAGCATGTGGCTCGATTTTGGATGCTCCTCTTCAATCTGAAGTTCTTTTGGTTCTCCTGTGGAGTCAGTTTTGAAAAGATGGAAGAAAGCTAAGTCGATGCAGACAGTTAAGGACTTTTTGCAGGTGCAGCCCCCTAAATTTAGCAGGAATTGGCCTGCAAAAGGATGGTCTTACCCTTCTTCAGATTTTCAGTCCAGGGGCAGGTCTAGACGTGGTAGGGGTAAAACTCAAGCTCAGGGCTCTTTCAGACCTAGGACTTGGAGTTCCCCTGCACAATCTTCTGGTGAGGGCAGGGGTCAGCCTTTTCGTAAACAGACCCAATGACCTGTATTTTCTGCTGCCAGATCCCTCTTGTCTGGCAGCTCCTCTAGGGGGAACGTTGGCTCTTTTCAAACAGAATTGGCATTTGGTCACCCAGGACAAATGGGTGTTGGACATAATAAATCGAGGCTACAAGTTTTATTTCCACACTTTTCCTCCTTTCAAAGGCATGCCAGACGTACCTCCTCAGCAAAGGCTGGAGGCGCAGGAACAAATTTCTTTGCTTTTACAGCTGGGAGCAATCCAGGTGGTTCCTCCTTCCGAAGTAGGCCTAGGGTTTTACTCTCGCCTTTTCCTAGTACCAAAGAAAGGAGATTCTTGGAGGCCAATTCTGGACTTATCCATTCTCAATACCTACCTGGACATTCCAAAGTTCAAGATGTTAACTCTACAGCAACTTCTGCCTATGCTAGGCAAAGATCACTGGATGGTAACTCTGGATCTCAAAGAGGCCTATCTTCACATTCCTATCAGGCCCAGTTGCAGGAGGTTTCTGCGTTTCCGGGCTGGTACTTCTCATTATCAGTTCTCTGCATTGCCCTTTGGTTTATCTACTGCGCCCAGGGTGTTCACGAAGGTTCTGGCCCCTGTCATAGCATTCTTCAGACTGCGGGGAATTCAAATTTATCCTTATCTGGACGATTGCCTGATCATGGCTCAAGACAAAGACAAGTTACTTCAGCATCTGCAGTATGTAATGGCAGTTTTAAGATGCCTAGGGTATTCTGTGAATGAAATAAAGTCCAGTCTAGTACCCTCTCAGGACATGTGCTTTCTGGGTGTGAGACTGAATTCAGCCTCTCAGATGGCTTTTCTGACCCCGGACAAACAAAGAACTCTTCACCTATACTTTCAGCAACTATCAGTACAGTCCAGGCTGACTGCAAGGACAGTCCTTCAAGCCTTGGGGTTCATGGCATCTTGCATTCTAGTACTTCCCAATGCCAAACTGCATATGAGGAAGCTTCAATGGTATCTCAAAAGTGTATGGACTCAACACTGCCACGATTTGGACACTGTCATTTGGATAATACCTTGCATCCAGAAGGAATTCTTGTGGTGGGCACAGGAATGTCACCTAAACAAGGGACTCTCTGTGATCCGACCAGAGGCGAGTCAGATCTTAACGACGGATGCCTCCGAGCTGGCTTGGGGAGCACACTTCAATGGGAAATGGATTCAAGACACGTGGCCTCCCAGACTACAGCATTTGCATATCAACATGAAGGAGATGCTAGCAGTCCAGTTTGCTCTTTTGGCTTTCAAGGGCCTACTTCAGCCAGGACAGGTGTTGATTCAAACAGACAACACTACTGTCATGTGGTACATCAACAAGCAGGGGGGGAACACATTCTTACCCTCTTTGCAGATAGGCAATGATTTTGTGGGAGACTGCTCTTAAGTTTGCACATTTCTCTTCAGGCTCGGTTTCTGCCAGGAGCACAGAACTCCCTAGCAGATGTCTTGAGCAGACGTTTGGTGGACCCCCACGAGTGGAAATTGGATTCTCAGGTGTTCCAGCAGTTGACAAAGGCTTGGGGAACTCCAGACATAGATCTGTTCGCTTCTCCTCTAAATTTCCAACTACCAAAATTTTGCACAAAGATGTTTCACCCAAAAGCTTGGAAAGTGGATGCTCTTTCTTTCAGTTGGAACAACCTTCACGTTTATGCCTTTCCTCCTCTGCCTCTCATTCCAAAGGTACTCTTGAAAGTCAGGAGGGACAAGCCTCATATGATTCTAATAGCACCAGATTGGCCACGTCAGCACTGGAATCCTCTACTGAGGAGTTTAATTCAGGAGCCTCCTTGGCCTTTACCACAGCTTCCTCACTTGTTGTCCCAGTCAAGCAGTCATTTGCTCAATGTCAGAGTGCAGTCCCTACATTTGACGGCCTGGCGAATTCTGTTTTAGAGCCTGTGGGGACTCAGCTTCCTCAACAAGTTTTAGATGTTCTATTGGAAGCTAGGCGGCCTAGCACCAGAAAAGTTTATGCTGGAAAATGGAAGAGATTTTTTCTTTGGAGCACAACAAAGGGCTTGGATGTCTCAGGGCCTAATTTGGGTTTTACTCTACAGTACCTTACTGAATTACTGGACAAGGGTTTGTCTTTTTCCTCTGTGAAAGTTCATGCTGCAGCTATTTCTGCTCACTATGATTGTGACCCTCCTTTATTTTCGCATCCTTTGCTTAAACAATTTCTTAGAGGGGCAAAAAATATAAGACCCCCACGTAGAGCTCCTACTCCTTCCTGGGATCTCAGTTTTGTGTTGGAGAAGCTTACTCTACCTCCTTTTGAACCTGCAGCTACGTCTGAATTGAAATTTTTGTCTTGGAAGACTGCTTTTTTGTTGGCCATCACTTCTGCTAGAAGGGTATCTGAATTGCAGGCTCTCATAGCAGTGGAACCTTTTCTGATATTCCATAAGGATAGAGTTTCCTTGCGCACTAACCCCACCTTTATGCCAAAAGTGGTTTCTAATGTGGCCTTGAACCAGTCTATCCATTTGCCTACTTTTTATGCTGATCCCCAAAATAAAGGGGAAAAAGTTTTGCATTCGTTGGATGTCCACAGACTGTTACATTACTATTTGAGCAGAACTAAGGAGTTCAGACAGTCTCAACAGCTATTTGTTTCTTTTGCTGTAACTTCTCAAGGGAAAGCTGTGTCTAAACAGACTATTTCAAAGTGGATTGGAAATTGTATTGCTTTTTGTTATTCCCATCATGGGAAGAATGTTCCTGCTGGGATCAGACCTCATTCCACGAGGGCTACTGCTACATCTACTGCTTTTCTGAGGGGTGTAGCTACTAAAGATATTTTGGAAGCAGCTACTTGGAGTTCAGTTCACACTTTTACCAAGCATTACCATCTTCCTCTTTATTCTAAATCCAGGGCTGGGTTTGCCACTGCAGTCTTACAGGGCATGTTAGCAGCCCCTAATGCTTTTTAGTTTGCCAGCCTCCCTTTTTCCTTTGCTTTGGGATTCTACCCAATGGTTATGACTGCAGCAATGTGAGACGAAGAACATAGTACAGTTTTGTACCTACCATAAATGTAGATGTTCGAGGATCCACATTGCTGCAGTCCTATTTTCCCTCCCTCCTTCCCCCTCTGTTATTAGGGTGGTTTTTGGGGTTGTTGTGCCTTGGGATGATTGTTATTTTCTTTTCTGGTTGTTAGGCATTTCTTTATAGAGGCATTCTGACATCTGGGGCAAGAAAGACTAAGGATATGACGTCGGTCATGCGCTTTAGTAGTACTACGTACTGATGTCAACTCAGGGCGCCGATGACCGACGTCAGCCTAATTCTTTGGTACTCGGGCCGACCGAGGACAGCGGACTACCCAATGGTTATGACTGCAGCAATGTGGATCCTCGAACATCTACATTTATGGTAGGTACAAAACTGTACTTTTTCTGCCTGTGCTATGTATAAGAGCCTTAACTGTGTTGCTCTAAAATACCCCCTCATATTAGGCAATCCTAGTCTACCTTGTTCTTTTGGTAGAATCAGCTTATCCCACTTGACCCTTGCTGTCTTCCCTTCCCAGATAAAATCCTTCAACTCTTTTTTAATTGTTGTCCACAATTTCTCCTCCAGCTGATAAACGTATGCCTGACCTGTGTAAATACTAAAGGGACTAAAACTATTTTAATGGCTTGTATCTTGGTATCCGTACCCACATAACAAAACTTCCAGTTTCTCAATTTTTGTATTATCTTCTGTTTAGGATCTGCCCACATATCCTTAGCTGCCACCACAGAGTCATTTCTAATACATACTCCTAAATACTTCATTGTATCATGTCTCCATAAATATGGATCTTGTTGGACCGATTCATATGTGGGTACATAATTTACTGCTACTGCCTTTGTTTTAGCTTTATTAATTTTGTATCCTGAGAAGATTTGAAACTGTCTTAAAATGTTCCACAACACTGTAATGTCCCTTTCTGGTTTTGTTATATATAGAGTAGTATAATCTGCAAATGGAGCCAGCTTTTCCTGACTACCTTACCAATTGTATCCTTGAATTTCTATGCCAGTTATATCCTGGAATTTCTGAGTCCCTTATTTTCTTTGCTAGTGGTTCTAAGTATAATGCAAACAACAAAGAGCAAAGCAGACAACCCTTGCCTGGTTCCTCTACTCAAGCAGAAATGATTGGAGAGGACCCCACCCACTTTAATTTCCACCTCCGATCCCTCATATATTCTTCTAATCAACCTTAAAATTGTATCAGGGAATACAAATGCTTCCATTGCCCTGCTCATAAAGTCCCAGTCTACTCTGTCAAATGCTTTCTCTGCATGAAGACCCACCAATAAAAGTGATACTTTCTTACATTCTGCTTCCCTCTGAATCATCAATGTTCTGTTAATATTGTCAAATGTTTACCTCCCCTCTACAAAATCACACTGATCCATATCTGTCAGTTTTGGTATCACTTTTACCATTCTTTTAGCCATTATAAACATAAACACTTTATAATCATGGTTTAGTAATGAAATGAAGCTGGATCCGATGGATCTTTACCCTTTTTAGGTGTTACCATTACTACCGCCTTCTTCCAGGATGCTGGAACTTCTCCTCCTGTTAAAATACTGTTAAACAAAACCTTCCAGATCTTTATCATTTATTTCCCTCCTAACTTCCAAACTTAGACAGGAATGCCATCTATTCCTGGGGACTTTCCTGTAGATTGGTTATACATAACCATTTTTATCTCATACCTTCCTATCCTAACTGTTCGTAATTGAGCCTCATCTACCTCTAACTTTGGCATATTTAATTCTTCCATAAACATTTCTATTTGTACCTTTTCTTGATTTCCATATTTTTCTCCTTTATACAAGCTTTTATAAAATTTCCGAAATATTTCTAATAACTTCTACAGGGTCTCTTGTTATCTTCTAGGCTCCCTAAGCTTGGTGACTGCCCTTTCCACTTTTTCATGATTGAGGAGTTGTGCTAAAAGTTTTTGTGCTCTAGAATTATTATCAAAAACATTTGCTTAACAGCAGTCTTTCGAAAGTCATGCATATTACTGAGGTAATCCCTTATTTTATTTTTAGCATTCTGCAGTTGCTGCTTTTCTTGTTCTGAGAGATTTCCCCTATTTTGCAATACTTTAACATTTGTCAATCCCGCTAAATAATTTTTGTTACTGTTTAGCCAGATCTTCCTTTCTTTTATTTCCCACCTAGTTTTAAGCTCCACTTTAATTTTATCTCCCTCCTCAGCTATGTTTTTAGAAGACAAATGTGTTTTCTCTAGTAACTCCTTAAACAAGTCCACAACCCATTCCTTAAATTTCTCTCTTTTCAACTGGTAGGTGGGGAAGCACCAGTGTCTCATTTTCATTTCATTACCGTGCGTTTTATTTTAGTTATTAGTGGTGCATGATCTGAAATTGTTATTGAGTGCGTTTCAAGACCTTCAATTAAATGCACATGTTCTTGTGAGATATAAAATCTGTCTAGCATAGCCCAGTTCTTGTATTTCGGTGAGTAAATATGTAAATTCACTCCGAACACCTAGTACTGAATTCACATCTTCCATGCCAAACATTTTCGTAAATATCTTCAGCAATCTACCCTCCCTTGTTATATTATCCCTTCTAGCCCCCCCCCAGACACATCTTCACTGTTGCAAACCAATTCCAGTCTCCACCTATAAGTAATATTCCTTGCTGAAAGCTGTTTATTTCTCCCAAAATTTTTCTTAAGCTCCATTATAACAGTTTTAGGGAGGATATAAATGCATGCCAGTGTAATCCTCCTCCGTAGCCAGTAGCCCCTTAGTACTATGTATCTTCCGTTATCTTTTTTTCCTTTTCTGTCACTGTTGGAGCTCCTCTTGCAATTAAAATAAATACTCCTTTTTTCCTGTGCCCCAAATATTCCGCTGAATAACCATCCTGAAAAACCCGTCTTTATCAAATTTACATGTTCAGTTATTTCAAGATGCGTCTTTTGTAGCATAGCTATTTGCACTCGACATTTTTTAATATAGTTCACTACTCTTTCTTTTTTATTTTTATCTTTAAGATCATTTAGAGTGAAAGACATTACAGAAAGCATCATTTTCTTATGTAGTTATTATTACTTCCTTTTATATACAACTGCTGTTTTGCTAAATGTCTAGTTCCAACTTTTTTGTTAAATGTATATACTGTCCGGCAGTTTGGTCTTTTATACAGTTGTTTCATATCATATCCATTTGCGCCTGTGTCACATCTTACATAACTTTTTGCTTTTTTATTTTGTTATATATATGTATATATTTGTATTTAGGTTTATAGCTTTAGGTCTGGAAGGTATACAATGCCTATGTATGTCTCTCATGTTGTGATTTTATTGCATTCGATCTCTGTATAACTTCACACATTTAATGCTTGTTTACCTTTCTGGTAAAACAATAAAATATTATTGGAAAAAAAAAAACTTTTTGCTTCTTTGAAAGCCATCAAACAGAACAAACAACCCACTCCCAAAAAACCTCCTAAAACCTACGAACTTTACAATAACACACAAAACTGTGTACATCTTCAAATATTGACGTTTTTGCTTCCTAATAAGAACATAAGTTCTAAGTTGATAGCTACACAGATGGACTAAAATTAACCAAAAAGAAGGGTTAGTCATGCTAAGACGCATGGGTACAGCCTGTGCTATTATTAAATGCTGTTTAATTTTTTTACATCTATATAACTCTCCCAGTTGAGAAAACACTTGAATGCTTTCAGTAAATACTTTCTGCAAGTCATTTTTCTTTATCAAATTGTCTTCTAGTGACATGCAAACCAGACACTGAACTGCTTAAGGGCACCTTGTTTATCAGAAAGAAGGACTTGAGTATTTAATATTCTTTTTCATTTACATGCTTTGTAATAAACTTGTTACTGGATAATACCTATGATGTAAGAGTGTTCAATCTCGCCGTTTGTTCTTACACAATGGTTCGGAGCCGATCCTCGGCTCCGAGTCGGCCGATTTGCAAAGCTCTGAATCTCAGAGAAGCTCGAGACCAGCCCATATCCCACAATCCTCCCTGCCATTACTCAGATCTAGTTTGCCGCTGCAACAGATCAGATCGAGGAGAGCTCGGACCAGATAGAAACTTGAGTTGTTGTTGATTTCTTCAGATAAGAATTCTAATTTTTTTCTTGCTGATACTTCCTTATAGTTACTAGTTATTGTAGAAGTGCTGTGTGTGTGTGATTTTATATATATATATATATATATATATATATATATATATATATATACACACATTTTTCTTCTTCAGGCTCCCTTGTGGCCTAACCCTTTTCTTTTAGGTGTGTTTTTTTTTGTGAGAGTTTTCTATATATAACCTGTTTAGTATACATATGTTGCATAGGATTAGTAATTTTTTTTCTGTTATCATAGTTATTGTCATTATTACTGTAATATGTCAAAAAAAGCCAAATCTGGCTTTAAAAGATGTCAGTGTGGACAGAAAATGTCAATTACTGACAATCATGCTTCCTTTGTCTACTGTCTTGGCCCTCTCCATCTCCAAGAGGATTGCTCTATTTCTCATTCCTTTAGCGGGAGGGTCATGACAGATAGACGCAGGAAGCTTATTGACAGAGGATTGTTGAAGCCGGCCTTTCAAGAGGCTTTGGACAAGTCGGATCAGGCTTCTAAATCCTCGAAGGGGTCGAAGATGTCGGAGCCCATGTCATCGGCTCAGAGTTCATCTTCTCGGGTTCGTTCGCCAGTTCCACAGATCTCAGGGTTGAGCGTCGAACATTTATCTTTTCCTGAGCCCCAGATCTTGGAACCGGTGTCGGAACTGCCACCACCGTCCATTCTTCGGTCGGTGCCATCTTTGGTTCCTTCGACCCGTTCTTCCAGATCCTTGTCTGACACAGATGTGGATCGTGTTGTGCAGAAACTCATGGAGAACACGGCCCTTTCCAAGTTAATTGCAGTCTCCTCCCAGTTGGTTAGAAGGCCTCCCCATATCTCCAACGGGTCCTCCTTCGAGACCCACCCAGATCTCTGAGCCGGGAGAAGATGACCTGATGATAGTGGAGCCCTCGGTGCCGAAACCGTCCATTGCACGATCGACACCTTTGACTTTGACTCCTTCGGAACCATTAGGGGAGTTGCGGAGCTGACTGTCTTTGCTCGGTTCCGGGACCGAGAGTCGTACCAACCTATCGGTGCCGACTCTCCCTGTCGGGGCCTCGGCACAGACTGGTTCGGCTCCATCCTCGGGGTCGGAGCCCACGGCACCTGGTTCTGGGATGCTTCCCTGTTCTTCGGAACTGGGGGAGCCCTCGGCCAGGGGTTTGGGGGCCTTTGACCTTATGAGGAAGGTATTGTCTGCACAGACAACCACATCATCAGGGGAATCTTCTCCTTCCCCAAAAGGGCCACTTTCTGTTTCTGCTTCCACAATCCATCCCAAGCGTCGAGCCCAGTTGCCTCAGCCACCCACAGAGGGTTCCCCCTGTTCCTTGGAGGCCTCACCAGAAGCCCCCTCTGATGAGGTTCCAAGAAAACGGTTGTGCAAGAGGAGGCACATAGATTCCCCACAGGAATCTCTAACGTCTGACACCAACTTGGATGAAGCAGAGGGGTCCCCCAAATCACCCTCGGAGGATGTGTCATTTGCAGACATCCTGGAGATCTTGAAACAGAGGGGTGATTGGCAGTCCCTAGCCCCCTCTGAGGACGAGTCGGTGCTGCTGAAGGCTTTTGGGGCTCAACCTTCTACCTCCTGGGTGACCCCGCCCTTCAATGAATTAATGGATTTGATTGCTTGAAGGGTGTGGGAGACACCTGACACAGTGGAACCAGTACCTAGGAAACCAAACAAGTTCATCACTGCCCCCCAAGATAAATCTTATCTCACCAAGGGAGTCCCTGTCGACGCTATGGTGGTTGCGGCAGCCACGAAAAAGGAGATGTCTGAGTCTTCCTCATCTGTTCATCCTCCTAATAAGGATTCTAGGACTATGGACAGATATGGGAAGCGCATATTTAGTTCAGCGACTTTTTCCATGCGTTCGCTAAACTACTTGACCCATTTCACATGTTTGCAGAGGGATCTCATCAAGGAGCTGCCAGATACCCTCCAGGGTAACACAGATGCTGCTGTTTCAGATAAGGTAACAGCACAACTTAATACCCTCACACCCATAGTAAACTCATCCATGAGGCTCATCTCGTATGCAGCCGAGGGATCGAGTCGAGCTGCAGCTTCAGCGATTGCTCTTCGAAGACAATCATGGATGCGGCTGTGCTCCTTTGCAGAAGCCTTCAAGTCTTCCTTTGCCAATGCCCCTTTTGATGGTGCCACACTTTTCGGGCCTAAGGTTAAGGAGACTCTCACTCGGTGCGAGCAAGAGGGAAAGACCCTGTCTGCTGTCGGGGTCCGTTTTTCCGCTCCTACTAGACCATACCCCAAAGGGCAACGAGGCGGAAAAATGTGGTTCCATAAGAATCCGGGATCTTTCCAGACCACACAGAGTGATACCCCCTCCAGAGGCAGAGGAGGGGGTAGAAATGGAAGACGTCGCCCCGGCGGCAGAGGGGGTCGACATAACCAAGGCGACAGGGATTCTGTCCCTGGGAAGCCT
This sequence comes from Protopterus annectens, assembly GCF_019279795.1. Classification (NCBI taxonomy): domain Eukaryota; kingdom Metazoa; phylum Chordata; order Ceratodontiformes; family Protopteridae; genus Protopterus; species Protopterus annectens. Next base: position 654,428,253 of record NC_056750.1, read on the forward strand.
TTCCAGCACTCCTGAACAGAGGCCCGGCTGTCCTGCTCTGGAGGCAGTCGGGGGTCGCTTAGCTTTATACCCACTGGCCTGACTAAACATTACTTCAGATTCTTGGGTAAAAAGCATTATAACCAGAGGATACAAAATCCCCTTCATTTCAACACCACCTCTACAAAGAAAATTTCCAGACGTGCCACCCCGTCTGCGAAAGCTAGCAGCTGTAGAAATTTCAAAGCTGCTCGAAAACAGAGTCATCCAACCAGGCCCGGACCAAAGAGAATTCGGAACTTACTCAAGGTTCTTTTTAGTTCCAAAAAAGACAGGGGACTGGAGACCGATCTTAGATCTCAGCCATCTGAACAACTTCGTGAAGAAGGAAAAGTTCCAGATGGTCACGCTTCAATCGATCCTTCCATTCTTACAGAAGGACGATTGGATGTGCTCCATAGATCTCAAAGACGCGTACTACCACATCAAAATAGCCAGACCGTCCAGAGATCACCTGCGCGTCCGGCTGGGGGCCAGTCACTTTCAGTTTCGAGCTCTGCCCTTTGGACTCACCTCAGCCCCCAGGGTATTCACCAAATGCATGGCAGTAGTTGCGGCTCACTTGAGACGACAAGGATTCCAGGTGTTTCCCTATCTGGACGACTGGCTCCTCACCGCCACCACCAAGTGTCGACTATTGCAAGCCAGAGACTATACAATCGGCCTTTGTTCCCACTTAGGGATATCCATAAACTTCGAAAAGTCTTGCTTATCGCCCTCACAGTGTATTTCCTTCATCGGAGCAGATCTAAATACACGATCGACACTACTGAAACTCCCCCCAGTAAGAGCTTCAACGCTCAAACAGTCAGCAAGAAAGCCCCAGCCAAACTGGTGTTAAAAGTGTTAGGACTGATGGCAGCCACACTAATTGCAGTCCCTATGGGAAGGTTACACATGAGGATTCTTCAATGGCTGCTCTTTGCGCAGTGGTCGTTCCAACACCTACCCCTAACGCACGAGATCAGGATAACAGAATCTTGCAGACTGGACCTCTCATGGTGGGTGCGTGATCAGAACCTCACTGTGGGTCGTCCGTTCGTTCTACCCATTCCAACAGCCACAATAACCATGGACGCTTCCCTGATAGGGTGGGGGGCCTTTTTCAGGGAAGAACAGTCCAAGGAGAATGGTCCAGCATGGAGTACACTCTACATATAAATGTTCTGGAGTTGAGGGCGGTGTTCCTGGCGTTGCAACACTTCCAAGCCCTCTTACCTCTAGGGACAGCCCTCTTACCTCTAGGGACAGTAGCAGTTCAGACAGACAACATGTCTGTAGTCTGGTACATAAACAAGCAAGGGGGAACCAGGTCTTGCCCGTTATGCAGAGAGGCCATGAGAATTTGGCAATGGGCAGAGTCCACGGGTCGCTTACTGATAGCAACGCACATCCCGGGGTCATCCAACGTCATTGCGGACAGGTTGAGCAGAGCCATCCTGTTACCTCATGAGTGGTCCCTGAATTCACAGACGGCGGAAAAGATCTTCCGCAAATGGGGCCAGCCTTACTGCGATCTGTTTGCTTCCCCATTGAATGCAAAATGCAGAAGCTACTTTGCCCTTCTACCCCCTCCGGGGGATGTCCCCAGGGACGCACTGATACAAGATTGGCCCCCGGGTCTCCTATATGCATTCCCACCGACTCCATTGATTCCCAGATTTCTACAGAAAGCCAGGAGCCTGGAAAGAACTATAATACTCATAGCCCTATTCTGGCCTCGTCAAATATGGTTTCCCTTTCTTCGAGCTCATCAAATAGAGGAACCGTGGATTCTGGACCCAGTGCCAGATCTGCTGACACATTCGTCGGGAGTTCCTCACCCGTCTCTACAGTCCCTCAAACTAGCAGCTTGGCTGCTTCGCTTCCCTTCCTAGCCAGGTCTCATCTACTCCTTCCATCAGTTCAACACATCCTAGTTGCTTCTCATAAAGCCTCTACTACTAAGCTCTATACGAGTAAGTGGAAACGCTTTGTATATTGGGCATCTAGTCAAAACTTAGATCCCTTGGTAGCTCCTCTACATAAGATTTTAGAATTCTTATCCATCCTTTTTCACAAAGGAGCTTCTACTTCCACTCTAAGAGTACAGTTGGCGGCCATATCAAACTTCCATATTGGTGAGGGAGGTTCCCCCATTATGTCTCACAGGCTTTGTAAAGCCTTTTTGAAAGGAACCTTCCATCTTAGACCGCCTGTCAGAAAACCTTTCTTTCCATGGAGCCTGAATTTGCTGCTAGCACAACTCATGTTGCCACCTTTTGAACCTGCTTCGTCATGCCTCCTAAAGTTCTTGTTGTGGAAGACGCTGTTTCTCGTCACCGTGACCTCAGCTCGTAGAGTCTCAGAGCTGCAGGCATTATCGGTCAGACCACCTTACCTGATATTCCATCCTTACCTGATATTCCATCCAGACAGGGTTTCTTTGCGTACAAATCCATCTTTCCTTACAAAAGTATGTTCAGTTACGAATATTAACCAGTCTATAGAACTCCCTACCTTTTTCAAAAACCATACTAACAAACTGGAGTATATGTTGCACAAGTTGGATGTTCACAGGCAGTTAAGATTTTATTTAGACAGGACCAAAGCTTTCAGAAAAATGGATCAACTCTTCGTCGCCTTTGCAGACAATAAAAAAGGGCATGGCAGTTACTAAACGTACACTATCTAAATGGCTTGCTGACTGTATAACATTTGTATACTCTAAATCAAACAAATCCTTACCAAACAAATCTAAGGCCCATTCTACCAGATCCATTTCCACTTCCTTAGCTCATGCAGCTCGCTTGCCTTTGGACACTATTTGTGCAGCAGCCACGTGGTCTAAACCACACACTTTCATCACTCATTATAGAGTGGGCAAGGTCTCCAAGGATAGGACATCTTTTGGTTCCACTGTGCTTAGGAACGTTCTTCCATGAGTCACTCGGGGTCACGGAGCTAGGGACGCTACCCGTGTGTAAGAACAAATGGCGAGATTGAACACTCTTACATAAAGAAGTTATGTCCTTACCATAACGTTCCATGTAGAGTGTTCATCTCGCCTTTGTTCTTACATTCCTCCCAATGTGTTTGGAAGAACTGGTAGGATTAGAGTCTGATCGATGTGTCTTGACCTTTTGCAGGGTATATGGTCCAGTGTGTCATGGGATATATGCTTAGACCATTAGTTATTGCTATGGTGAGAGAGTGTCTCTGAATGGCTGAAGAGAGTGTATGCTTCTAGCACCGCAGGTGTTGGATCCTTTCGTCTGGTTTGCTTGCAAACTAGATCTGAGTAATGGCAGGGAGGATTGTGCGATATGGGCTGGTCTCGAGCTTCTCTGAGATTCAGAGCTTTGCAAATCGACCGACTCGGAGCCGAGGATCGGCTCCGAACCCGTGTGTAAGAACAAAGGTGAGATGAACACTCTACATGGAACGTTATGGTAAGGACATAACTTCTTTTTTTTTACCCAGCCCTATGCAAACATGGGAAAAAGCACACTGATTTTTATTTTGTCATACTGTCTTAACCAGACCCATGTGCTCTCCCCCATCTCCTCCCCTCTTCATTCTTTTTTCATTGCAGTGTCTACATTTTTCAAAACTGGACAAAGAAAAAGAGAGAAGTAGGCTGAAGAAGAAAAAAAGCAAAAGCACCTGCTTATATTAATATCCCAAATGTATTATAAAAAAAAACATGAGAGAAGTTTACTTCATGTCTAACTGGTTTTGTATTATCTGTAAAGCTGTCACATCTGGGAACACCCCTGATTGTTTTCAGGGAACATTATGTCCTAGCCAGTTTCTTTATTTTTTTTTCTTTTCCTTTAGCCAATCACCTTCCACCAGACTGTCTCCAGTTTCTCTTTGCCAGACTGTCTCCATGGAGACAAGCTGCAGAAAAGCTACTTAGTATAGATATTTGCAAGGGCTAGAAAAATAACCTTATAATATTTAGTATTCTTTTTTCATTTACTTACTCTGTTTTAAAACAAAAAAAGTCCTTAATCAGTCATTTTCACATGCAAGAATGAAAAAGAATCGCATCAGTTTGATCTCTGTCATGCTCCCTTAGCCAGGCTCCCTTTTTTTTTTTGGTAATCATTACATTACATTACATATGTTTCTCAAAATTGCACAAGAAGAAAAAGAGAAGAGGGGAGAAAAATAAAAACACCTGTTTACAATCCCCATTGCACCCAAATAATAGCATGCAAAGAAAATCATGCAAGCCAGATATAATACGATTAAGAAAATAAGGTGTTTTCTTTACTTACAGTTAGCATTCTCCCCTCTCTTCCCCTCCCTAAAGCATTTTTCCGAACATTAATGACATGAAGTAAGGCATATACTTGAGTCCCCCACTCAGCAAACAAATTTTGAAGAAGTCCAATGTTTCCAGATTTTCTTGCGCTATCATATTTCACAAATATAATTAATGCTTTGTAATCCCACATCAAGTTACTGATTATATTACTGTTCTTCCTTCTCACAGATCCCATCTCTGCTTAATTTCCAATGTACTCTTGATTCTACTGGTCACATCTTGTGCTCCCTTCCTTCGATCCAACATTTTCCTTTGAAATACTGGAAAAGATTTCACAGGTACAGTCTCTCTGTGGTCTTGGTCTTTATTATCAGAGGAGCGAGAAGCCGAATCTCCTTCTTTTTCACAGCTCAGTTTTTATTGGACAAATTTCTGTATTTTCTCCTTAGCATGTACTTTGTCAAAAAAATGATTTTGTCCCTGCAGGGAAAAATACCTTGAAGACAGCTGGATATACCAGTTTGAATTTCACACCTGCATCTCGGCATGCTCTGAATAGAGGGATGAATTTACTTCTCTTTTGCGTGGTGTACACCGAGTAATCATTCTCCACAAACATTCTGTTGTCACCTACTTTTAGTATTTGGTCTTTCTGCCACTGCTTTGACAAAATCAATTCTTTCTGTTGGTAGGATTGCATCCTTACTATTAAAGGTCTAGTCAGTGCTTCTTCCTCACTTTTTGTAGCTGATTTTTTCCAGGTCTTCTGTATTTCTTTATTCTTGGTATCCAAGTAGTGTACTTATTAAGCAGGTACTGAAATTCACCCATAAACGCAAGTCTATTGGCCTTCTATGCTAAGTTTCCAATTTCACACTTGGAGAGCTAAAAACAAGCTGTTACTCACTGTGCAGCCATCTTGTAACTCTCGCAGCCAAGACCTATGTTAGTAAAGATGCAGTCATACTAGCAGAAGAAGATGATCCTGACAAAACTGTAACAGAAGGGAAAAGTATTAAAAGTTGGTGACACCAGAGAGTTTGTGGAAAATGAGTACTGACTGTATACCAGGCAGAAGAGAAGCAAATTTATCCTTACAGATAGCGGACTGAGTAAGAGGTGAGATTGAAATTGCTAAAACCAGCAGTATTTTTCCTGGGGGACCAACAACATTTTTATATGTAGACACAAGCTAAGTAGTGAAAAAAGCTTAGCCAACAAAAACAACAAAAAGTGAGTCATCAAACTGAAGGGAACTTTGCTTCTCATTTTTCTGACAGTAACAAAGCCCATAGAGAGACTTCGCCAGTGAGATGTTTTCCATTTTTCCAAAAGAAAATGTTTAAGTGACAGAGAAAAGCCTAGGAACTGGCCAGAAAAATCAGGAGTACCTTGTACTTGAACTACAGACTGTCAAGTGGTCAAGATGGACAGGAATAAGACCAGCGATAATGTGAAATTAGTGAATAAATGAAAGATTTGTAAAGTATAATTTCATATTAGATGCAGTTTATACATGAGAATTCAGCGTATGCAAGAACTGACTGAAAAGACTGATTGTTTATTGAATGTGTTAAACTGGTGGGAGGACTCCAAAGCATAATTTCCACTTTCTCATTAATAATAGGAACAGTGAAGAAACTGAAGATGTCAGTTGTTTGTTTTTCGGCTTTTTCCCGGTTAGGGGTTGCCACAGTCTGCTAATGATTGCCAGTTGGTTTTTATGGTATCGAGTTGCCAGCCCAATGCCCAGCCTTCAGCAAAGGCACTCCCATTCAACGCATGTCTTTTGAACACCCACTCGACTGTGGGGACGACATGCAGACTCCACACAGAAGGCACTCCCAACCCAAGCCGAGAATGGAATGGGAGAACTTCTTGCTATGAGGCAACAACGCTACCGCTGCACCACCGTGGAAATGAACTGAAGATGTCAGTATAATTTAAAAAAAAATTGTTCCCCTTCTGCTTCATTCTTTTCAGCGACCCAAGTGGCCCTGCCCATCACTGGTTCTACCTGCCTTTCATACTGACCCAAGACTGTCTCCTTTCAAAGCCTGGAGCTAGCACAGAACCTAAGGGAGTCATATGGGGGGGGGGGGTCAGGCCACTGACTACTTCCTCCAGGGATTTTTTTTCTTTTATGACATACCTCTTGGTATCTCCCCCCATCCCTTGTATTTCCCTGTTACTTCTGAGGGATGCTTCTCTCTATGAACCGTACACCCCTGCAGGAAATGCTTAGACAAATGCCCTCAGCACTGGGATGGGCTGCCTCATCCCTCCCTACTAACACCTTGGACACCCAAGCCTCCAATCATACCTTGGTCACCTGGATTGTACTTAAGGTTTTATCCCTCTACTTCATGGCACTTGCTTAAGTAACTTCATAATATTTGTTTAAGGTTTTATCCCTCTATGCCATGTAAAAAAAAAAAAAGTTTTTTTTCTTTGCAATATTTATATTAGAAATGTGTTGATGTAAATTCCATATCAAATTGTAAAGTAATTCCATACAGTATGCAGAGGTATTTTAAATGTGAGCTGGTGGGGGCTGTTATCCGTTATTGTTTATACTGGTGATACTAAGGTAAGAAAGTATTTTTTCTTTTTAACATATTCAGGCTTTACATTCTAACAAGTTAAAGCCTGAATATAAACAATGTGATGATGTAATCTTGGGCTACTGTACTGTAGGTGTTATAAAGTAGCATTGCTCATATTACATGTACATTAAAATATAAATCCTCCCTGTTTATATACAGGTGTACTTTTTCTTACAGCTAAAAATTAGTTTACTAAGAGGATAAAAGTTATTTTTCACATTTGCCTTGGGAAATAGAGGTAGGGGAAGGCAAGGTAGTATCTGTGCATGTGGGAGTGTGGGCTCTAGTATGTGCTTCCAGCATGAATAAACCTAATTTTAGAATAGGTAAAGTCTGTTGGTGTCGCTGTCTGTTTGGGCAACAGCCCCTATATAGAAGGGTAACTTCCATTTTTGGAAAGAGTTTTGCATCTTAACGTGAGTTAAGGGGATTGGAGGTTTAAATATATATTTATTTTTATTTTTTGAATGTATGTATTAAAGCAAAAAAGTCTAATAAGATGTGATATTGATTCAAACAGTGATGATAACCAGCAAGAGCATGCAGGATCAGCCTTCCAAACATTAGTTTGTATATGCAAGTTTGAAAATCTGTATCCTGCATGACCGTTCTTTTGAATATGAGAAACTAAAAGCTTTCTGTCTGGATTGATGCTTTATCAATATTATCATGGAAAGTAAATGGCATTGCAGGTAAAGACAGAGCAAAGAGTAGTGAACTGTATTAATAAGAGTAGGGTACATATAACAGTTACAGGAGCTACATTTGGATAGAGAGAAATGACCCTGTGAATTTAACAAAGAAAGGATTTCATTGTGGAACTTCATCAGTGTATTAGGGTCAAAGGAAAAGCAGAGTAGTAATACTGATTGCAGAAGGGACTCTGAGTTAGAAGGGGGGACCGAACAGTAGTAGATTGTGGTAATAAGGGGTTATTGGAAGAAAAGGAGGAGGATCGCTCTAATGTATATTTATATGCCGTTTAAACCTGCTATTATGGAACTTAAAGAGAATTTGGGGAGAAATAAGCTTTCAGCAGGGAATGTCTTTTATTGCTTGGGACTAGAACCTGATTTTTTGGGAATGTATCTTAGGAACCAAGAAGAAAATTTCAAATAAAAGGCAGTAGATATCTGAAGAAACATGAGAATTTTTGGTATGGAAGCTGTGAATTAACTCTTAGGTACTACAGAATAATTGACATATTCCCAATGATACAGTAAATGGGCTAATGTGAATAGAAATAATTTTTTTACAGACGTGTGAGTATTTAATTGAAGGCTTTGAAACATGTTCAGTAACTGTTTCAGATAATGCACCAATAAAACCTAATGTAAAGATGCAGGGTAGTGAAAGTAAAAACAAGACATGGGTGCTTTCCTACTTATTTGCCAAAAAACTGATAAATTTAAGGAACAGGTAGTAGAAGTTATTTCACTGTTGTTATGGAAAATAAAAAATTCTTCAGAGGGGATTGCCAGTGAGTGAGAAAAAATGAAAATGGAGTTTACGAATAGGAATTATATAGAGGGATTGATGAGGTTAAAATGTTGCAGAAGGGGAATATCAGACAAGAAAAAGAAAGAGACGTGCTGAGTGCTAAAGGGAAAGTAAGAGAATGCTTGAATAATATGTACCAATTTAGAAAGGCTGCTGGTAAGCAGATATTTTAATATCTCTGGAGCACAAAATATTTAGTATAATGACTTAGTAACAGAAAGTAGAAATTATTACTACCAAACTTAAGGAGCTAAAGACAAGAAAAATAGCTAGAGATCCTATAAAAGTATTTCCAGACTTTTGTGCAAAATGGTATAAATCAGTAGGAATGGGGAATCAAGAAAAGCACAAAATGATGCAAAGGTTACATGAAGATGATGCTCAAGAATTAAAACCTAAGATAGGAACAGTTGATATCAAATGGTGATGTATAATCAAGCAACAGTAATGTCTTCAGAAATGGACTGCATTCGTCTGGAAGTTTTGAAGTTAAGAGGGAAGAAAGTGATAAATTGAAGGTTTTGTTTTACAATGTTTTAAAAGCTGGGACAGTACCAGCATCTTGGAAGAAAGCTGTGATGGCTGTATTCCTCACACAGGATGAAGTCCCTTCAGAAGCAGCATGATAGACTTAATTTCAGAATTAAACCATGATTAAAAAACGTTTGTCTTTATTAGCAAAGAGAGTGGCAAAGGTGTTTACAAATGTAACGGATATGATTCTGTGTGGTTTTGTGTAGGGGATTCAAGCATTTGAAAGTATTAAAGCAAAGTATAAGAAAACACTGCTGTTGCTGGTAGATCTTAATACAGAGAAAACATTCAGTAGTGTCAGATGGGATTTTATGAGCAGTGTTACCACTTGTGTTCACATTAGAATTGGGTTAATAAGGGGGTATATGAAAGGTCAGAGGCAAGAATTAAGATGGGGGGGGGGGTTCTTTCAGGCAAGCTGTGTTTGCACGAAGGAACCTGGGAAGGATGTCTTCTTTATTATTTGTTTAATATTTAGAATCATTAGCAAACAAAATAAAGGTCTCACAGATTCAAGAGTATAACTGATATGGTAATCAAGAGATATTAGCTTTATTTGCAGATGATACTGTTTTGTACTTGATAAATCCAGAAAATGATATTTTGGTGTTGTGACACATTTTGAGACAGTTTCAGGTCTTTGTGGGTTATAAAATAAATTAAGATAAAATATGAAGGATGTAGCAGTAAACTATCTGTCCAAACATGAATTGGTTCAGTAATACCTTTATTTATGGGTGCATAAGATGACATATTTAGGATTATGGATTAAAAAAGTTTTTTTGGCATCTAAGGATATGTGAGAAGAGACTAAGCAAAATGTAAAATAAAAAATGAGCAACTGGAAGCTCTTGATTATGAATATGGATAGCAAGGTGCAAGCAGTGAATTTTTTTTGGGTCCTTTTTAACTTTATGTACCAACCAGAGGAGAAATTGTAGCTGACAGTTGATGCAGAATTTAAAAAAAAAATTATATGGGAGGCAAATAATTAAGTGGGGCAAATTAATTTCCGTATAGAACAACATGGTTTAGGATTGCCTGATTTAAAGGGATAGTTTAGTGCTATTCATTTAAGGCTGATCTATGTAAATCAAGCAGAATGTTGTAAATCAGATGGAAAGGTATAATGATAAAATGGGGTGGTAGAGTTTGAGAAGTAAGGAGGGAGTAGGAATTTGAGTGCAAGTCCTTAAGATGAATAATCATTACCATACAGAATATTATATTCAGAAGACAGCCAAAAATATTCTTAAAAGAATATGAATTACTGCAAGTAGGGGTATAGAAAATAAGCAATGGGTGGAATTTGATGGAAAGAATTAACAAAGGAACCAAGATTTTGGGAGCAAATAATGGGGGAGGGAAGGTAAGAGATTGGGACAAGGCCAAGCAGATGTTTTGACTGCAGGTCCTCTACCAGGGATTGATAATAAAGTATATGTAAAGAAAAATGGTCAGGAAAGTGTCAAGTGAAAGACCAACTTTGGTTGACCTTTTATTTGAGTTTAGAACAGAGGCTGCTGTTAAAAATGAGCAGTTAGTAGGACATGTAAATATTGCATGATAACTATAAAAAATCAATCTGAAGAGGTAAGAAAAGATGGAGAAGAGAGACTAGAAAGGCAATTTACAAAGGAACACTGGGAGGACAACTGGATAGTTTCCACATATGTAAGTAACATAATTCAAAAGGTTTAGGATTTTAGGATTTTTGCATAGATATTTTTATTTCCAAGCAGTTATAAGAGAATATTTCCTCAGGTGGATGACAAGTGCTGTAGGTGTGATGGGAAGGAAAGAGGTAATTTGGAGCATGTTTTTTGAGCTTAAAATGAGTTGACATCTTAATTCACTGCAGAGTACTTTGTCAGAAATGCTGGGGCAGCAAGTAGTTGTAACTAAGGAAATTATTATTTTGAACTAGTGTACAAGATGTGAATTGTCTAGACATAGTAAGGCCTTACTAAGTAAAGTGCCTGGAATTTGTGGGAGCAATACATGCAGAATAATGTTAAGGAGGAGAGAAGGGTAACAAGAACTAAGCAATTTGTGAAACTTTGGAGTGAATAAAAACTGTTAAAAAGAAAACATGTATGTATACTGTATGAAAATAACAATAGAAATTTTTTCTGTTACTTTGTGTATCTGTCAGTTTTAAAATATGTCATGATTTATGAAGTTGTTTAATTGAAAAAAAAAGACAGTCATGCAAACAGAAAGAGCTGCTGCTGGCAAAATTGTGACAGAAGGAAAGTGTATTAAAATTGGGTATACCATAGTGTTTGTGGAAAATGGTTATTCATGGTACATGAAGCAAAAGAAGATTTGTCTTAACTTTGGAGGATGTCAAGGAGCAGGTGTGAGATTAGGTTGCTGTATCCAGAGTCCTCAAAATATTTTTCCATGAGGATATTTTTTTAAGCAAGCAGGCTACGTAGGAAGCACAAAAGGCAGCAAACAAGAAGCCAGCAAGTTGAAGGCATCTCTGCTTCTCAGTCTTCAGTCAGTACGAAAGCCCAGCAAGAGTCTCTGTCAGTGAATCCTTTTTTGTTTCCGAGGAAAATGATCCAGTAACAGAAAAAAAGCCCTAAAGCTGACTACAGAAATTAGGAGTACATTGGATTTGAATTGGAGATCAGTGTTTGGAGATCATAATCGAGAAGAATACTGGCAATAAAGTGAATGTAGTGAACAAGTGGGTGAACTATAAAGCATCAATCCCACTAGATGTAATTAAACATTTGAACTGTGGGTCCACAAGAAAATGTGGATGAAAAAGACCAGGAAGTTTGTAAGGTCTTTGGTTCTAGTAAGAAACACCTCCTGAAAATAGATTGCTACTGTATGTCTCTTTCTTTTAAATTGCTTTGTTATCCATTTTAAAATATTTCTAATTCACAAGGGTTAAAACAGAACGTTACAATCCTCAGTGTCTTGAGACGAACACCTCTCTGTGTAGTAGCAAATTTACCAACGCAAACCCATTCAAGAACGTAGAACCATGAACATAAATCCAGCAAGTACCACAAAATAAGCTGAAATTTTTGTTCACCAAGTGTGTGTTACATCCAAAAGTTAAAAGTTAAGCGCTTTCACTTGCTGACTACAAGCTTCATCAGAACAAACAACAATGAACTTCCCAACTTTTAAATAAACTTTTTGGCTCCAACAAGTCAACACTTCTTATTCTTTTGAAGTCGTATGGCACCAACAAATAAACACTAAATGTGCAAACAGATTAACTTGACATAACATACTACAAACTTGTGTGTGTGTGTATATATATATATATATATATATATATATATATATATATATATATACGTAAAACAGTAAAATAAAATACAATAATTAAAATGCAATAATTAATGCTTAATTAGTATGCAGTAGTCTGAACACATTTTTTTTCTCTCATCTCCCACTCATGCTGTACTATATTATACTGAACATGTCAGGCACTGCCAAATCTAAAAATCTCATAAAATCGTCAAATAAAATAAAAATTATACTATACCCTATGTTGAACTGTCCTAATATTACTAGTGGGAATACAATCCCACTATATAACGTAAAATAAAACGTAAGATGTTACTGCACATGAAATGTTATCAAACATTCACGGAACTGTATTCCAAAATGTCATTATATCAATATAGTGTATTACAAGTTTAATCCATGGCTAGCAAGGGTTTGATCGAAATAACATCGTTAAGACCTGGTGGACTAGAGGAATCCAAGAATATCTGCCACTAATATTCTTTATATGAAAGGAGGCCCTTAAAATCCCCCCCCCCAATGTCAGTCTGAACACTATCAATAATAGCAAACTGAAAATGGTGCCTGCCTCCACATTCCTTCATATGTCTATATAATGTGTTTTTTTCATCTTTCGTCCTTATACTATAAAGGTGTGCATATATCCACTTGTTAAATTTCCTTTTGGTTTTACCTATATAGTATCCAGGACATGCCATACATTTAGCCAAGTATACTATCATTTTAGTACAACAATTTCCATACTTAAATTTAATTCTTGTGCTATTGATATTTCCCAGCACCAAACTTTTTTCCTGAAAAATATAATTGCATTGTTTACAATTTCCACACTTTTTTGTGTTGTTGTTATAACAAAGTGAGTTCCAATTACTTCTCTCTAAGTAACTCTTAATATTATTACCCATCTTAAACACAAACTTGGGACCTGATCCCAAAACTCTAACTAATTCCTCGTCAATTGAAATAATGTTCCAACTTGTTGTCATAATGTTTTTAACCTTGCCAACATATGGTCCATATTCCAGCACACATCTTTTACCATATGATGAACTGTCCTCCAAAGTTTGCACTGTTGAATCAACAACTATCCCTGATTCAAATTGGATGCCTAGCAAAGTTTTATATTTGCATCCCCATCCTTTGATAATTACTTGGCTGACTCTAGCCATCATCTTTACATCATATCCTTTTTCCTTAAACATTGTCGTGATGTCTGCCACTTCCTCTAACATATCTTCATATACCGAGGTCATTCTAATGGCACGTATTATCTGCCCCTTGTAGATGTTAGTAAATTTGTTCCTGGGATGGTTACTAGAAAATTCAAGGTAGCTGTTGGAAAAAGTGTTTTTTCTATAAATTCTAGATTTAAACCCACTTCCCATTTTTGAAACCAACGTGTCCAAATAGGGAACACCTTCCTCATTACTAGTGGAAGTGAATTTTAAATAACTACTACTCTGATTAAGATATTCTATAAATTGTTCAAGTATATTTTTACCTCCATCCCATAAGATGTAAATATTATCTAAATACAGGGAGTAGTAAATAATGTGTGCCATATAATGACTGTTAAACACTTCAGTCTCCTCCCAGTCCAGCATAACCAGATTGGCGTATATGGGAGCACATGCCCCCATAGCAACGCCGCTGGTTTGCCTAAACAGTTCGCCTTCAAAGTGAATGTAATTGTGATCTAGGACAATTGACTTCATATCCAACAAAAGACATGCCTTATCCCAATCCAGGTCCGCATATTTGTGGATACTATTGGCAAACGCCTCTAAACCTTCCATCTTGGGAATACATGAAAACAGATCTATAACCTCTACAGTGACAAATGTCAACTCTTTCCTCTGTATGAAAATGGGATATTTCTTCAAAAATTTCCAAGAGTCTTTCACCATATGTGGAATTTTTTCATTTATTTATTTTATTTTATTTTATTTATTTTACATTTGTTGACCGGGCTAGTCTAACTGGATACATGTCCATTTTCAGTAGAGGCCCGGGGAGAAAAGCTCCTGACAAAACATTGTACACAATAAAGATTAATATTGGAATTACATTAGCAATTTTAAACATTGAAAATCAGAGTATGGAGGGAAAAAAATAAATTGATCAAACAAAGAAAAAGAAATAATAATAATGTGTTTTTTTTTTTTTTTTTTTTTGAGGATGAGACTACTCATTAGTAATATTTAGGGTAGTTAGTTAAAAAGGAATAATATGCTTGTAAATATTAAAATTATATGCAAACCTTTGTAAACAGGAGAGAAATAGGAAGGTTGAAGAGGAAGTATGTAGAAGAGAGGAAAAGTCAGAGAGCAAAGAAAGGAGATCAGTAATCTACATTAGTGGGGTAAAGGGTGAAAGTGGACCCCAGGGAGTAGGAAGAATAGAAGTGAAAGAGGAAGCAGTTAGTCAGGGTTTGTGCAGGGGCACATCCAGTGAGATTTTAAGTGAAGTTTGAGTCTTAGTTTAAAGAGAGAAAGGGATGGTATTTGAGTTAGGTCTGTTGGTAGGAGGTTCCAGTGTTTGCCAACAGTGTTTGAGAAAATGCTATCACCTGACAGGTTATTAGACTTCATAGTACAGACCAGTAATCTAGTAGAGGAAAGATGTGTTTCCAAAGTGTGTCTATAACTGACCCCATGGGGAAGGTTTTAGACTGACTACCTGATATAATTGGTCTAAATGGGGGGGTCAACTATGTCTTTATGGATTTTTGGAATCCCTACTATAGATGCCAACTTAGGATACTCCACTTTAATATAATTATATGTGTCTGTCGTGATTCTATTGTCAGTCAAAATTCCAAGTGCAAGTCTATTCTTCTATAAGCAATATTTATCTCGTTCAAGGACACTATATTATAGTTGCCTGACATGTGTAATATGTCATAAGTCTGGTGGAATAGACTGTGCTGTCATATAAAACTATGCCACCTCCTTTGTCGGGTTTCATAACCCTGATAGATCTATCATCTCTTAGG
This sequence comes from Protopterus annectens, assembly GCF_019279795.1. Classification (NCBI taxonomy): domain Eukaryota; kingdom Metazoa; phylum Chordata; order Ceratodontiformes; family Protopteridae; genus Protopterus; species Protopterus annectens. The sequence goes on from NC_056750.1 coordinate 654,443,461, forward strand.
TCCCGAAGGGCCCTATGTTCTTCTAAAGATAAATTGTAGTCCATTTTTTTACCACTGATGTGATTTTGTAATCTATACACCTGTTGTGTTACTGACTTGTCATAAATAGATATAACAGGGTGCATAGGAGGCATAAATGTGCTCTTTTTTTTAACCCTTTACAGTGATTGTCTTGTTTGATTTTGCTAACATCTTTAGTGGAATCCTTGAACATGATACTTAAATTAAGTTTCCTTATATATCTTTTGATCTCACTAATGCAATCAACAAGTCTAAATTGTCCTGTAGGTATGAATTTCATCCCTTTAGAGAATAAGTCAAAATGGACAGTTCGTAGTGGATATTGAATATAATTATAGATTTTAAAATTATTTTAACTATATACTACACCATCTTGATTAATCTTTTCACTAATGTATTTGTCCTTGTTGTTGTGCTGTATCTGTATCACATTGCCCTCTCTAATGTTTGAATTCACTTGCACCTGACTTACTAACGGTATCCCTGATTCTCCTGATAGGTTTGTCTTTTCCAGTTCCCTCCCCATTTCCAATCTTTCCATCTTCCCCTGTTGTCTGTTTGAAAAAAAATTATTTGAGTGTTTGTCCCTCTGATGTTCGTTTAGGGAATTACTGACAGTGATTTCCTCATTAAGTACATTATTTACAAGGTGTCTATTGTCCACTTGAAGTTTATCCCATAAATAGGCCCTTCCCTTACTGTATTGATCCATGTCTCTACTAAATTTCTTGTTTTACGAATGTGTGTCTGTTTTATAACATTGTCCGCTATATTAAACTGCTTTACATAAAGTTTTTCCCATTGTGGGAATAATAAATCATTTCTTATCCTCTCATTCAGCTCTTCCACTTCTTGCATAAGTTTCACTAATTTTTCATCATTAAATTTAATAAGCATTTGCATATACTTAAACCTACATTGGTCAAAAAACAAGTTAAACTGTTGTACAACATTATCAGTTAGTTCAATTCCCATAGGGCATTTAAAAAACGTAAGTCCTTTAGGGACTATATTGTGTTCCATACATTTATTAAAATAAGCATTGTCCAATTTAATATTGTTAATGTTGTTCAATTTCTTACCCAAAGCAAAAATCATGTCCTTTAATGTTCCCTTAAGAACAAAAGAACTACCATTGTCACATCTTGTGTTATTGTTACCAAACACACAATTTTTGTCCAGAAATGCTTTGAAAAGTTGATCAGAATTACCACTCAATCTATCTGTGTAATTCTGTACATCTACTATAGTCCCCGATCTTTTATCAGCCCCTGAACTCCGTTCAGGTTGAGCATGAGCTTAGGGTCCTTTGGGACATAACTTTCTTTGGTTTAGTCCCCACATGCTTTGCTTCTAGGTCTAAGTCACCAAAGGACCAGTCAAAGGTAAAGTCCGATGTACCCAACTTGGTACAGTTCTTTTTATCTATAGACTGACATATAGCTGGTAAGTCAATCGATTTTAAACAGTCCTTCCCATTCCCCTGGCCGTTGGGAATCTCAGAGGATTGTGAAGTGCAGGTTGAATTGTTCAGGTTGTGTTCCGAACTGTTCTTAAAAATGCCTAGATCTTTTAAATGCGTGTCATTAGTCTTGCTGACAACCGGTGTCTCAAAGTAGCATCACATTACTAGAAACATTATTACCGCTAGCGGTAAAAAAGTTACCAAATTTAGTCAGTAAATCAGATAATCTGCTAACTTCTCCCAGCAACTCTGTTAGCTCTGCCTGAACTCGAGCCAAATCTCCACATTGCCTACTGAAGGGGGGTACATGGGTTGTCGTCTCCATCAGACTCCATGAGGAAGAACTGTGAAAGAATGTAGTCAAAATAACGTTCTGGTGTACTTCTGAACCAAATGGATAAAACAGAAAGTTACAATCCTCAGTGTCTTGAGACGAACACCTCTCTGTGTAGTAGCAAATTTACCAATGCAAACCCATTCAAGAACGTAGAACCATGAACATAAATCTAGCAAGTACCACAAAATAAGCTGAAATTTTTATTCACCAAGTGCGTGTTACATCCAAACATTAAAAGTTAAACGCTTTCACTTGCTGACTACAAGCTTCATCAGAACAAACAATGAACTTCCCAACTTTTAAATAAACTTTTTGATGCAACAAGTCAACACTTCTTATTCTTTTAAAGTCGTATGGCACCAACAAATAAACACTAAATGTGCAAACAGATTAACTTGACATAACATACTACAAACTTGCGTGTGTGTGTATATATATATATATATATATATATATATATATATATATATATATATATATATATACACACACATACATACATAAAACAGTAAAATAAAATTTAAATAGAATAAAATACAATAATTAAAATGCAATAATTAATGCTTAATTAGTATGCAGTAGTCGGAACACATTTTTTCTCTCATCTCCCACTCATGCTGTGCTATATTATCCTAAACGTGTCAGGCGCTGCCAAATCTAAAAATCTCATAAAATTGTCAAATAAAATAAAAATTATACCATACCCTATATTGAACTGTTCTAATATTACTAGTGGGAATGCAATCCCACTATATAACGTAAAATAAAACGTAAGATGTTACTGCACATGAAATATTATCAAACATTCACGGTGGACTAGTGGAATCCAAGAATATCTGCCACCAATATTCTTTATATGAAAGGAGGCCCTTAAAATCTCGCCCCCTAATGTCAGTCTGAACACTATCAATAATAGCAAACTTAAAATGGTGCCTGTCTCCACATTCCTTTATATGTCTATATAATGCGTTTTTTTCATCTTTCGTCCTTATACTATAAAGGTGTGCATATATCCGCTTGTTAAATTTCCTTTCGGTTTTATCTATATAGTATCCAGGACAATACCATACATTTAGCCAAGTATACTATCATTTTAGTACAACAATTTCCATACTTAAATGTAATTCTTGTGCTATTGATATTCCCCAGCACCAAACTTTTTTCCTGAAAAATATAATTGCATTGTTTACAATTTCCACACCTTTTTGTGTTGTTGTTATAACAAAGTGAGTTTAAATTACTTCTCTCTAAGTAACTCTTAATGTTATTACCCATCTTAAACACAAACTTGGGACCTGATTCCAATACGCTAACTAATTCCTCGTCAATTGAAATAATGTTCCAACTTGTTGTCATAATGTTTTTAACCTTGCCAACATATGGTCCATATTCCAGCACACATCTTTTACCATATGATGAACTGTCCTCCAAAGTTTGCACTGTTGAATCAACAACTATCCCTGATTCAAATTGGATCCCAAGCAAAGTTTTATATTTGCATCCCCATCCTTTGATAATTACTTGGCTGACTCTGGCCATCATCTTTACTGAAAAAATAATTATATATTGAGCTCTCTCTTGCTTACTGCTTATTACTGCTTGCTCTTGCTTGCTGTTGCTGTGGAATTTGAAGTGTTCTTAAGACACTCGGTCTTGCTGGCTGGATTCTGCTAAAATTCAAAATCTGGTTATATTTGCATTCACAGTCTGTCGCATACAGAAACTTGCAGAATATACACTGATAAGAGAATATACTTTGCAGCACCTGTCTTTAAGAGCAGTAACCAATAACTTTTATAATAAACCAAACTGGAAAAACGCATTTACATCATATCCTCTTTCCTTAAACATTGTCGCGATGTCTACCACTTCCTCTAACATATCTTCATATACCGAGGTCATTCTAATGGCACGTATTATCTGCCCCTTGTAGATGTTAGTAAATTTGTTCCTGGGATGGTTACTAGAAAATTCAAGGTAGCTGTTGGAAAAAGTGTTTTTTCTATAAATTCTAGATTTAAACCCACTTCCCATTTTGGAAACCAACGTGTCCAAATAGGGAACACCTTCCTCATTACTAGTGGAAGTGAATTTTAAATAACTACTACTCTGATTAAGATATTCTATAAATTGTTCCAGTATATTTTTACCTCCATCCCATAAGATGTAAATATCATCTAAATACCGGGAGTAGTAAATAATGTGTTCCATATAATGACTGTTAAACACCTTAGTCTCCTCCCAGTCCAGCATAACCAGGGGAGAAGTTAGCAGATTATCTGATTTATTGACTAAATTTGGTAACTTTTTTACCGCTAGCGGTAATAATGTTTCTAGTAATGTGATGCTACTTTCTGAGACACCGGTTGTCAGCAAGACTACCGACATGCATTTAAAAGATCTGGGAGTTTTTAAGAACAGTTCGGAACACAACCTGAACAATTCAACCTGCACTTCACAATCCCCTGAGATTCCCAATGGCCAGGGGAATGGGAAGGACTGTTTAAAATCGATTGACTTACCAGCTATATGTCAGTCTATAGATAAAACGAACAGTACTAAGTTGGGTACATCGGACTTTACCTTTGACTGGTCCTTTGGTGACTTAGACTAGAAGCAAAGCGTGTGGGGACTAAACCAAAGAAAGTTATGTCCCAAAGGACCCTTGCTCATGCTCAACCTGAACGGAGTTCAGGGGCTGATAAAAGATCGGGGACTATAGTAGATGTACAGAATTGCACAGATAGATTGAGTGGTAATTCTGATCAACTTCTCAAAGCATTTCTAGACAAAAATTGTGTGTTTGGTAACAATAACACAAGATGTGACAATGGTAGTTCTTTTGTTCTTAAGGGAACATTAAAGGACATGATTTTTGCTTTGGGTAAGAAATTGAACAACATTAACAATATTAAATTGGACAATGCTTATTTTAATAAATGTATGGAACACAATATAGTCCCTAAAGGACTTAGGTTTTTTAAATGCCCTATGGGAATTGAACTAACTGATAATGTTGTACAACAGTTTAACTTGTTTTTTGACCAATGTGGGTTTAAGTATATGCAAATGCTTATTAAATTTAATGATGAAAAATTAGTGAAACTTATGCAAGAAGTGGAAGAGCTGAATTAGAGGATAAGAAATGATTTATTGTTCCCACAATGGGAAAAAATTTATGTAAAGCAGTTTAATATAGCGGACAATGTTATAAAACAGACACACATTTGTAAAAACAAGAAATTTAGTAGAGACATGGATCAATACAGTAAGGGAAGGGCCTATTTATGGGATAAATTTCAAGTGGACAATACACACCTTGTAAATAATGTACTTAATGAGGAAATTGATGTCACTAATTCCCTAAACGAACATCAGAGGGACAAACACTCGAATAATTTTTTTTTCAAACAGACAACAGGGGAAGATGGAAAGATTGGAAATGGGGAGGGAATTGGAAAAGACAAACCTATCAGGAGCATCAGGGATACCGTTAGTAAGTCAGGTGCAAGTGCATTCAAACATTAAAGAGGGAAATGTGATACAGATACAGCACAACAACAAGATCAAAGACATTAGTGAAAATATTATTCAAGATGGTGTAGTATATAGTTACAATAATTTTAAAATCTTAATTATATTCAATATCCACTACGAACTGTCCGTTTTGACTTATTCTCTAAAGGGATGAAATTCATATCTACAGGAAAATTTAGACTTGATGATTGCATTAGTGAGATCAAAAGATATATAAGGAAACTTAATTAAAGTATCATGTTCAAGGATTCCACTAAAGATGTTAGCAAAATCAAACAAGACAATCATTGTAAAGGGTTAAAAAAGAAGAGCACATTTATGCCTCCTATGCACCCTGTTATATCTATTTATGACAAGTCAGTAACACAACAGGTGTATAGATTACAAAATCACATCAGTGGTAAAAAGATGGACTACAATTTATCTTTAGAAGAACATAGGGCCCTTCGGGACTTAAGAGATGATAGATCTATCAGGGTTATGAAACCCGACAAAGGAGGTGGCATAGTTTTATATGACAGCACAGTCCATTCCACCAGACTTATGACATATTACACATGTCAGGCAACAATGATACAGTGTCCTTGAACAAGATAAATATTGCTTATAGAAGAATAGACCTGCACTTGGAAGAATTTTTAATTTTTGATTGACAATAGAATCACGATAGACACATATAATTGTATTAAAGTGGAGTATCCTAAGTTGGCATCTATAGTAGGGATTCCAAAAATCCATAAAGACATAGTTGACCCCCCATTTAGACCAATTATATCAGGTAGTCAGTCTAAAACCTTCCCCATGGGGTCAGTTATAGACTCACTTTTGAAACACATCTATGAAAAAATTCCACATATGGTGAAAGACTCTTGGGAATTTTTGAAGAAATGTCCCATTTTCATACAGAGGAAAGAGTTGACATTTGTCACCGTAGATGTTATAGATCTGTTTTCATGTATTCCCAAGATGGAAGGTTTAGAAGTGTTTGCCAATAGTATCCACAAATATATGGACCTGGATTGGGATAAAGCATGTCTTTTGTTGAATATGATGTCAATTGTTCTAGATCACAATTACATTCACTTTGAAGGCGAACTGTTTAGGCAAACCAGGGGTGTTGCTATGGGGGCAGCATGTGCCCCCATATACGCCAATCTGGTTATCCTGGACTGGGAGGAGACTAAGGTGTTTAACAGTCATTATATGGAACACATTGTTTACTACTCCCGGTATTTAGATGATATTTACATCTTATGGGATGGAGGTAAAAATATACTGGAACAATTTATAGAATATCTTAATCAGAGTAGTAGTTATTTAAAATTCACTTCCACTAGTAATGAGGAAGGTGTTCCCTATTTGGACACGTTGGTTTCTAAAATGGGAAGTGGGTTTAAATCTAGAATTTATAGAAAAAACACTTTTTCCAACAGCTACCTTGAATTTTCTAGTAACCATCCCAGGAACAAATTTACTAACATCTACAAGGGGCAGATAATATGTGCCATTAGAATGACCTCGGTATATGAAGATATGTTAGAGGAAGTGGCAGACATCACGACAATGTTTAAGGAAAGAGGACATGATGTAAAGATGATGGCCAGTGTCAGCCAAGTAATTATCAAAGGATGCGGATGCAAATGTAAAACTTTGCTAGGCATCCAGTATGAATCAGGGATGGTTGTTGATTCAACAGTGCAAACTTTGGAAGACAGTTCATTATGTGGTAAAAGATGTGTGTTGGAATATGGACCATATGTTGGCAAGGTTAAAAACATTATGACAACAAGTTGGAACATTATTTCAATTGACGAGGAATTTGAATATTGGGATCAGGTCCCAAGTTTGTGTTTAAGATGGGTAATAATATTAAGAGTTACTTAGAGAGAAGTAGTTGGAACTCACTTTGTTATAACAACAACACAAAAAGGTGTGGAAATTGTAAACAATGCAATTATATTTTTCAGGAAAAAAGGTTTGGTGCTGGGGAATATCAATAGCACAAGAATTAAATTTAAGTATGGAAATTGTTGTACTAAAATTATAGTATACTTGGCTAAATGTATGGTATGTCCTGGATACTATATAGGTAAAACCGAAAGGAAATTTAACAAGCGGATATATGCACACCTTTATAATATAAGGACGGAAGATGAAAAAAACGCATTATATAGACATATAAAGGAATGTGGAGACCGGCACCATTTTAAGTTTGCTATAATTGATAGTGTTCAGACTGACATTAGGGGGGGGGATTTTAAGGGCCTCCTTTCATATAAAGAATATTGGTGGCAGATATTCTTGGATTCCTCTAGTCCACCAGGTCTTAACGATGTTATTTCGATCAAACCCTTGCTAGTCAAGGATTAAACTTGTAATACACTATATTGATATATTGACATTTTGGAATACAGTTCTGTGAATGTTTGATAATATTTCATGTGCAGTAACATCTTACATTTTATTTTACGTTATATAGTGGGATTGTATTCCCACTAGTAATATTAGGACAGTTCAACATAGGGTATGGTATAATTTTTATTTTATTTGACGATTTTATGAGATTTTTAGATTATTTGGCAGCGCCTGACACATTTAGGATAATATAGCACAGCATGAGTGGGAGATGAGAGAAAAAAATGTGTTCCGACTACTGCATACTAATTGAGCATTAATTATTGCATTTTAATTATTGTATTTTATTTTATTTAAATTTTATTTTATTCTTTTATGTATATATATATATATATAAGTTTGTAGTATGTTATGTCAAGTTAATCTGTTTGCACATTTAGTGTTTATTTGTTGGTGCCATATGACTTTAAAAAAATAAGAAGTGTTGACTTGTTGGCACCAAAAAGTTTATTTAAAAGTTGTGAAGTTCATTGTTGTTTGTTCTGATGAAGCTTGTAGTCAGCAAGTGAAAGTGCTTAACTTTTAACTTTTGGATGTAACACGCACTTGGTGAATAAAAATTTCAGCTTATTTTGTGGTACTTGCTGGATTTATGTTCATGGTTCTACGTTCTTGAATGGGTTCGCGTTCGTAAATTTGCTACTACACAGAGAGGTGTTCGTCTCAAGACACTGAGGATTGTAACATTCTGTTTTATCCATTTGGTTCAGCAGTACACCGGAACATTACTTTGACTACATTTTTTTCATAATTCACAAGGGTGGAAACTTAAACTCTGTGACTACCAGCCTGTTTGTGCTACAAACAGGATGTAATGTAGATGATTCGTTCTGGGTTCTGCTGATAGAGATTTCATTGGGGCCTAACCTGCAATTGGGATATTCCTAAATACAGTAAGTTACAGCATATTCTGGTGAGAAATTGCTTTTTATGCCAACAATAATGTACTGCCTCTTGTTCTGAAAGAATGTGTGCCCTCGTACCAATGATTTATCCTGCTGTGCCATACACACAAGGAAGTGGCTTGACTTTGTAATGTCTGTCTAGCTGTAGTGAGCTGTATTCTTAGATCAGACTGTAATGAAGCATAGCCATCCTCTAACCTTCAATCAAAAAACAGAGGTAGTCCAAAGGGCTTGAGTGAAGTCTGATATCCCACCTGTGACCCAGAGGGTTCATAGGTGTGTACTAGGCTAATGGCCCTGGAGCCTTTACAAGCCTAGCCCATAGAAGTGCCCTGACATCGTGCTGCCCGACGTTAGCTTCCAGTGCCTCTATCAAGTAGAGCCACTGGAGTGATCCCTCGGGTGAAATTTCTATTACCCATCCACTCATCAAGATTTGACAGGACTAACAACAGAGTATAAAGGATTAGTTCAGATAAAATCACTTTAGCTATCAGATCTATGAGACTCAGTCTCCCTGATACGCTCCCTGTGGGAATAATGACACCTTGGTGAAGTTTCCAGTAGTTTATTCAGTTACGTAGGTAGATGGATGAATGTTGGAACACAAATGCTGTTATTCTATCAACTTTCTAAGTTTAGAAGCGCAATATTTAAAACATGTCCCTATTTTTGGGCCATTGTCCCTACATTATTTTAAGCTTTCTACAGATTTCTTGTGCTAAGAGGTTCAGATGTATGTTCTTCGTGCATTTTCACATTGTTGGTAACTAAAGAACCCATTGTGTTAGGTTGGCATAATGGTTAAGGTGTTTATCTTACAGACACAAGGTGCAGTGTTCAGTACATGGGGTAACTGGCTAGGCTTAAAATGGCTCACAAGAGCACTTAGCCTAGTACTAATCTATGAACCTATGAGTGTATTAAATTGATGTGAGATCTGTGAACATAAACCCTGCTTTGTTATTAATGTTTAGAAGGACAATGAATAGTCTGAAGAAATTACTACAAGTAAAACTGTCTTTGCTTTTAATAATGTTTATGTAAGGGATTCCCGATATATGTTGCATGTTATTTTGTTACGAATATAAAATCATTTTGTATGGTATTCAATAAGAGGTATTTTAAATGTGAGACAAGTACTCTTTCTTAGTTGTAATGTATCCTGGCTTTATTCTGTAACAAGATATGAAAGGCTAGGAAGAATCAAGTTAGTTAATGTCATGCTCTTTGACCGCTTAGTGAATTGATCAGTATTTTATGTAGAATTTAAATATAGTAGTAACTGTAGCCTTTTATTTAGAGGTGTGTGTGTAATTTAGTATAGTTTAGGTTATTCTATGTTCATTTACTCATGTGTAAAATTTAGATAGCATTTTTTAAGTCTTTGTCTTTCGGCTTTTCCCGGTTAGGGGTCACCACAGCGGAACTCCGGTCTGCTAATGATTGGCAGTAGATTTTCATGAACGCTGAGGTGCCAACTCGACGTCCAACCTTCAACGAAGGCACACCCATTTACGCATGTCTTTCGAATGCCACCCAACTGCAGGGATGACATGCAGACTCCACACAGAAGGCACACCCCGCACTCCAACCGAGAATCGAACGGGAGAACCTCTTGCTGTGAGGCCACAATGCTACCACTGCACCACTGTGGCTAGATAGCATTTTTTAAGTAAAACACTTAAAAGGCAAGCAAAATGATGAAAACTATAAGTATTGTAGTTCTTTCTTGCATCTGTAAAGCAACTAGCTGTTTTTGCTCTACCATCTGCTGTGTATTAAAGTTCTTACCAAATTTCAGTGGATTTTCATTTTTCTGCAGTTTTTTCTTAAGTTGTGTTGCCCTGTAGTCTAACCAGAGGAAACTGTTCAACTCTGCAGTCATCCATGAACTGTAATCCCAACGTAATACTTATGGGCAAACCTTCATGTTCAGCTCCAGTAAGCCTGTATACTTTACGCTATGAGGCTTAGTGCATATTCCTAAATTTCTTAACCTCTTGTCCAAGCTCTTTCATACTATCATCCCTGCATGAATTTGCAGATCCCTACTATGAATGTCTCCTCACTCTGGGCCTTTGAAACCTCCGTAAATCAGTAGGAAAGAATCAGGAAAATGGAGCAGCTAACATAGAGAGTATTAATGGATTCACCTGATTAATTTCTAAAAGACTTGTGAGTTTCTGATACTATGACATGAATGGACCCCATTCCTAAGTCAGGGTGTGAGTAAAGTTCATGAAATCAGTATTGTTTCAGTTTATAATGTTAGTCAGAAGTCCTCTTCACAGCACCCACAATGTGCCCAGAAGCGACTCCTCCTGCAATTCATACGAAGTTGCATGTATTAATAACGTATCTAAATACAACTGTATTTTTTTTTTAATTAGACCTGTTGCTGCTACTACTACTGCTGTGGGAAGTATCTGGATATCTTTCTTCCAAATTGCTCTAATTTCTGCCTACAAATCCTGGTATTTTATGACTTTTGTGTGTGTGTCTCTCTCTCTCTCTGTACGTAAGACACTGAAATCACTGGGTTTAGCAGTTTCAGTGATCAGTGTTACTTTTGTATTTTCTCCTGGACTATTGTATCTGGTTTTCTCTCATCTCTTTTTGAACTGCTATTAATGGGAGATCCCATGTGATGAAAAGCTTCATCATTCTCTACAATGCTTTGTAGACAGTGTTTCCAGTGCATCACAGCTACTTCAGTCTTGTAGTATGAAATACTGATCTTGGTTGAAGACAAGTGTTTTGCAGATGTTTGCATTTGAGGTCTGGACAGTGAGATGTTAATGACCATTTTTGTAGATATGTGAGATATAATGTAATTAACTTAAAATGATCAATCATAAGGAATTAAATTGAATTATAGATTCATTTCTGAGATGACAAATTGTCCAGCCACCTTCGTTTGAGCAGTTGGACATCCTTGTAATCCTGAGTGTCAAGCCACCTGACAGCCTTTATCCTCTGAAGAATGTGAGCTGCCTGCATGATACTCTGCTGCCAAGATTGCTCTCCTTAAATCATCACTACCCCATGCCAATCTGATTAACCTTGCAGATGGTCCTTGGGCTTGATTTATACAGTCTTGATGGGAAGAGCTTGATCTCCAGCATGTGTAATACCACGCATTCTTTGAACCTATGCCCTACTAAGTTTGCAATATCTTTCTTATAGGCCATTCATCTGTAAAAGATTGTTTCCACCTCTCTTCGGAACGGAGTATTTCCATCTCAATTAAAGGTTGCTTTAATTACTGTGTTCTGACATTCTTGATAATTATCAACCGATTTCATACCTTCCAATTATTGGCAAGATTCTTGAGAAAGTGATTTACCACCAGCTGGTGTCTTAGATGAACTGTTGAGACATCTTTGATCTATTTTAGATTTAAAGTAATGCAGTGCATTAAGATGACTGTTACTAGAGTCTTTAATGATTTCTTAGTAGCAAGAGATCATTCATCATCATTATTCAGTTTTAGTCCTTTCTGATCTCGTCAGCCTTTGATTTGGTGGATTATACTATTTTTTTGGACTGTTTGTAAAACTACTTCTATAACACTGATTTTTTTGGAATAGTATGTCTCCTAGCTTTTTGGACACAACCAGAGGATGGTGTCATGGATAAACCTCTCTTCCTTACTCCTATTTTGTAGAGTTCCTCAGGGTTCCATTCTTGATCCTTTGCTGTTCACCACTGTGGTCTCATGTTTGATATCTGACCTACATCAGTTAACCAAAAAATCTGAAAAAGGACATTTGTTTAGAACTCTCTCTACAGCTTCCAAAATCTTGGTTTACCAAGACATTGAGTGTGTTTCTGATAATTCCCCAGTCATCTGTCATTATCATCAGTCTTTGTTGGTATGCCAAAGTCCTTCCCAGAACATCCTTTAATTTTTTGTTGCAATATCACTAGGGTTGTTTATCTGCATCTGTGTGTATGTATGTCCATCTATATAGCTAAGCGTGTGTGTGTGTATGTATATATATATATATATATATATATATATATATATATATATATATATATTTATATGTGTGTGTGTGTGTGTGTGTGTGTATACACATACACACACACACACATATATATATATATATATATATATATATATATATATATATATATACACTCACACACATTTTATATCGATACACACACATATATCAAAAGGGTGATCGGACTTCATCCAAATTGGAAAGACCGGATACCCTAATTCGACATTTGCAATGCAAATAATGAAAAAAAAATGTTTAACTCACTACAACGAATGCACACTACCATTTGCTGTTGTGAATTCAGCATTTTAAATGCAGATCGCACTATAGTGGGGATCGAGAAATGTACCCTTTCCCTCACTGTAGTGCGATCTCGGAGTTTGTATATATAAGTAGCAGGGGGTGCAGGTGCAGTGGGCTTGCCTTCCTGCAAAAACATTTGTTGCTCTTGACTGGAAGTGTGGTGTTTTTGCTAAAGTCGATATTTCTGAGTTGTCGACTTTTCTGAAATACCTCGTTTGGTCTTGTTTTTGTTCATTTATTTGATTTCTGACATTCCGGTTTGGAAATATGAACACTCGCGCAATGCAGGTGCGAGATTTTGATAGTTAACGTGTGTGTGTGTGTGTGTGTGTGTGTGTGTGTGTATGTATACACATAACACATATACAGAGAGAAGAGTGAGTGATAGATACAAATAATAGTTTTTATACCCTCCTGTTACCTTTCACTCCTATATACTAACCTTTTCATTCTTAGTCATGTCATCCATCTGAAATTGCCTTTTTTAATCACTGTAATTACATCCCTTTTCCTTTTTTTCCAACTCCTACATAGTACCCTGCCTCTTCTATGAGTTTCATGGAATGAATTACTTGGATATGTCTACTATAATAGGGCTATTTATATGTACCTTACTTTTCATTATATAGGCCAAAACCGTATTTCCTTTTTGCTTATTCACAAGCCCTTCAATTTTCCAATTTGATACCTTCATATTTCTAATTTTATATGTGTGTTTTCCCCTTACATTTCATGATTCCTCTTTATTTCTTTGTCCAAATGTATTTATTTAATTTTATTTATTTATTGACATTTGTTGACTGGAAAAGTCCACTGTCAGAAACCCATTTTCAGTAAGGCCCGGGGAGAAAAGCTCCAATTACAAATGAAAATTTTTACAAGATAGTATTTAAAATAATGAAACGGTGTACACAAAATTTTGTAGAGTTTTCTAGTGATTAGTAATACGCAGAGTACAAAGTTTTATACAATCTGGTTGGGTGGTAGTAGTATACATCAAGTGTTTTTATGGTATTCATTATAGGAAGACAGTAGATACATTCATATCAAGCAATTCATTTGTGCACGTCAGTATATGGGAAGTTTAGGATTTAGCCTATAATAAGGATTATACAGACAAGACAGTGATTGACTTAGCTTAATTTATGTAGAAAATTCAAATTATTGCCTGAAATCAAGAAGAGTCATACTAGTAAGGAAAAGTCTTAGAGTTTGTTTATGGTGGTCTATAGTTCAGGGCACAAGGGCAGATTTGATAAGAAAGTAGCTTTTAGGGTGCATTTTTTAGATTTTTATGGAATGTAGTAGAAGGCCTCACATGTCTTCTCCATATTTCAGTGTTGTTTGGTAATAACAGTATTTTTTCTTTCCTGAAAAGGGAATCCATAACTAATCACAAATCAATTTTTTCTTAGTGTTCATCTTCCTTTACTGAAGCCTTTGCTCTTGTGTTACCATTGTATGTACGTCTTCTCTTTATATTCATTATCTCTCCTTCCCCTACTTTTCCTCTCCCTCTTTTTATGTGCTCAGTGTCTTTTGTTCTAACCCTTTTTTTCTGAAACCTCAATTTCCTTTTCTACCTGATGGACTTCTGTCCATTTGTATATTCCTTGTTATTTCCTAATTTTACTCTTGCATTGCTTTGCTGTATCACTCCCACTCCTTTACCATTTGACCCTTCCCCCATTAATGACTGTTTAAGCTCTTATACAAATTATTTCAAAAAAGTCTGTTTTCTTAGAATTAGCCTGTATGTACTGTATTGTTCATTTCTCTCGGCCTCAGATGTGTTTAGGTTTCTCTTTTTCTGTTTGTGTCAGAAGGGGTGTATGTGACATGGTCTTTGATTATTGTTGCTCATTCAGTCATTATTTTAACCCTTATCTTATTAAGTTCCACCCCCCCCCCACCCCGAGATTTGTTCATCTGATAAATCCATTTGTTGTATTTTTTTAAACAGGAAACGTCTTTATTATGTTATCACTTGTGACGTATGCAGTCGTACGTCAAACTGTATTTGACATATTTTCAGTTGCAAAAATTATACATCACTTATCTGTCCAGTCATTGTCAATCAAACATTGTAGAACTCATTTAATTCCTGCCTTCTGTTAAACCTCATTCCCTCTCCAAAACATTATTCTGCATGTATTGCTTCCACAATTCACATTTTTCTATGTAGTCTGCTCCTTCCCTTTCCAGAAGATCCCACCTCCATTTATTTTACCTTTACTATATTCACTGATTCCAGTACAGTTGGTTTAGACTTTGATTTCCATTTTCTAGTAATTGCTTTTTGGCAGCCACCAGAATTAAACTCAGCAAAGCTTTATAATGTCTAGGCAATTCCATTTCTGTGTCATTGATAAAAAAAATCATTTCCTTAGTTACACCACTTTGCTCACCCAGTATTTCTGTTGGACTAGTCTCCAGGGAGTTTTTAAAGGTTGCCAACTCATTATACACCCAAAAATGTTTCCATTTGCCTCTTTCTTCTCCATTACACCTCCAACATTTGCAGTCTACCTGAAGAAAGTTATTTGGAGTGTACTTGAGGTATAAAAATACCTATGCAAACACTTCTAAGCAAAGTTCCTAAATTTTCTAGACTTTGTTACATTTTCGGGAGCTGTACATATATCTCCCCATTGTTTATTTGTGAATTGCTTACCCAATCTCTCCTCTCAATCCTTTCTAACATCCTCTGACTCATATAATTGTCATGCAATATTTTATACAGTGTACTAATCATCCTTTTCATAACAGCAGCTTCTGCTCTATTTTTAAGAAAAAACTGTATTAGTGCTGGTCCTTCACTTCGGGTTTCCCTATTTCTTTCTCTTTCCCTATACCCTGATGTCAGTCCTTGATAGGGGGGGACAGTATCTGGCCTGCAGTCCAACTGAATTTTTGGCCTATTTCCATTCGGTTACATTTTCCTGACTAATTATTTACTCACAATACCTTTGTTCCTTTGCCAGTTTTCTCCATTAAATTCAGTCGCCCTCTTGCCTGTTCTCTATACTCCTAATTGTAGTCATCCCTATCTGCAAAATCTCTTTTCTCCATCCCAGTGTTGGCTTGGTTCATAGAATACATTCTGCTACTTTCTGAATATAATATTCTGTATGGTTATTGTTATTCTCCTTAAAGATCTGCATCCAAAATCCTAGTCTGTCCTTGTTTTTTGATCTTCCCCCGATTTCATCATCATCCCTTTCTACTTTGAATTATAGCTTTCTGGTTGCGATTTGTATAGGAGGCTTAACTGTGTAGCTCTGAAATACCCCTTCAGAGCAGGTAATCCCAAATTACCTCGATGTTCTTTGTGTTTCACTGTTGCAGTCATTACGTTTGGGTAATCTGCTGGAAGGTTGTCCTCAGTCGGCCTGAATAACAAAGTCTTGGGGTCCTGCGTCGGTTGCTGTCTCCTCTTCCATGACGTCAGGTTGTCAGGGGTATAAAACATGCAGCCGACGTCATTTTATTCAGTCTTTCTTGCCGCGCGGTGCCCGAACCAGAAGCAGTTTGCAAGTGCCAGTCGGCCGACTCCTGAAATTTTCACATTCGAGTTTCAGAACCGAAGTCTTCAAACTAAAGCTAAATACCCCGTTGGGGAAACTTTTTCTTGCTCCTTACCGATGTCAGTAAAAGTTAATAATTGCATTACTTGTGGGAAGCAAATACCTGATAAGGATTTCCATTTATACTGTGTTCCTTGCCTAGGCCCAGATCATAACGTGCCTTGCTGTCGGTTTTGTGCTAGATTTAACCAACACACTGTTAAGCGTCAGTATAGTTTTGCTTCTAATTGTTGTGGATCAAGATTTAATTATCCTGAAATGTCGTCAGTTAGTATTCTGACTACTGGAGTTCACAAAAAATGCAAAGAAAAAGACAGAGACAGACCGTTGAGGTCCAAAACCGATGACCAAGCTTCTCCTAAACCAGTTGCCGGTTCGCCCGTACTCAGTGAGGCGCTTTCGCAGCCCCTGGTACCCCACTACATTTGAGTCGCAGGCCTCTACGAAGACCCATCTGGAGTCCTGTATGCTGCGAGATTCTCAGAGTATTGAACCCACGGATGTCTCTCCCTTGGATGGGTCCGGAGCCGCTAAGCAGGCACCAGCTTCTGAGGGTGTTTTCAGGCCTCAACATTTTTATATAAAACTGACGCCAGTCTCACAAACAAGGTCAAAAACATCTTCTGTGTCTAAAAAACTGACGCATGAGCCACGTGCTCAGGCCCCTATGCCTAAAAAACAGAAGATCAAAATGGCTGAGGACTTAATTACCTTGATTAGGGGTTCCCAACCCCCCCCCCCTGCTAAGAGGCCTAGGCAAGGCACTGATTATGAATCTTCAGATCAGGTTTACATTTCTTCTGATTCCTCTTCTGATCAGGAATTTTCCATTCCACCCTATGAGGATTCTGATGCAAAGGAATCCATCCCATCTGCTTCTCCTCCTGAGGATTACTCTTTTGGTGAAATGTTGCATACTTTAAGGGAACATTTTCATTGGGAGAGTCAGGACTTCTCTGAATCAAAAAAGAGGCTTAGGGATTTCCTTCTTCCTCAGCATAGGCCTTTGGCTGTACCTCTTGAATTAGACATTGTTTGACGATGTGTTTTCGGAATCAAGCATGGCTCGTGATTCCCTACCTCTGGCTCCTAGTAAGCCAGACAGATATTACAGGGTTCCTGACTCACACAAATTTCTATTCAGCAATCCTGCTGCTGACCTTGAGACTATTTCACAGGGTCCCAAGGGTGTTAAGGCCTCTACAGCCAAAAATCCTACCCCCTCAGATAGAGATTCCAGGTCGCTGGATAGATGGGGAAAGAAGGTTTATACATCTGCTACATTGGCAGTCAGAGCCTTAAACTGCCATTTTCATATGCTTAAATATCAACAGCATGTTACGGGCCTACTGAAACAGAAAATGTTGATTTCTGATTGTGTGGAAAATAAAGAATTACAGGAATTATTGCATTCAGCAGAACAGGTTGGAAAGCATACTTTGCAATGTGGTTTTGATTCCTTGGAGGCCTCTTGCAGGGCCGCAATTACTGGATCTGTGATTAGAAGGCATGCCTGGCTCAAGGAGAAAAATCTGCCTGATCATGTTAAAGCTAAATTGTTGGATGCTACCTTGCATCATGACACTCTGTTTGGTAATAAGGCAGAAGAGGTTTTAAAGAAAATGGAAGACAAAGCTAAATCTATGCAAACTGTAAAAGATTTCTTGCAAGTGCAGCCACCCAGGTTCAGTAGGCACTGGCCTACTAAAACTTGGTCCTTTCTGGTGTCCAACAGAGCCACTCAAGGCAAATCCAGGTGCTCAAAAGGCTCCAGATACCAATCACAGGGTTCTTACAGGTCAAAGCAATGGAGTGCCTCCACCTCCAAATCTGGAGGAAACAAAGGACTACCCTACAGTAAACAGTCTCAGTGACTTTCCTCTACCATCAACAAGCACTTATCTTTTGGCAGCCCCCTTGGGGGGGAAACTAGCACTTCATGCAGAAAATTGGCAGTTAATTACCCAGGACAAGTGGGTATTGAACATAGTATCCCAATGGTATAGATTTCATTTCCATACTTTGCCAATTCCAAACGGATGGCCAGATCTGCCACAAAATCAATGGGCAGAGGATCAGAAACAAGTTATGTCCCTCATGGGTATGAGGGCTATTCAACCAGTACCAGCAAAGGAAAAAGGACAATGTTTTTATTCAAGACTTTTCCTGGTACCCAGAAAAGACCATTCTTATAGGTTCATAGGTTCATACTAGGCTATCTGCCCTAGGGCATTTATAAGCCTAGCTAGAGTGCGTTTGGCTTTCGCCACCCATTTTAAAATAATTTTGCTATGCCCTTTTTCGAGGTTAGTATACTGTGCCTCTGTCTAACAGTGACACAGAAGTGATACCCAGGGTAAACCTACGATCCCCCATCCACTCATCAAGATTCCTCTTGAAGAGAGTCATTGAGGGACTCTGCCTAACCTGGACTGGGATTTTATTCCAGAGTGAAGGGAGCCTCTGGGTTATGAATCTGTCCCTCCAGCATGTCCTATTTATTTCAGTGCTGAGGTTCAAGTCTCTCGAGCGCGTAGCTCGATGGGGTTTGGATTTTTTGAGGTGCAGCATGTCCATTAATTCCGGATTGGACATGGCTTTATACGTCAGGCACAGATAGCCTCTGAGCAGGCGGTATGCCACTGAGTAGAGCTGGAGTTTCTTTAACCGGGCAGCATATGGCATATGTTTGAGCCCTTTGATCCTCTTGGTGAGGTACTTTTGGGATCTTTCCAGTTGCTGCAGGTGTCTGGTAAGGTACATCCCAAAAGGGGCATTGTACTCAATTATGGGCCTGATGAGGGATGAGTAAAGAGGCACGATGACCTCCCCTGATCTAGATGTGAATCCCATCATGATTAGGTGGGCTATATAAAGTGGTTTTCTAACCACTTTGGCCACGTGGTTGTCAAATGAGAGATTGCTATCAACTTGGGTCCCCAGGTCCCTAATTACTTCTTCTGTACTTAATGGATTACCACCTATGTGGTAATTTGTGGGCACTTTGTTTTTGCCAAAGGGGATGACTATACACTTTTTGGCGTTTAGCTTGAGGCCATGGCTCTGTCACCAGTTGTCTGTTTCTATGAGGCCCTTTTGGAGGATGCTTGTGTCGGCTGGAGTGTCGATTATGGCGCCCAGTTTGCAGTCATCTGCAAACTTGGTCAGCCACAGTCCTTCCATGTTGGCCTGTACCGCCGAGAAATATATACTGAACAAGAGAGGTCCCAGGACTGAGCCTTGTGGGCCACCACTTGTAACTGGTTTGGAGTCTGACATGGCTCCAGCAATTCTAACCATGTGGGTTCTGTCCTTGAGCCAGTTTGCAACCCATCTAGTGACATAGGGGTTTATATTTAAGCTGGTGAGCTTATCTATAATGCCCGAGTGGGGTATTGTATCGAAGTCTTTTGCGAGGTCCAGGTAGGCTGTGTGGACCACCTTCCCCTCGTCAATGGGCTTAGTGACTGTTTCAAAGAAATCAACCAGGTTTAAGAGGCAGGATCTGCCCTTAACAAAGCCAAACTGGGTAGGATCCAGTGTCTGTAGGTCCCCAATATCTTTATTTATGAGGTCCATGATGATCCTTTCCATAGCTTTGCAGACCAAGCTAGTCAGGCTTATGGGGCGATAGTTTCCAGGATCCGTAGATGCACCACCTTTGTGGAGAAGGGACCACTGTTGCTGTACGCCACTCTTTCGGTACATATCCTGTAGTAAGGCTGAGATTGAACAGTAGTTTTATGTTTGGGTTTAGCTCTTCTTGGAGTTCATGTAGGACGCAGCCCGGGACACCATCTGGTCCCATTGATGCTGTGTTTTTTGCTTTGGGAGAGGGCAGCTCTTACCTGAGCATCCGAGATGTCAGGGGGGCAGCATTCTGCTGGGATAGGTATTTGCCCTTTTGGTGGGGAGGGGGGGGGAGAAGTTTGCGCTGAACCTGTCAGCTAGGATGTTAGCAATGTCTGTGGGTTCGGTGTATTTTTTGTCATTTTGGACTAATTCTGAGCATATCTGGGAATTCCCACCCAGGTTCCTAACATAACTAAAGAAAGCCTTGTGATTATCCTTAGTTTGCTGTGCAATCTTTCTCTCGTAGCTGGCCTTAGACGATTTTATGAGTGCCCATAGTTTTTTGCTAATACTGATCAAAGATGCCTTCCCTTTTTGGGATTTTGCTCTATCATGTAGTAGCTTCCTCCTTCTGTTGTATAGTTTGTTTATGGCTGGGGTCCACCAGACAGGATGTCTGCCTTTGGAGGATTGGGACTTGGTTTTATTTGGGATTGCATGATCCATGCATTCCTGAAGGTGTTCATAGAATGCGTTTATAAAGGATTCTGTGGTCTGGGCCGTATTTTCCACAGCCCCGGGGGCTTTGAAGGATTCCACCTCTGTTTTGAGGAGTTTGAAATTTGCATTAGAGATGTTTTTCACTGTGGTTTTCAGGGCAGGGGGTGGAGTCGGGATGTGAATATCCAGTGAGATTAGTTTATGGTCTGATCTTACTAATGAGGGATACACTTCTGGTCTGGAGCATAGCGTCCCCATGTTGGTGATGATCAGGTCCAGTATGTTTTCCCCTCTTGTGGGAGTGGTAACAAGTTGTTCCATAGCATTTGAGTTTATAAATTCTAGGAACCTTTGGGCTAGGGTGTTGGAGCTAGAGTAATGCTCCCAGTCTATGTTTGGGTAGTTGAAGTCGCCCAATATAATGGTGTTTGGAGAGACCTTCATATTTTCCAGTGTTCTCAGGAAGGCCGAGTGGGCTTCCTGGGTTTGGGAGGGTGGTCTGTAGCAGGCTATAAACTGGAAGGCAGTTTTACCCACTGTTAGTTGCACATGGATAGTCTCTGATGCTTCGTGCTGTGCCAACAACCTGGAGGTGTGGGTATCTTTGACGAATATTGATACTCCCCCTCCTTTTGTGGTTCGGTCCAAGTTTTGGGGCCAAAAAGCATGGTATGAGGTATAACCTGGTAGTGCTGGGGTGCTCTCGGGAGCCTTGAACCAGGTTTCTGTTACTGCACAGATATCGATGTTCTCCATTCTAAGCAGAGTTTCGAGTGCATGCATCTTGAGGTTTAGACTTCTGGCATTGAGTAGCATTACTCTTAGTTTCTTATCCCTTGTGATACCTATGGAGGTGAGTTTGTCTTTTGAGCCTTGCCTAAAAAAGGCACTATGGGGGTAGCAGGAGCCTTTGCCAATATCCGAATGCCCAGGGGTGACAGGTGCAAGCCGTCCCTAGCGAAGCATCGTGGCTTGTCGAGCATGTCATCCCAGGCTGACAGGCATTGGATCCCCTTTGAATGACACCAATACTTAAGCCAATTGTTGAAATTGATCATCTTGTCTTCATATTGTGGCATCATTCTTGGTGAAGGTAAGATGCTACTCAAGGTCAGGGTCATACCGGCCTGGGCTACATGCTCAGAGAGCTCCTCTATGTCTCTATTCATGTAGTCCAGGGAGGAACGTCTCAGGTCATTCACACCAGCATGGACAATGACTGAGTCATATTTGTACTTGCCTTGGAGTGACCTGAGTGCTTGTGTTATGTGGCAGATCCTAACGCCCGACAGGCAGCTCACCTTGACCTTCTCCTTGTTCAGCCTAGTGAGCGGGACGGCAGTGTGCCTGACGATAGAGTCACCTATTACAAGTGTATCAGGTGTGTTGTTTAGCCTTAAGGGCTGTGACTGTTCGGCACACTGACTTTGTGAGCTATGTGTTGTAGTGTTTTGTTTTGGGGTAGCGGTTGCTTGGGTGTCTGCTTTGGAGGTCTCTGCTGCTTAGGCAGATTTTTATTTAGAGCCTCCGAGTATGTTTTTGTGTGTTTATGTGTTTGGTTTGCTGTCATGGTTGGTCTGTGTGAGACTGGAATTGTAGTGAGTGTGGTTTCCTTCTCCTCCTGACTGGTTACGCCAGTACTGAGTTGAGAGAGCTTAGCCTCCAGTATGGCTATATGGTTGCATCTCTCACATGTGTTGGAATTTGTTGGGAGGAGGAGAGGGTTGTCTGTGTACATGAGGCAGTTGTAACATTGCCTTAAGATTCCCAGATTCACCAGCTGGACCGGAGAGGAGATTGACAACTGACCTTTGGACATGCTAGAATAGTATTGGGAATTCCTTTATAATTGAAAAACAAATGGCTAATGGGGGGAACAAGGTACTCAAGGGGAGTTTGTGAGGGTGTAGTGTTTTTAATTTTTAGTGCTGACTTATATAATTGCTTTAGTGGGCAAGTGCCAGGTAACTTAAATGCAATGTGTTACAGGTAACTTAAATGCAAAAATGACACAGTAACTTTTTTTCAAGTGAAACAAGGAAATAAATACAGTAAGCAATGCAGATATCACTAGGGATCCACAGAAGCGCTGAAAAGCAGCGTTTTAGGTGGAATTAGCGTTTCAGGGAAATAACAAGCAAACAAACAACAAGCATACAAGCAAAGCTAGATTCAGCAGGCCTGGATCTAGTCTATGCTACAGCAAACAAGGTGTACCAATTTCAGTAAGAAACAGTTCAAATGTGCAGGCACTATAAGTCTTTAACCAGAAATCCCCAGCTCAGAAGGGCAGAGTCCAGCCTCTCCTCCCACAAGAGTGCAGACCACGAACCTTCTTAATGTAAAATAACTGGCCTGAAGCCCAAGTGCTTAAACCAGAACTAATATACTTTTAGAATAACAGACACTGAGCCCTCAATCAG
Source organism: Protopterus annectens (assembly GCF_019279795.1). Lineage (NCBI taxonomy): Eukaryota > Metazoa > Chordata > Ceratodontiformes > Protopteridae > Protopterus > Protopterus annectens. The sequence continues at coordinate 654,466,760 of NC_056750.1, forward strand.
CAGTTCCCAACTTAGAAAGATGTAAGCTACCTGTCCTGCCACCACAGTGCAGGCCACAAACCTTCCTAATGTAAAACAACTGGTCTGAAGCCCAATTGCTTAATCCAAAAGACTTAGAATGATAGCTACACTTTAATCAAGTTACTACCAAGCAGCAATAAATACAATTGAATACTTTAAAGAATGCCTGGATTAGTGCTCAAGTTATACAGACAAAGCTAGATTCAGCAGGCCTGGATCTAGTCTATGCTACAGCAAACAAGGTGTACCAATTTCAGTAAGAAACAGTTCAAATATGCAGGCACTATAAGCCTTTAACCAGAAATTCCCAGCTCAGAAGGGCAGAGTCCAGCCGCTCCTCCCACAAGAGTGCAGACCACGAACCCTTCTAATGTAAAATAACTGGCCTGAAGCCCAAGTGCTTAAACCAGAATTAATACACTTTTAGAATAACAGACACTGAGCCCTCAATCAGCAGTTCCCAACTTAGAAGGATGTAAGCTACCTGTTCTGCCACCACAATGCAGACCACAAACCTTCTTAATGTAAAACAACTGGTCTGAAGCCCAAGTGCTTAAACTAAAAGACTTAGAATGAGATGCACCAAGCAGTAATAAATACAATTGAGTACTTTTAAGATGACGCAAAAGCAAAATAAAGTAGGAAGAAACACAAATACAGTAAAAGCAGATACATTTTTTTTTCAGAAAAGTAGCAAAAACAGTAGTAAAAACAATTCACATGCAGTGTAAGCTGGCACACTTGAGTATGTGGCAGTATTAGTCCGCACACAGTTTGAAAAAATTTAATTAAATTAAAAAGGACTAAACGCAAGTGCAGAAAGGGTTTATTAGGTAGAATACGGTAAAGAGATGGGACTGGGGGAGTGTCCTAGATCAAATCTACAGTGGGGCGGGCACTGCAAAAGCCACCAAATTTAAACTACAACCAAGAACAGGGGGGGGACCAGTTTCATCAGTGATGTGAGGAATCTTGGCGTCCAATACTGGATTTGTCGATTTTGAACACGTTCCTGGACATTCCAATATTCAAAATGCTGACTTTACAACAATTACTGCCTATACTGGGCAAAAACACTTGGTTAATGACTCTAGACTTAAAAGAGGCATACCTGCATATCCCAATAAGGGAATCGTGCAGAAGGTACCTCCTCTTCAAGGCAGGTTTTTTGCATTACCAATTCTCTGCATTGCCCTTTGGCTTATCTTCTGCACCCAGGGTCTTTACATAGTGTCTTGCATCAGTAATTGCATTCTGCAGACAAAGGGGTACACATATTTATCCTTATCTGTATGACTGTCTCATTCAAGCAGAGGACAAGGACACTCTTCTTCAACATCTGACATTTGTAAAGAGGCTTCTAACATGCCTGGGGTACACTGTAAACGAAATGATTTCCCAACTGGTACCCTCACAAATAACTACATTCCTGTGTGCAAGCTTGAATACAACTGCCTAGATGGCTTACCTTACGCCAGACAAACAAAGGCAACTGACAATGTACTTCAAACAAATGGCAACAAAAAAACAGTTATCTGCAAGACAAATTCTGCAGGCTTTGGGGTTCATGGCATTTTGCATTCTACTAATTCCATATGCAAGACTGCATATGTGGAAACTTCAGTGATACCTAAAAAGTTTGTGGAGTCAGCATTGTCACAGTCTGGAAACAATGATACCTCTCATTGCCTGTCTACAACAGGAGTTTCTTTAGGGGCCGGAGACATGTCACCAAAACAAGGGGCTGTCTTTCACTCTACCCCCTGCCATCCAAACCCTAACTACAGATGCATCAGACTATGCTTGGGGGGGCCCACCTGGTGGGGAGATGCATTCAGGGCAAATGGACCCCAAAACAAATGCATCTGCATATCAACCAGAAAGAGATGCTAGCTGTTCAGAATGCTCTGACAGCCTTCAAGGTCTTACTTCATCCAGGACAACTACTGATAAAGATGGACAACACCATGGTTAAATGGTACATAAACAAGCAGGGGGGGGCACACATTCCTATCCCCTTTGCAGACTAGCCATGACATTGTGGAACACAGTATTGACTTACCAAATACATCTTCAAGCGCATTTCCGGCCAGGAAAACAAAATACGCTGGCAGGCGACCTAAGCAGAAATCTTGTGGAACCACAAGAATGGAAACTGGATCCACAAATCTTCAGCATGTTAGCACGGAAATGGGGGAGCCCAGACATAGATCTATTTGCCTCTCCCCAAAATTATCAGCTGGACAAATTCTGCACAAGAATTCATCACAAAAAAGCATGGAAAGTGGACGCCCTATCCTTCAGTTGGAAAAACCTGTCAGTCTATGCCTTTCTACCTCTGCCTCTTCTCTCCAAGGTCTTACTAAAAGTCAGACAGTGAAAACCAAAAATGATCCTAGTTGCTCCTGACTGGCCTCGACAACACTGGTACCCACTTCTAAGGAATATGTCTCAACTCCCCCCTTGGTACTTGCCTCAAATACCTCATCTACTGTCTCAGCAGAACAATCAAATTCTGCAAACTCAGCTCCAAACTCTGAACCTTGCAGCATGGCTGATCCTTTGATTATTCAAACAACACCTCTCAGTAAATCTGTGATGGATGTCATTTTGGAAGCCGGAAGGCCTAGTACTAGAAAATCTTAAGCTGATAAATGGAAGAGATTCTGTGCTTGGAACCAAGCACAAGGAACAGACACAGCAAAGCCCAATATTCCTCAGATTTTACAATATTTGACTGAGATGTTTGACAAGGGCCTATCTTTTTCATCAATAAAAATCCATGCCTATGCCATCTCGGCTCATTGCAACACAGAGCCTCTCCCCTCTTTTCTCATCCTCTGCTTAAACAGTATCTTAGAGGGGCCAAAAATGTAAGGCCTCCGAGAAGATCACCAACTCCTGCATGGGACCTCAATTTTGTGCTGGAAAAACTCAACCTGCCTCTTTTTGAACCAGCAGCTACTGCGGATATAAAATTTCTATCTTGGAAAACAGCTTTCCTCTTGTCAGTCACTTAAGCAAGAAGGGTTTCAGAACTGCAGGCTCTCATGGCTGTGGAGCCTTTTATTACATTTTACCCGGACAGGGTGTCCCTCAGGACCAATTCTTCTTTTATGCCTAAGGTGATATCCAGTGTGGCTCTTAACCAGACAGTTCACCTGCCAACATTTTACCCAAATCCGTAGAACAAGGGGGAGCGGATTCTGCATTCATTGGATGTACACAGACAACTAAGATTCTACTTAAACAGGACCAAATCTCTAAGAAGGTCTGAGCAACTACTGGTAGCATTTGCTGCAGGGTCAGAGGGGAAAGCTATATCAAAGCAGACTATTTCTAAGTGGATAAGGCACTGTATTCGTTTTCTGCCACTTGCACCATGGTAAACCTGTGCCCAGGGGGATCAGGTCACATTCCACCAGGGCTGCCTCTACCTCAGCAGCTTTCTCAGAGGAGTTCCAACCAAAGACATTCTAGCGGCTGCTACTTGGAGCTCTGTTCATACCTTCACAAAACATTATCATTTGACTCTCTTCTCCAAATCCAGGGCAGGCTTTGCCACTGCAGTTCTGCAGGGCCTTATAGCTGCTCCTAATGCTATTTAGTTCCATCCTCCAATCCGTAGCTTTGGGATTTTACCCAAATGTAATGACTGCAACAGTGAAACACAAAGAACATAGTACAGTTGTGTACACTTACCATAAATGTAGATGTTCGAGTGTATTCACTGTTGCAGTCTGGATTACCCACCCGCCATCCCCCTTTTCTATACCTTTTCTTTCCGTCACTATTTACTAAAGCCTGTGTGGTGTATTTGTTTTCAGGTGAAGGTAAAGTTTATGTTGCTAAAAGTGCATTTACATATATTTCTGTTTATTTATATATATATATGTGTATATATATATATATATATATATATATATATATGTATGTATATGTGTGTGTGTGTGTGTGTGTGTGTGTATATATATATATATATATATATATTTTTTTTTTTTGCTCCCCATTTGGGGGCACCTGACATCTGGGGCAAGAAAAACTGAATAAAATGGCGTCGGCTACATGTTTTATACCCCTGACGTCATGGAAGAGGAGACGGCAACCAACGCAGGAGCCAAGACTTTGCTATTCAGGCCGACTGAGGGCAACCTGCCAGCAGATTACCCAAATGTAATGAATGCAACAGTGAATACACTCGAACGTCTACATTTATGGTAAGTGTACACAACTGTACTTTTCTCATCCAGGAAAAAAGAGGTCATTGTTCCCTTCTGCTCATCACTAATTAGACCCATTATAGAGTACAACGCCTTTTTGGTATGTACCTCACAAGACATCTGCAACAACTGGAAAGGCCGCAGAAATACCTTAAACAGGATTACCAGCCTCAAACAGATGCCTTACGCAGACTGTCTCAAAAAACTCCAGCTTTACTCCGTCGCATATCACCTACTCTCACAGGCCATCTCTGCCTAACATACATGTCAAACCCAGAGCTGTTGGACATGCTCCACTTAAAGAACTTCCATCCCTCCTAGCTGCACACTCTAGGGACCTAAACTTTATCACCACAATAAACAGAACATGCTGGAGGGATAGATTCCTATATTCCCATACTCTGGGACAAACTACCCATCTATATCAAACAAAGCTCCTCATTAGCACTCCTCAAGAAAAATCTTGATGATTGGATAGGAGATAGGAAATTCACCCCGGGAATCACCTCTGTGGCTCTGCGTGACAGGGGCACAGGAAAATAATTTTCTTGGGTGGCAAAAGCCAGGGTACCATTTGGCTAGGCTTATATAGGCCCTAGGGCCAATAGCCTAGTACCTATCTATGAACCTGTGAACTTAAGTTTTCTAAAGCTAAGTACAACATTGGAGATCCTTTTTTCTTGCACTAACCAATTTCAGAAAAAGTTAATAATTGTCTTGCGTGTGGAAAGCAAATACCACTCTTATTGCGTCATTGTTTAGGCCCAGACCACAGCGTCCCCTGTTGTTTCTTCTGTGCTTTGTTCAACACCAGAACTATCTGTCGTCAGGCCCTTATTGTAGCCAGATATTTTTGCTTACAGTCCTCGAATTGCGATATGGCTTCAATAAGCCATCCGACAGCAGATTTTCCGAAAAAACATAAAGATAAAGACAGAGACAGACTGCACAGGTCCAAACCTACCGACGACGCTTCCGTTAAGCTAGTTGTCAGTTCTCCGGTACTCAGTGAAGCGCTTTCACAGCCCCTGATGCCCATTTCAGTTGATTTGCAGGCCACTACCGAGACCCTTTCGGAGTCTGGTATGCCGCAAAACTGTTCTTCGACTAAGGATCCTGCGGTCGTCTCTACCTTGAATGGGTCCAGAGCCACTGATTAGACACCGGCTTCCAAGGAAGTCCTTTGCACTACCATATCTCGACACAAACCGACGTCTTCTTTTGTGACTACCGTTCTTTCAAAAACAACTGAGTTCCTTAGGCCCAGGGTTCAAACTACACCCAAGAAACCGACGACCCACTCTCGGGCTCCTGCTTCCTTGCCTCAGGCTCAAATGCTTAAAATGGTGGAAGACCTTATCATTCTGATCAGGGGAAGCCAAGTTACCCCCTCCAAAAGGAAAAGAGATTTGTCCCCTGTAGTTTTATCTGAACAAGAGTCTGATGGCTCTGATGCATCTGACTGTGAAGACATGCAACCCCTTTCCACTGATGAGGATTCTGATGCAGAGGACTCCATTCCTTCAAACTCTCCCCCAGAGGATGTTTCCTTTGGTGAAACCCTCCGTACCTTAAGGGAGCATTTCTAATTGGAAAGTTAGGTCTACCCTCAATCAAAAAGGAGACTTAGGAAATTCCTAGATCTTCCACAGCACAGACCCTTGGCCATACCCCCAAGTCCTGGATGTTGTGGAGGATATTTTCCTCGAATCCAGCATGACTCCTGATGGCCTACCTCCTGCTCCCAGAAAACCAGACAGGTACTGTAGAGTCCTTGAACCAAACAAATATCTTTTTAAAAATCCAACAGCTGACCCTGAGGTCATTTCCCAAGGGCCAAAAGGGATTTAAGCAGCCTCTGCTAGGAATCCCACCCCCTCAGACAGGGATTCCTGAGCTTTGGACAGATTGGGTAAAAAAGTGTATTGCTCAGCTATTCTTGCTATCAGGGCACTAAATTGTCAGTTCCATATGCTGAAATTTCAGCAACATACCTTGGAACTCCTTAAACAAAAAATGTCTTCCTTTCCTGCTTGGGCAGAATCTAAAGATTTACAAGACTTGCTGCATTCTGCAAGTCAAGTAACTAAACACACCTTGCACTGTGGATGTTCTTCATCTCACATTGCTGCAGTCCTTACATATGGGTAGTCCGCTGTCCTCGGTCGGCCCGAATACCAAAGTATTAGGCTGACGTCGGTCAAGGCGCTTAGAACTGACATCAGGACGTCAGGGTGCAAAAGCGCATGACCGACGTCATATCCTCAGTCTTTTTTGCCGCATGGTCCGATGCAGAAGCAGCGTTGCAAGTGCCGTTCGGCGTTCTGAAATTTTTCGAGTTCAGAGTTTCAGACCGAATCCAAGTTGGCTAAGTACCCCGTTGGGGAATATTTTGGTTTTTTCTTGCCTCAGTTTATTACCGGATGTCAGAAAAAGTGAATAATTGTATTTTTTGTGGGAAACGGATACCGCATAGGGATTATCATTCTTTGTGCATTCCTTGTTTGGGGCCTGAGCACGACGTAGTCGGGTGTCGCTTTTGTGCTAGGTTTAATAAGCGCACTATTAAGCGAAGGTTGGATTGTGCTAGGCTGGTCTTCGGTAAGCGGTGCAATTATAATATGCCGTCGGAGACTCCGACGCCCGCTTCCACGAAGAAGCGCAAAGACAAAGCGGTTAAACCCAGGCAAGATGAGTCTTCCGTTCCGGACGCCGGTTCTTTAGAGGCTTCAGTGGAACCGGTGGTTCCGACGGAGGCTTCTCTGGAGTCTCAGGGGGAGACTTTGATTTTGCAGGATGTGGCCTCTCAGGAGGCAGGTCAGGCTGAGGGGGCTTCCCAGGTTTCTGTACTCCCCTCCCTTCCCAGGGTGGTTAGGCCTTCTCCTTCTGTTTCCAAGGCTACTTCCAGAGGCAGGCCAGGTTTATCTTCTGTTGGTGTCAGTCCTAGTTCAGCAGGGTCTGTGCCTAAGAAGCACATGCTTAAAATGGCAGAAGATTTGATTACTCTGATTAGAGGTTCTATGCCCCCTCCTGATAAGAGGCCTAGGGTGGAGCCAGAGTTGGAAAGTTTTGAACAGGCTTCAGATGATTCAGAGTCTTCGGCTGAAGACATGCAGGAATTCACTCCTTATTCTGATTCTGATGCAGAAGATTCCACTCCTTCTGCTTCTCCTCCAGAGGATTTTTCTTTTTCAGAGACACTTCATTCTATGAGGGAACATTTTAAGTGGGAAGGTCAGGACTTCTCTGATTCACGGAAAAGGCTTAGGGAATTTTTGTTTTTACCTCAGCATAGGCCTTTAGCTATACCCCCTGTTCTGGATGTTGTGCAAGATGTGTTTTCAGAGGCTTCCCTTAATCCTGATTCTCTGCCTCCTGCGCCAGTTAAACCGGATAGGTATTACAGGGTGCCTGAGGCTCATAAATATCTCTATAAGAGTCCTAGGGCGGACCCAGAAACTGTTAGCCAGGGACCTAAGGGTGTCAGGGCCTCTGTTGTAAAGAATCCAGTTCCTCTAGATAAGGAGGCTAGAGCTTTGGATAGATGGGGAAAGAAGGTATATACCTCTTCTACTTTAGCAATGAGGGCTTTGAATTGCCAATTTCATATGTTGAAATATCAGAATTTTCTTCTTTCTCAATTGAAATCTAAGGTGGATGCTTTGGCAGAAGGCATTGAGTGTAAAGAATTACAAGATTTGGTACATGTCTCTGAACAGGTGGGTAAGCATTCTTTACAGTGTGGTTTTGATGCCTTGCAGGCCTCTTCTAGGGTGGCTGCCACTGGTTCAGTTCTTCGCAGGCACACCTGGCTTAAGGATCAGAATTTATCTGACCATGTTAAGACAAGGATTTGGATGCTCCTTTACAGTCTGAAGTGTTGTTTGGTCCACCTGTGGAGCCAGTCTTGAAGAAAATGGAAGACAAGGCTAAGTCTATGCAGACTGTTAAAGATTTTTTGCAGGTTCAGCCTCCGAAGTTTAGTAGAAATTGGCCTGCTAAGGGGTGGACGTATCCTTCCTCTGATTCTCAGTCTAGGGGTAGATCTAGACGTGGTAGGGGCAGAGCTCAGAGTACCTTCAGACCTAGAACATGGAGTTCACCTGCACAATCTTCGAGTGAGGGCAGGGGCCAGTCCTTTCGTAAACAGGCCCAATGACCTACTTTTTCAGCTGCCAGATCCTTCTTGCCTGGCAGCACCTTTGGGAGGAAGGTTGGCACTTTTCAAGGAAAATTGGCTTTTAATTACCCAGGACAAATGGGTATTGGATATCATACACCAAGGTTACAAGTTTTATTTCCATACCTTGCCTCCTTTCAAAGGCATGCCAGACGTTCCTCCTCAGCAAAGACTAGAGGCTCACAAACAGATTTCTCTACTACTTCAAATAGGAGCTATACAACCGGTCCCTCTGTCAGAAGTGGGCCTAGGATTTTACTCTCGCCTGTTTCTAGTACCAAAGAAAGGGAACACATGGAGACCAATTTTGGATTTATCTATCCTCAACACATATCTGGACATTCCAAAGTTCAAAATGTTGACGTTACAACAGCTTTTACCTCTGCTGGGCAAAGATCACTGGATGGTGACTCTGGATCTCAAAGAGGCTTACCTTCATGTACCTATCAGGCCCAGTTGCAGGAAGTATCTGCGTTTTCGGGCTGGGACTTTTCATTATCAGTTCTCTGCATTGCCCTTTGGCTTATCTACTGCGCCCAGAGTGTTCACAAAGGTTCTGGCTCCAGTGATAGCCTTCTTCAGGCTGAGAGGAATACAAATTTATCCTTATTTGGATGATTGCCTGATTCTGGCTCAAGAAAAGGACGAACTTCTTCATCATTTACAGTATGTGATGGCAGTGTTAAGATGCCTAGGGTATTCTGTGAACGAAATAAAGTCCAGTCTAGTACCCTCTCAGGACATGTGCTTTCTGGGTGTGAGACTGAATACAGCATCCCAGATGGCCTTTTTGACCCCGGACAAACAAAAGAATCTTTCTCTTTATTTCCATCAATTGTCTCGTCGGTCCAGGCTGACTGCAAGGACAGTCCTTCAAGCCTTGGGGTTCATGGCATCTTGTATTCTGGTACTTCCCAATGCCAAACTGCATATGAGGAAGCTACAATGGTATTGTATGGACGCAACACTGCCAAGATCTGGACACTGTCATTCAGATAATACCTTGCATTCAAAAGGAATTTTTGTGGTGGGCTCAGGAATGTCACCTAAACAAGGGACTCTCTGTGACCCGACCAGAGGCGAGTCAGATTCTAACGACAGATGCCTCAGACAAAGCTTGGGGAGCTCATCTAAATGGAAAATGGGTACAAGACACGTGGCCTGCCAGACTTCAACATTTACATATCAACTTGAAGGAGATGTTAGCAGTCCAGTTTGCATTGATAGCTTTCAAGGATTTACTTCTTCCAGGGCAGGTGTTGATTCAAACAGACAACACAACTGTCATGTGGTACATCAACAAGCAAGGGGGGACTCATTCTTACCCTCTATGCAGACAAGCAATGATTTTGTGGGAGACTGCTATCAGTTTACAACTAAATCTTCAGGCAAGGTTTTTGCCAGGAGCACAGAACTCCTTAGCAGATGTGTTGAGCAGACAAATAATGGATCCCCACGAGTGGAAATTGGATCCTCATGTATTTCAAAAATTGACAGTGTTATGGGGAACTCCAGACATAGATCTGTTCGCTTCTCCACTAAATTACCAGTTGCCAAAGTTTTGCACAAAAAGGTTTCATCCCACAGCTTGGAAAGTGGATGCTCTATCATTCAATTGGAGCAATCTTCACGTGTATGCCTTTCCACCACTGCCTCTCCTCCCAAAGGTACTCCTGAAGGTCAGACAGGACAAGCCAACCATGATTTTAATAGCTCCGGATTGGCCTCGACAGCACTGGTACCCATTACTGAGAAGTTTGGTGCGGGATCCTCCATGGCCTTTGCCTTCGATTCCACACCTGCTGTCTCAGGAGAACAGTCATTTACTCAATGTCAAACTTCAGTCTCTGCACCTAACAGCCTGGCATATTCTGTTCTAGACCCCGGAGGGTCTCAGCTTCCACAACAAGTTTTGAATGTTATTTTGGAGGCCAGAAGGCCTAGTACAAGGAAAGTTTACGCTGATAAATGGAGGAGATTTTTAATTTGGAGTACAGCAAAGGACTTTGATGTTTCTAAACCTAATTTAAGTGTTTCTCTTCAATACCTTACTGAGTTATTGGACAAAGGTTTGTCCTTCTCCTCTATAAAGGTTCATGCTGCAGCCATTTCTGCTCACTATGACTGTGACCCACCATTATTTTCTCATCCTGTGTTTAAGCAATTCCTTAGAGGGGCAAAGAATATAAGACCCCCATGAGAGCTCCTACTCCTGCTTGGGATCTCAATTTTGTGTTGGAGAAACTCACTCTACAACCTTTTGAGCCTGCAGCTACTGCCGAATTGAAATATTTATCATGGAAGACTGCTTTTTTGTTGGCCATTACTTCTGCGAGAAGGGTTTCTGAATTACAGGCCCTTATGGCGGTTGAGCCTTTCTTAATTTTCCATAAGGATAGGGTATCTTTGCATACTAACCCTTCCTTTATGCCTAAAGTGGTTTCTAGTGTGGCTTTAAACCAAACTATTCATTTGCCTACTTTTATGCAAACCCCAAAATAAAGGGAAAAGATTTTGCACACTTTGGATATACACAGACAGTTGCGATATTATTTGAGCAGAACTAAAGGGTTCAGGCAGTCTCAGCAGTTGTTTGTTTCTTTTGCTTTGGGTTCTCAGGGCAAACCTGTTTCAAAACAAACTATTTCTAAGTGGATTGGTTTTTGTATTGCTTTCTGTTATTCCCATCATGGTAAGGAGATTCCGGCTGGGATTAGGCCTCATTCCACTAGGGCTACTGCCACTTCTACAGCCTTTTTAAGGGGGGTGGCTACTAAAGATATTTTGGAAGCAGCTACTTGGAGTTCAGTGCATACTTTCTCTAAGCATTACCACCTTCCACTTTACTCTAAATCTAGGGCTGGATTTGCCACTGCAATTTTACAGGGCATTTTGGCAGCTCCTAATGCTTTATAGTTTTGCCATCCTCCCTTACCTCTGCTTTGGGATTCTACCCATATGTAAGGACTGTAGCAATGTGAGATGAAGAACATAGTACAGTTTTGTACCTACCATAAATGTAGATGTTCGAAGATCCACATTGCTGCAGTCCAATTTACCCTCCCTCCTACCCCCTCTGTAGTTTGAGGTGGTTGTGTGGTTGGGTTGTAAATATTGTAAATATTGTTAGTACAGGGGTGGTTGGATGTTCTTTTCTGTTTTTTTTTTTGGCTTTGGCCTTTCTTTTTAGGGCCTTCTGACATCTGGGGCAAGAAAAGACTGAGGATATGACGTCGGTCATGCGCTTTTGTACCCTGACGTCCTGATGTCAGTTCTAAGCGCCTTGACCGACGTCAGCCTAATACTTTGGTATTCGGGCCGACCGAGGACAGCGGACTACCCATATGTAAGGACTGCAGCAATGTGGATCTTCGAACATCTACATTTATGGTAGGTACAAAACTGTACTTTTTGATGCCCTAGAAGCTTCTTGCAGGGCAGCAGTCACTGGATTTGTAATTAGAAGACATGCATGGCTTAAGGAGCAACCCCTGCCAGACCATGTCAAATCCAAACTGTTGGATGCTCCCTTGCACAAAGATAACCTATTCGGCACTAAGGCAGAAGAGGTCTTAAAAAAGATGGAAGAAAAAGCAAAATCTATGCAAACAGCTAAGGATTTCGTACATATTCAGCCCCCTAGATTCAGCAGGCATTTTCCCTCCAAGCACTGGTCCTTTCTTGCTCCGAGTAAACCTGCCCAGCCCAGGCCTCGTGGAAACAGACCCCCCCCCAGACAGCAGCCACAGGGAATGCGGAGATCTAAGCAGTGGACTACCTCCACTTTAGAACCAGGGAGTTCTAAGTCACCCCCTTATGGAAAGAACTCAGTGACTCACCTTCTCCACCCTCACCCTCTGCCCACCTTCACTTACCCCTAAGAGAAAAGCTCTCCTTTCACTCTAACACCTGCGCCACCATAACCAAGGACCAATGGGTTCTGAACATTGTGTCCCAGGGATGCTCTCCAAACACTCTTGGCTGGCCACCCTAGATCTGAAAAAAGCCTAACTCCACATTCCTGTCAGGGAATCATGCAGGAAATATGTCCACTTCAGGGCAGGAACTCAACACTTTCAGTTCTCTGTGCTTCCCTTTGCCTTATGTACTGCTCCCAGAGTTTTCACAAAATGTCTGGCTCCGGCCATTGCCTTTTGCAGACAGAAGTATTCAAATATACCCATACTTAGATGACTGCCTTATTCAGGCAGACAGCCATGAAAAGCTGCTCAAGCACCTGGCTTTTGTAAAGACCCTACTAACCTCCCTTGGTTGCACAATCAACAAAAAGAAATCCAAACAGGTGCCCACCCAAAAATAATCTTCCTGGGAGCACGTCTGGACACAGCATTCCAGATGGCATACCTTACACCAGAGAAACAAAATTTCCTGACGGCCTACTTCTCTCAGCTAGCCACCAGGACCCAGCTATCTGCAAGGAAGATCCTGCAAGCTCTGGGGTTCATGGCATCTTGCATACTACTTATTCCATATATGCCAGTCTGCATATGAGGAAACTACAGTGGTACATACAGAGCCTTTGGTGTCAACACTCTCAAGACCTGGAAACTCTTCTACCTATAATTCCTTGCCTCAGAAAGGATTTTCTTTGGTGAGCAACAACATACTCCCACAACAAGGGACTGCCCTTGTCCCCACCCCCCACCGGCCAGACCCTCTCCACAGATGCATCAGACTACGCTTGGGGTGCCCACCTGGACGGCAGGTGCATACAGGGCCAATGGAGCCCACAGCAAATCCCTCTGCACATCAGTCAAAAAGAGATGATGTCTGTGTAGAATGCTTTGGTAGCTTTCAAACCCCTTCTCTCCAGGGGTTCTCCTGATCAAAACAGGCATCTCCACTGTGATGTGGTACAGCAACAAGCAGAGAGGGACTCACTCCTAACTTCTATGCAGGCTGGCCATGACCCTTTGTCTCATAGCCTCTTCCATGCAACTACACCTGTTAGCACCACACCTACCAGGCTCTCTCAACTTTCTGGCAGACCAATTAAGCAGAAGTCTTCTGGACTCACACGAGTGGCAACTCAACAGAAGTACCTTCACCCTAATAACTCAGAAATGGGGAAGCCCGAAGGTCGACCTCTTTACCTCCCACACCAACCATCAGCTCAGCAAATTCTGCACCAGGGAGCATTGCTGCATGGCTTGGAAAGTGGATGCCCTGTCCTTCCCCTGGGTCAATCTATCAGTCTATGCCTTTCCTCTCTTACCTCTCATCCCCAGGGTACAGCTCAAAATAAGGGAGAAAAAAACCAAGGACCATTCTCATAGCTCTAGACTGGCCCCGACAACACTGGTACCCCTTGCTGCGCAACCTGTCCCCACTGCCTTCTTTGCATCTTCCTCAGATTCCAAACCACCTGACCCAGAGGGAAGGGGAATTCATGCATCCCCAGTTGTACACACTCAGTGTGGCAGCCTGGCTTATTCCCTAACCCCTAAACAATCTGCCATCCTCAGTAAACAGGTTCTGGATGTGATCCGTGAGGCCAGATGTCCTAGCACCAGAAAGTCTTATGCAGATAAATGGAAAGGTTCTGCACCTGGATCCAGACTAAGGGAGAAAATACGGCACAACTCTCCATCCCTCTCATCCTGGATTACTTAGCTGACCTACTACACAGTGGCCTCTCTTTCTCCTCTATAAAATACATGCCTCTGTTCATTTTCACTCTGAGCAGCCCCTTTTCTCACACCCTTTGATCAAACAGTTCCTCAGAGGTGCTAGCAACTTGAGGCCCCCCAGAAGGGCACCAACAACAGCTTGGGACCTTAACTTTGTCCTGGAAAAGCTCACCCTGCCCCCTTTCAAACCAGATGCTTCTGCAGAGCTAAAATTTTTCTCCTTCTGGTCATCACTTCAGCCAGAAGAGTCTCTGAGCTGCAAGCTCTCATGGTTATGGAACCCTTCATCATCTTCCATGCAGACCAGAGTATCCCTCAGGACTAACCCATCCTTCATGCCCAAGGTGGTGTCCAGTGTGGCTCTCAACCAATCCATTCACTTGCCCACCTTCTTTCCTAAACCCCAGAACAAGGAGGAAAGGATTCTTCACTCTCTAGATGTGCACAGACAGCTCAGATTATATCTGGACAGGACTAAATCCTTCAGAAAGTCTGATCAGTTGCTGGTTAGCTTTGCTACAGGGGCAGAAGGCAAAGCCATCTCCAAGCAAACCATTTCCAAATGGATAGCATTCTGCATCCATTTCTGCTACAAACAACATGGAAACCTCCCCCCAAGGGGGTCAGGACACACTCCACCAGAGCCGCCTCCACCTCCGCAGCTTTTTTCAGAGGAGTCCCAACCAGGGACATCCTAGAAGCTGCCACCTGGACATCTGTTCACACTTTTATCAAGCATTACCACCTGCCTATTTTCTCCAAATCCAGGGCAGGGTTTACCTCTGCAGTTTTGTAGGGCATCCTAGCCAGCCCTTAGTTTCCTTGACTGCCACCACCCTTTTCCTCAGCTTTGGGAATCTACCCAAACGTGATGACTGCAACAGTGAAACACGAAGAACATAGAACAGTTGTGTACACTTACCATAAATGTAGATGCTTGAGTGTATTCACTGTCGCAGTTCTGGTTTTCCTCCCTTTATCCCCCTTCTCTTTTTCCTTACAAGGGACTTATTGGTATTTATTTCTACTGATGGGGTTCTTCCACCATAACCTGGCCTCCTAATTTGGGGGCTCCTGACAGGTTAGGGCAAGAAAAACTGATGTAATGGCGTTAGCTGCCTTACTTTATACTCCTGATGACCTGACGTCAGTCCTCAAGCGATAGCAACTGACACAGAAATTCTAAGTGTCTGGTATTTGGGCCAGCGGCTCCCCTGGCAGGGATAACCCAAATGTGATGAGTGCAACATTGAATACTCTCAAACATCTGCATTTATGGTAAATGTACAGAACTACTGTACTTTCCGCCTATCCACTTTTTCTTTATCCTCCCCTACCTTACTACACTTCCTCAGTCCTCTGTTGTGACAAAATATTCAGCAGCACCCTTCAAGAGTGATCCCTCTTTTCCTTTTCCCTCTCAGTCATTTTCCTTTGAAACACAAGGAAAGAATTAGCTGGATAATATTCCTGCAATACCTTTGCCATGTGCCCATCTCTCTTCCCCTCATCTTCTGAGTCTTTCTCTCTGCACACCCCCAGCCAGTTCTTCTCTCATGTTTTCCCAAGTCTGTTATGGCAGCGCCCAGGTCTAAATACAGATGTGATATTATACTATCTTGCCTTCATTCTTACTAGGTTGGGTTCGAATCCGATCCTCAGATCCATCTCAACCTTTTTTTTCAAGCTCGAGGCCGCCTTCCAGCTTGTGACTCAATCACTATCCTAGCATGCACTAAAACTATCCTCAGATCTCGTTTGCCACTAAACCAAGATCGAGCGTTCATCTCCTAGCTCTGGCTAAGTATTACCTTTTGATTATCTTTTGTCTGTAATTCTAAAAAATTTGTGGATAGTTTTCTAACTTTACAATTGACTATGTCTACTCGTAGCTGGATATTTTCCGTAATTGAGCTATTTTCTGACATGGCCGTCATCTTTCGTTAGGCCTTGTATTCCCTCTCCCGGCTTGTGTTAACCTGTAGTTACCTTAGTGGAATAGTTTTTTTTTTTTTTTTTTTTTTTTTTTTTTTAATAGATTAACTGTTAGATAGTCCGTTGAAGTTAGAGGGCTTTTAACCCTATTGTTTTTTGCCCTTTTCTTCTCTGTTTTGTTGTTAGTGCACTTTCTGAAGTAGTATTACAGTTGTTTAACTCTGAGAGTTATAACATGGCCCATTTAAGTTAGAGGGCTTTGTCACTGGTGTTAGCTTAGAAATGTCTGGCAAGGAATCCAAACCAATGGGCTTTAAAAAGCATGACAAATGTAGCAAAAAATGCCCCTTAGTGATAAACACACTGATGTTAAGTTGTCAATCTCGCCTTCATTCTTGCTGGATGGGGTTCAGAGCCGATCCTCTGCTCCGACTCGGCACTTGCTAAGCTCGAGAGTCACTTTTACCAGCTCGAGGCAGCCCCATATCCCATGATGCAAGGCGGTAATTACCCAGATCTCATTTGCCGCTTCGCTAATGAGGTCATCCTTTTTACCAGCTCCTGGTAAGTGATTTTTCATTACTCTTTTTGAGAAAATTAGATATCCCAGTTCCCTAAAATTTTATTCTTTATAGTTTTTTAGTGAACCTTATTCACTTAGCTCCATACCCATTTCCCTTTAGTTCCTTTATCCATAAGTTTTCTGTGTTTTGGGCCTTAGGCCTTACCCTCCCTCACAGTTCCTGTCAGGATTTTCCTTAGGTGTGTGGGTGTTGTGTCTCACTGTTCTGATTTTTATTTTTTAGTGTCTTTTTGGTCTGATTGGTGTGTGTGTGTGTATTAGGACTCAGACATGTCCAAAGATACTAGGGTCTCAGGTTTCAAGAAGTGTGACTCGTGCTGTCAGAAGATGTCTCTGACAGACTGTCACACTTCTTGTATTTATTGCCTGGGACCCCTACACCTGCAGGACTTCTGTGCTATCTGTCATTCTTTTAGCCAGAGAGTCCTGCAGGAACGTAAGTTGATCCTCAGGGGTCTTCTTAAGCCTGAGAGCTCCCCAGCTAAGGTCGGCTCCGGGAAGCCCTCTAAGCCTCCCAAGACCCAGACTTCGGTGTCCAAGTCTGTGGTCTTGGTTCCGACTCCGCCAGAGTCGACATCGGCTCCATCTGGAGCCGATCCTTCCTTGTTGGAAGCTTCAGTACCGGCGACGTTCGGCGCCGATACCCTGGCTTCGGCACCTGTGTCGGCTCCAGCTGGAGCCGACACCCTAGCGTCGAAGCATGTCTCGGCTCCGGCTGGAGCCGAGATATCTTTGTCTCCGCTCGAGGCCGACAAGTTGTCGGCTCCGCGTGGAGCCGAAGGTTCTTCAGCTCCGATGGCTCCGTCGAAAAAGAGGTCTAGATCTCCTTCATTGGAATCTATACACTCGGCTCCAACCTCCCCCTTGCTTTCGGAGCGGAGCCATCGGAGCGATCATCGAGGTCTTCCAGGCTTTCAGACCATGACTTAGAGAGAGTGGTGAGTAGGCTATTAAAATCACAGGCACTAGCCCAGATGCTCCATAGCCCGTTTCAACAGACAACCGCTATTCTACACCCTCCTGAAATTCCTCCTTCGACTCTCCTACAGAGTTCGGAGCCGGAGATTATTGGTACCGTGACTGTTGCTGCTTCGGAGCCGATACCACACCTTTCGGCTCCGTTGTCCTCTACTTCTATCTCCTCCTTGAGACCGTCCTTGGAGGGATCCGGGCGTTGGGCTTCCCTGGTCGGTTCCGAGGGGGCGAGTGGCATCGGACCCTTGTCTGACCCCGTTCTCCCTCTCGGAGCTTCGGCATTGGTAAGCTCGGCCCCGACATCTGCTTCGGACCCTTCCCTTTTGGTGGGACCAGGGATCCCTGTTTCTTCGGAGCGGGATCTCTCGGCCCTCCCTGAGAGGGGGGCCTTCGAGGTGATGAGGAGTGTGCTAGCCCCTGAGCTTAGTCAACAGTCGGTTCCTTTAGCTCCTCCCTCTATGGTGCCTGTAGATGCCTCTTCCCGCTCTCTTGCTCCCGGACCCAGAGATCCATCGCCCCAGGTCTCCCCATTGGGAAGAACTTCCTCCTCCGAGGTTTCTCCTGATCCTTCAGGTGAACCTCCGCGTAAGAGGACCTGCAAGAGGAAGCACTTAGACTCCCCTGAGTCTACAACATCTGATACCGATTTAGATGAGTCGGAGGGGTCCCCAAGATCCACCTCTGAGGATGTCTCCTTTTCAGACATCCTTGAACTCCTCAAACAGAGGGGGAACTGGCCCTCCATTAATCCCTCCGAGGATGAATCGGTATACCTGGAGGCTTTTGGATCTCGACCCTCCACCTCCTGGGTGTGTCCTCCTTTCGACCCCCTCATGGAGGTCATAGCTCGAAAGCCGTGGGCATC
The DNA here is from genome assembly GCF_019279795.1 of Protopterus annectens. Taxonomy (NCBI): domain Eukaryota; kingdom Metazoa; phylum Chordata; order Ceratodontiformes; family Protopteridae; genus Protopterus; species Protopterus annectens. The sequence continues at coordinate 654,485,190 of NC_056750.1, forward strand.
TCCTGATTCGGTGGAACCAGTCCCCAGGAGACCTTCAAAATTTATCACAGCCCCCGCTGAAAAGCAGTTTCTTACTAAAGGTGTCCCGGTTGATGCCATGGTGGTGGCGGCCACCAAAAGGAACTTGCAGATCCTTCCGTGCCAGTCCATCCTCCTAACAAGGAGTCTAGGACCATGGACAGGTATGGCAAGCGGATGTTTTCCTCAGCGACCTTTACTATGCATTCGCTGAATTATTTATGTCACTTCACCAGACTTCAAAGAGACATCCTCAAAGAATTGGGTGAAGTAGTACAGGATCCGTCAGCGGCAGGGGCTCAGGAAAAGATTGCCTCTCAGCTGGGAATCCTAAATTCCATAACCAACTCCTCCATGCGGCTCATTTCTTATGCAGCCGATGGGGCGAGTAGAGCTGCAGGCACAGGCGTGGCTCTCAGACGTCAGTCCTGGATGCGGCTCTGTAATTTTGCAGACCCCTTTAAGGCGTCCTTCACAAACTCTTCCTTCGATGGGACAACATTGTTTGGCCCTCAGGTGAAGGACACTGACCAGGTGCAAGCAAGACGGCAAGACTCTTTTTGCCGTAGGAGTCCGTTTCTCCACCCCTTCTAGACCTTACCCCAAAGGTCAGAAGGGAGGGGAAAATGGGGTTCCGAAAATCTCAGGGAGTCACGCCTGACGCACGTGGTCAATTTACCCCCAGAGGCAGAGGGGGTAATAACAATAGATGCTGCCCTAGGGGCAGAGGGGGTCTGCAGAACCAGGACAGCAGAGAGCCTCTCTCTGACAAGCCCTTCCAGCATCCCTGAGGTGTTGCCCGACTGTCCACCCTTGGAGGCAGTCGGGGGGAGATTGTCGCTGTACCCAGAAGCCTGGTTTTCCCTCTCTCAAGACAAATGGGTACAGTCGATCATATCCGAGGGTTACAAGATTCCTTTCGAGGAAAGACCCTTCCCTCAAAAAGGTTCCCTTCCAGACGTTCCACCCGGTCTAATGGAAATTGCAAAACTAGAGGTTTCAAAGCTTCTAAAAAAAGGGCCATCCAGCCAGTTCCAACAGATCATTTAGAGTCCGGAATCTACTCAAGATTCTTTTTGGTTCCCAAAAAGACGGGAGACTGGAGACCAATATTAGACCTCAGCAGGCTCAACAAGTCTGTCAAGAAGACAAGATTTCGGATGGTCACACTTCAATCGATTTTGCCTTTTCTGGGCAAAGACAACTGGATGTGCTCCATAGACCTTCAGGATGCGTACTATCACATAAAAATCCACAGATACTCCAGAAGGTTTCTCCGCTTTCGGCTGTGGACCAGTCATTTTCAATTCAGAGCCCTGCCCTTTGGTCTCACTACAGCCCCCAGAGTGTTCACCAAATGCATGGCAGTGGTCACGGCTCACCTGAGACATCAAGGATTCCAGGTGTTTCCGTATCTCGACGACTGGCTCCTCTCAGCCACCACCAGGCATCAACTTCTCCAAGCCAGAGATTACACTCTACGTCTCTGCAGTCAGTTAGGAATTTCGGTCAACTTCGAAAAGTCTTCCTTATCGCCCTGCCAATCTATTACCTTTATAGGCGCAAATCTAGACACTACTCGGATGTCAGCAAACCTAACAAGTCAGAGAATCCTAGATATCCAAAACCACGTTCGGATCATCCTATCCAGCAAAAGGGTACAAGCCAGGTTGGTCCTGAATGTGTTGGGCCTCATGGCAGCTGCCATCACACTTCTTCCTCTGGCCCGTTTTTACATGCGTCTCCTACAATGGATGTTGTTCACCCAATGGTCCTTCCAGCAGCTTCCCATGCGTCACAAGATCCTGGTGACACAAACCTGCAAGAACCATCTATCCTGGTGGATTTCCTCTCCTCTAGTCCATCTGGGCAGACCATTTGTTCCCCCGGCCCCGGTAGCCACGGTCAGTTCGAATGCCTCCATTATCGGGTGGGGGGGGGGCATTATCAGGGCAGGATGGTTCATGGCACGTGGCAACCATTCGAATACCACCTGCACATAAATGTCCTAGAGATGAGAGCAGTGCTTTTAACATTGCAAACCCTCAACGACTTTCTTCCCTTAGGAACTATTGCAGTTCACACAGACAACATGTCCGTGGTGTGGTACATCAACAAGCAGGGCGGAACCAAGTCCTATCCCTTGTGTCGAGAAGCTCTCAGACTTTGGCAATGGGCGATCTCCTCTCATCGGTTTCTGGTAGCAACGCATATCCCCGGGAAAACCAACATAATAGCGGACAGATTGAGCAGAGCTATACTCATGCCTCACGAGTGGTCTCTCAAACAATCCATAGTGGAAGAGATTTTTCAGAAGTGGGGCCGCCCATGCTGCGATCTTTTTGCTACACCTCAAAACAACAAATGCCAAGACTTCTTCTCTCTCTTCCCACTTCCAGGCCATCCCCCCAGAGACACTCTTACCCAAGATTGGCCCCGGGGACTCCTTTATGCTTTTCCTCCCTTTCCATTGATACCACAAGTACTCCAGAAAGCTACCATCTTGAGAGCCAAAATGATTCTCATTGCCCCTTACTGGCCTCGACAAATTTGGTTCCCGTTCCTTCATCGCCATCTCTTGGTGCAGCCTTGGCATCTGGACCCAGCTCCAGATCTTCTGACCCACCAGTCGGGTCAACTGCACCGGTCCATTTCTTCCCTCAACCTCACAGCTTGGTTGCTCCACTTCCTTCCTTAGCCAGGCTTCCTATGATCTCTAAACCCGTTAGAGATATCATAGTAGCTTCTCTTAAGTCCTTTACCAGGAAGATTTACTCTAGCAAGTGGAAACGCTTCTCCTTTTGGGCAAAATCTAAGAACATAGACCCCTTTACTGCCCCTATTCAGTCAGTCTTGGATTTTCTAGCGGAAATTTTTCACTCAGGTTCTTCGTCTTCCACAGTCAAAGTTCAATTGGCAGCAATCTCGAATTTCCATGTCGGATTTGCAGACCACAACATTATGTCCCACAAACATTGTAAAGCCTTTCTCAAAGGAGTGTTCCTTCTTAAACCCCCTGTTAGGGATCCTCCACCACAGTGGGACCTAAATTTAGTGCTGACATCCTTGATACTTCCCCTTCGAACCGCTGCTTCATGTTCATTAAAGTTTCTTTCTTGGAAGACACTTTTCTAGTCGCTATTACCTCGCTAGAAGAGTGTCTGAACTTCATGCCCTCTGTGTTCGTCCCCCTTATTTGGTCTTCCACAAGGACAGAGTATCCTTGAGAACCAATCCATCCTTTTTGCCCAAGGTTGCTTCTAAGACAAATTTAAACCAATCCATTGATCTTCCTGTATTTTTTCCAAATTATTCTAACAGGGCGGAACAAAAATTACATTACCTAGATGTTCATCGCCAACTCAGATCTTACTTGGACAGAACGAAGCAATTTAGGAAGTCCGATCAGCTCTTCCTTTCTTATGCTGAAAATAGAAAAGGTCTCCCTGTTTCTAAAGTGACCTTGTCCAGATGGCTATCTTCCACCATTTCTGACATTTATCAGCTTAGGGGCAAACAACTGAGCTCAAAACCTAAAGCACATTCCACAAGAGGTCTAGCCACTTCTACAGCTTTTCAGGCTAGGCTTCCCTTAGATACTATTTGTGCAGCAGCCACTTGGGCCACTCCTCATACCTTCGTTTCTCATTACAATTTGGATTTGGTCTCCAGGGACAGGGCAAGCTTTGGTTCCACAGTTCTCAAGAGTCTGTTCCATTGAGCCACCCAGGATAGAGGTGCTAGGACGGTCCCATCCAGCAAGAATGAAGGCGAGATTGACAACTTAACATTTAGAAGTTATGTACCTACCATAACGTTCCATGTTAGTTGTCTTCTTTTGCCTTATTTCTTGCGTCCCTCCCTCCTGTACCCCTAGCGTGGACAGACCTTGATCTCCCTATTCCTCTGGAAGATTCTTCTTCCTTGGACACCAGTTAGTTCTTGACCTTGATTACCTGGTTTCCCTTTACAGCCTTTTTTAGGTTAGTTGTTCCTCCTTCCTTGGTGGAAAGTTTTATAGGCAGTTTTTCCTCTAGATACCAAACGAGATCTGGGTAATTACCGCCTTGCATCATGGGATATGGGGCTGCCTTGAGCTGGTAAAAGTGACTCTCGAGCTTAGCAAGTGCCGAGTCGGAGCCGAGGATCGGCTCCGAACCCATCCAGCAAGAAAGAAGGCGAGAGAAGACAACTAACATGGAACGTTATGCTAGGTACATAACTTCTAATTTGTGTTTATTGTCTTGGAGCTGTCCATTTCCATCAGTCGTGCTCCATTTGTCATGCCTTTAATCATAGAGCACTCCTGGAGAGGAAAAATAAATTGATCCTAAAAGGTCTTCTAAAAACCCCCTTCTCAGAGGCACTGAAAGAAGGGTCCGGGTTCATCTAAATCTGAGAAATCTACCTCTTCTAAATCTGACAAATCTGGAATAAGGCCTTCCTCTTCTTTTTCATTGGATCCGACATATAAAATCCCTAGACTATCCTCCTCTGATCCGAAGGCTACTGGATCAGACCAAGTTTCATTGGCTGTGACACCTTCTTGCTCTGTGCCAGTTGAGTTTGAACTTAAGAGCCGGTCTCCGGCCTTGGAATTGGTCTCCCCTATTCTAAGAGCTTCTATACTACAAAGGGCAAAATCTCCCACCCACTCGACCCAGTCTTCCAGGAGCCTCTCTGGTGTTGATGTGGCTCAGATGGTACAGAAGCTCTTACAGACACTGGTGCTGGCCAAATTACTGTTGGATCCGGCCCACAGGGCTTTGGATCCTATGACATCCACCTCCTCCTCTGCTCCAGTTCCTCCTTCGATCCAACCTCTGGCTTTGGAGTCATAAGGTTCGGAGAATCGGAGTTGGTATTAGTGGAACTGTCAGATGTTCTTCGTGTTTCACTGTTGCAGTCATTACATTTTGGTTATCCTGCTGGCAGGTTGCCCTCAGTCGGCCTGAATTCCAAAGTTTTGGGTCCTGTGTTCATTGCTGTCGCCTCTTCCCTGACGTCAGGGGTATAAAAGATGCAGCCGACAACATTTTATTCAGTCTTTCTTGCCGCGCGGTGCCCAAAGCAGAAGCAGTTCGTAAGTGCCAGTCGGCCAACTCCTGAAATTTTCGTGTTCGAGTTTCAGACCTGAAGTCTTCATTAAAAGCTAAGTACCCCATTGGGGAAACTTTTTTCTTGCTCCAGACCAATGTCGGAAAAAGTTAATAATTGTATTTCTTGTGGAAAGCAAATACCTCATAAGGACTTTCATTCTTACTGTATTCCTTGCCTAGGCCCTAACCATGATGTTGCTTGTTGTCGGTTTTGTGCTAGATTTAACCAATGCACTATTAAGCATTGGTACGATTTTGCATTAAGCTTTTTTGGGCGATGATTTAATTATACAATGTCGTCGGATAGCCATCCGACTACCGGAGTTCACAAAAAATGTAAAGAAAAAGACAGGCAACTGAGGTCCAAAACCGACGACGAAACTTCTCCTAAGCAAGTTGCCGGTTCTCAGTGAGGTGGTTTCGCAGCCCCTGACGCCTGCTACTTTAGGGTCGCAGGCCGTTACTGACTCCCACGTGGAGTAGGCCAGGCCGCAGGAAACTCAAGGTATTGGAGCCTCGGAGATTATTCCCTCAGATGGGTCCGGAGCCGGTGAGCAGGCATCAGCTTCTGAGGGTGTTTTCAGATCTAAACAATTATATATTAAACCGACTTCAAAGACTAAAACACCTTTAAAGGCAAAGAAACAAGTTCACCAGTCACAAGGACAGGCCTCCATGCCCAAAAAACAGATGCTCAAAATGGCAGAAGATTTAATTATCGTGATCAGGGGTTCCCATCCCCTTCCTGATAAGAGGCCTAGGCAAGAGACAGACTATGAATCTTCAGATCAGGTTTCCATTTCTTCTGATTCCTCTTCTGATCAGGAATATTCTCTTCCCCCCTATGAGGATTCCGATGCTGAAGAATCAGTTCCTTCACCTTCTCCTCCTGAGGACTACTCCTTTGGGGAAACCTTGCATACCATGAGGGAGCACTTCCACTGGGAGAGCCAAGATTTTTCAGAATCTAAGAAAAGGCTCAGAGACTTCCTTTTACTACCTCAGCACAGGCCTCAAGCTATTCCACCTGTGTTGGACATTGTAGATGTGTTCTCTGAGTCTAGTCTGACCCCTGACTCTTTACCTCCAGCTCTTGTTAAGCTGGACAGATACTACAGGGTCTCTGACTCTCATAAATTCCTTTTCAGAAACCCTATTGCAGATCCAGAAATTATTTCTCAGGGTCCAAAAGGGGTCAAGGCTTCTACTGCAAAAAATCCTGCCCCCTCTGACAGGGATTCTAGGGCTCTGGATAGATGGGGAAAAAAGATTTACACATCTGCTGCTCTGGCTATAAGGGCCTTAAATTGCCAGTTAAATATGCTCAAATATCAGCAATATATCATGACACTGCTTAAACAGAAGATGATGTCAAATTCTGAATGTGCAGAAAACAAAGAAATGCAGGATTTATTGTATGCAGCTGAACAAGTTGGAAAGGATACTTTGCAATGTGGGTTTGATTCTCTGGAGGCCTCCTGCAGGGCCGCTGTTACGGGTTCTGTCATTAGGAGGCATGCTTGGTTAAAGGAACAAAATCTGCCTGACCATGTTAAAGCAAAATTATTAGATGCTCCTTTACAACATGATACCTTGTTTGGTGTTAAGGCAGAAGAGGTGTTAAAGAGAATGGAGGACAAAGCTAAATCTATGCAAACGGTCAAGGATTTCTTGCAGGTACAGCCATTTAGATTTAGCAGACACTGGCCTACAAAGAATTGGTCCTTTCCAGTCTCAGACGGACCTCAAAGGGGCAGATCCAGATGCCCTAGAGGCAGATCACAGCCGCAAGGATCCTACAGGTCTAAGCAGTGGAGTGCTTCTACCTCCAAAGGTGGAGAGGACAAATCACAATCATATAGGAAACAGTCCCACTGACTTCCCCCTGCCTGCGCCAAGCACTTACCTACTGGCAGCACCCTTAGAGGGAAAACTAGCACTTTTTTCTTAAAATTGGCACCATAATCCAGGACAAATGGGTTCTAAACATAGTGTCACAAGGCTACAAGTTTCATTTCCATACCCTGCCAAGGGCAAACGGTTGGCCAGACCTGCCAAAAAATCAATGGGCAGAGGCTCAAAAAAAGTCGCAGCTCTCATGGACATGAGGGCTATTCAACAAGTACCACAGTAAGAGCAGGGACAAGGATTTTACTCAAGACTGTTCTTGGCACCCAGAAAGGACAAAGCATGGAGACCAATACTGGACCTATCTGTTCTAAACACTTTCCTGAATATACCAAAATTCAAGATGTTGATCTTACAGCAGCTTCTGCCCATGCTAGGCAACAAGGCTTGGCTCGTGACTTTAGACCTAAAAGAGGCATACCTGCATGTCCCAATCAGACAATCATGCAGAAGATACCTCAGATTCAAGGCTGGTTCAAAGCATTACCAATTCTCTGCACTGCCCTTTGGCTTATCTACTGCGCCCAGGGTCTTCACAACGTGCCTGGCACCAGTCATTGCTTACTGCAGACAAAGATGAATACAAATATATCCTTACTTGGACGACTGCCTCATACAAGCAGAGAACAAGGACATTCTACTACAGCATCTTACTTTTGTGATAAGGCTTTTAACATGCCCTAGGGTACACAGTCAACAAAAATAAATCAAAACTAGTACCCTCTCAAGAGATAATATTCCTGGGTGCAAGCTTAAATACAACTGCCCAGATGGCTTATCTCACTCCAGACAAACAAAGGCAACTGACTACCTATTTCAAGGAAATGGCAACAAAGGCCCAATTATCTGCAAGAAAAATTCTGCAGGCTTTGGGCTTCATGGCATCCTGCATCTTACTAATTCCATATGTAAGACTGCATATGAGGAAAATTCAATGGTACCTAAAAAGTGTCTGGATACAACATTGCCACAGCCTGGAAACAATGATTACTCTAATTCCCTGCCTGCAACAGGAATTTCGATGGTGGGCAAAGGCATGTCACCAAAACAAGGGGCAGCCATTCTCACTACCCCCAGCCAGGCAGAGCCTAATGACAGATGCATCAGATTATGCCTGGGGGGCACACATAGCAGGAAGAGGCATTCAGGGCACCTTGTCTACAAACCAAAAACATCTACATATCAATCAAAAAGAGGTCCTAGCTGTTCAAAATGCCCTGACAGCCTTCAAGGACCTACTTCATCCGGGACAACTACTGATAAAGACAGACAACGCCACGGTCATGTGGTACATAAACAAGCAAGGGGGCACTCATTCTTACTCCCTGTGCAGACTAGCCATGACTTTATGGGACACAGCATTGACTTACCAAGTTCATCTGCAGGCACAATTCCTGCCAGGAAAGGAAAATACTCTGGCAGAATAACTAAGCAGAAACCTCATGGATCCCCATGAGTGGCACCTGGATCCACAAGTCTTCAGCATGATAACAATGAAATGGGGATGCCCGGACATAGATCTATTTGCCTCTCCTCAAAACAATCAACTAAAAAGATTCTGCACAAAGACTTATCACAGACAAGCTTGGAAAGTGGACGCCTTATCTTTCAACTGGACAAACCTATCAGTATATGCCTTTCCTCCACTTCCTCTACTCCTCAAGGTACTCCTAAAGGTCAGGCAGGAGAAACCAAAAATTATTCTGATTGCCCCAGACTGGCCACGCCAGTACTAGTATCCGATCTTAAGGAACTTGTCTCAATGCCCAGCCTGGACCTTACCTCAAATACCTCATCTACTGTCCCAGCAAAAAATCAGATTCTGCACAGCCAACTCAGGACCCTAAACCTGGCAGCATGGCAGATAATGTCACCATACAAACCACACCTCTCAGTAAAGCTGTGATGGATGTCATTTTAGAAGCCAGAAGGCCTAGTACTAGAAAATCCTATGCTGGGAAATGGAAGAGATTTTGCGCTTGGAACCAAGCTCAATGAACTGATACAGCTGTCCTAAATATTCCTCAAATTTCGCAATATTTAACTGAGATGCTGGACAAAGGCCTATCTTTTTCATCAATTAAAATCCATGCCTCTGCCATTTCGGCTCATTACAATACAGAGCCACCACTTTTTTCTCATCCCTTACTAAGGCAGTACCTCAGAGGAGCCAAAAACTTAAGGCCTCCAAGGAGAACGCCAATACCTGCATGGGACCTCAATTATGTCTTGGAAAAACTCACCTTACCACCTTTTGAGCCAGCTGCTACTGCAGACATTTCTTATCTTGGAAAACAGCTCTGCTCCTAGCAATAACTTCTGCTAGATGAGTTTCAGAGCTACAGGCTCTCATGGCTGTGGAACCCTTTATCATTTTCCATCCAGACAGGGTCTCTCTGAGAACAAACCCTACAGTTATGCCTAAGGTAGTATCCAGTGTAGCCCTTAACCAAACAATTAATTTGCCAACCTTTTATCCAAATCCACAGAACAAGGGGGAGAAAATTCTGCATTCTTTGGACGTACACAGACAACTTAGATTCTATTTGGACAAAACTAAAGTTTTCAGAAAGACAGAGCAATTACTAGTGGCATATGCCACAGCATCACAAGGAAAGGCTATCTCCAAGCAGACTATTTCAAAGTGGATAGGTCACTGCATTTGTTTCTGCTACTCACAGCATGGCAAACCAGTGCCTAAGGGCATTAGGCCACATTCAGCCAGAGCTGCAGCCACTTCTGCAGCCTTTCTCAGGGGAGTACCAACCAAGGACATTTTGGAGGCTGCTACTTGGAGTTCAGTGCATACATTTACAAAACATTACAATCTGCCTCTTTACTCTAAATCCAGGGCAGGCTATGCCACTGCAGTTCTGCAGGGCCTCATAGCCGCTCCTAATGCTGTTTAGCGCCAGCCTCCCATCCATAGCTTTTGGACTCAACCCAAATGTAATGACTGCAACAGTGAAACACAAAGAACATAGTACAGTTGTGTACACTTACCACAAATGTAGATGTTCGAGTGTATTCACTGTTGCAGTCCAGGTTACCCACCAGCCATCCCCCTTATTTTTGCTGGAACTTATCTTTACTTCTCTAATCTATACAACCTAGGTGGTGTATTTACTTATAGATGAAGGTAAAGCTTATTTTGGTGCATGTATGTTTTATTTACATAATTTTAGCCTACCTTTTTGGGGGCACCTGGCATCTGGGGCAAGAAAAACTAAATAAAATGGCGTCGGCTGCATCTTTTATACCCCTGATGACCTGACGTCAGGGAAGAGGCGACAGCAACTGACGCAGGACCCAAGACTTTGGAATTCAGGCCGACTGAGGACAACCTGCCAGCAGGATAACCCAAATGTAATGACTGCAACAGTGAATACACTCTAACATCTACATTTATGGTAAGTGTACACAACTGTACTATTCGAGACCTACCACGGGGTTCTTCAGATTCAACCATGGCTCGGACATCCTCAGCTCCATTGGAGCTGGAGGAGCCTTGGTGCCGGCACTGTCCAGTCAGGTCCGGGGGGGGGTGGTGAGGCAGATCGGACAGCTGTTGGATCTGACTTTGCCTCTCAGGGCCTCAGCTCAGGTGAGTTCAACAGCTACTTCAGCCTCGTGTCCGTCGTCTTTGGTTCCAGGGGGTTCTTCGGAAGCAGGGATATTCTCGAATCAGGGATGGGGGGAGGGTTTTGAGGTAATGAGGAGTGTGCTGTCTTTACAGTCCTCTCTGGATATCCCCCACCCTCTATAGCATCAGTGCCTGCCGCTATACCCCTGCATCCACAGGGACACAGAGATCCTAGGCCTCAGGATGCCCCACAGTCTACCCCCCACTCTTCAGAAACTTCCCCATAGTACCCTTCTTAGGAGGGCATTCAGAAGAGACTCTGCATGAGAAAGCACCTAGACTCCCCAGAGGAGTCGATTACTTCCAATATAGTCCTTGATGAAGCTGAAGGGTCCCCACGGTCATCTCCAGATAATGTTTCCTTTGGAGACATCCTGGAAATGCTAAAGCAGAGAGGTGGCTGGAAGTCCACTAACCCTTCGCTGGAGACCGTGTACCTGAAGGCCTTCGAATCTCACCCTTCCACCTCTTGGGTGTCTCCTCCTTTCGATGAGCTCAGGGATCTGGTTTCCTCGAAAGGTGTGGGAGTCCCCAGATTCCATGGAACCTATTCCTAAGAGGCCAAACAAATTTATTACATCCCCCTTTGACAAATCTTTTCTAATGAAGGAAGTCTCAGTTGATGCTATGCTCATGGTGGTGGCCACTAAGAAGGAACTCTGTGAGACATCTTCTTCTGTCCATCCCCTGAATAAGAAGTCTAGGACTATGGACAGGTACAGAAACTGTATTTTGTTCTTCAGCGGCTTTTTCTCTTTGATTGCTGTACTGTCTCACTCATTTTATTTGACTGCAGAGGGATCTCATGAAAGAGCTAGGAGATGCCCCCCAAGGTTTGGTAGCTGAAGAGGTTGCTGACAAAGTATGTTCTCAGCTCGCTACCTTAAATTCAGTTGTCAGTGCCTCCATGAGACTCATCTCCTATGCAGCTGATGGAGCGAGTAGAGCAGCGGGTTTTGGAAATCCCTAAGGAGACATTCTTGGATGCGCTTATGTGACTTCGCCAAACCCTTTAAGTCTTCATTTGTAAATGCCTCATTTGACAGCTCATCCTTGTCTGGGCCCAAGGTAAAGGACACACTTACAAGATATGAACAGGAAGGAGAGACTGTCTGCTGTAGGAGTCTGTTTTTCCTTGCCTACTAGACCTTATCCTGAAGGTCAGAGAGGTAGTGGTAAGATGTGTTTCCAAAAATCACAGAGATCTTTTCAGGACACACATGTTGAAACTTCCCCCAGAGGCAGAGGGGGAATTAATAATGGAAGATGCCAACCTCGTGGCAGAGTTGGTCCGCAAAAATCAGGGTGACAGAGAATCCTCCTTTGGTAGGCCCTTTCAATGCTCCTGAAAGGAAGCCTGACTGTCCAGCTCTGGAGGCAATCGGGAGTCGCTTATCTTTGTACCCAAAAGCCTGGCAACAACTTATTAAAGACAGATGGGTAAAAGCATCATATCCAGGGGTTACACCATTCCTTTTTCCTTTCCTGTCCCAAGGATAAAAAAAAATTCCAGACATTCCACCCAATCAAAAGGAACAGACAACTCTAGAAATTCAAACGTTGCTAGACAAAATGAGTCATCCAAGAAGTTCCTGCAGACCAAGTAGGACCCGGAGCTTACTCAAGTTTCTTTTTCATACCAAAGAAAACAGGGGACTGGAGACCAATTCTCAGTCTCAGCATTCTAAACAAATCAGTAAGAAAGACCAAGTTCCGGATAGTGACACTGCAGTCGATACTCCCATTCGTGGGAAAAGACAATTGGATGTGCTCGATAGATCTCCAAGGTGCGTACTACCACATAAAAATGGACAGGCAATCCAGGAGACACCTGCACTTTCAGCTGAGAGCCAGTCACTACCAATTTTGATCTCTGCCCTTTGGCCTCACTACAGCCCCCAGAGTGTTCACCAAATTTATGGCAGTAGTAACAGCTCACTTGAGACGTCTAGGATTCCGGATGTTTCCATAGTTAGACGACTGGCTCTTAACCACCATGACCAAGCATCTTATAATGAAGGCCAGGGATGTTGCAACTCTGCTCCTGCCTAGAGATTTCCATAAACTACAAAAAAATCTGCCTTAGTGCCTTCTCAGCATGTGGTATTTATAGGGGCAGTACTAGAATCAACACAAATGACGGTGAAACTTCCACGAGAAAAGGATTCACTTTCTAAGGTACAATGCGAGATATCTCTTAAGAAGGATGAAATCCCAAGCGAAGACTGTCCTCAAAGCTCTAGGGATTATGGCAGTGGCACTAGATGTTCTTCGTCTCACATTGCTGCAGTCATAACCTGTGGGTAGTCCGCTGTCCTCGGTCGGCCCGAATACCAAAGAGCTAGGCTGGCGTCGGTCATAGTCCCCTAGAGCTGACGTCAGTACGTAGCAGTACTTAAGCGCATGACCGACGCCATATCCTCAGTCTTTCTTGCCGCGTGGTCCGTAGCAGAAGCAGTGTTTGCAAGTGCCGTTCGGCGTTCTGAAATTTTCATTTATCGAGTTTCAGACCGAAGACCAAGTTGGGCTAAGTACCCCGTTGGGGAAACTTTTGTCTTTTCTTGCCTCAGTTATCCGGATGTCAGAAAAAGTTAATAATTGTATTTCTTGTGGGAAACAGATACCTCATAGGGATTATCATTCTCTCTGTATTCCTTGCTTGGGGCCTGAACACGACGTAGTCGGGTGTCGCTTTTGTGCTAAATTTAATAAGCGCACCATTAAACGAAGGTTAGACTGTGCCAGGCTTGTTTTTGGTAAACGGTGTAACTATAACATGCCGTCGGATCCTCCGACGCCCGCTACCGCTAAAAAGCGTAAAGATAAATCCTTGAGGTCTAAACCGGATGAGTCATCCATTGCGGACGCTGGTTCTATGGAACCTCCGGTTGAATCTGTGGCTCCTGCCGAGGGTTCGACTGAATCCCAGGGGGAGCCTTTACTTTTGCAGGAGTTGGCCTCTCAGGAGTTAGGCCAGGCTGAGGGTGCTTCTCAGGTATCTGTAGTTCCATCTTTACATAAGGTTATTAGGCCTTCTCCTTCAGTGGCTAAAGGCCATGCTAAGGCCAAACCTTGTCTTGCTGGCCCTGGCCATAGTTCTAGCTCTCCAGCCCCTTTTCCTAAAAAGCATATGTTGAAAATGGCAGAGGACTTGATAACTTTGATCAGGGGTTCTATGCCCCCCCCAGAGAAGAGGCCTAGGGTGGAGGCAGATTTAGAGGGAATGGATCATTCTTCAGACTACTCTGATTCTTCAGTTGAAGAAATTCAGGATTTCCCTCCCTATTCAGATTCAGAGGCAGAGGATTCTTGTCCTTCTGCTTCTCCTCCAGAGGATTTTTCTTTTTCTGAAACTTTACATTCCATGAGGGAACATTTTAAGTGGGAAGGTCAGGATTTTTCAGATTCTCGGAAAAGGCTTAGGGAATTTTTGTTTTTGCCACATCGGCCCTTGGCTATACCTCCTGTCTTAGATGTTGTTCAGGATGTTTTTTCTGAAGCTTCCCTTAATCCGGATTCTTTGCCCCCCGCCCCTGTCAAGCCAGACAGATATTACAGGGTTCCTGAAGCACATAAATATTTGTACAAGAGTCCTAGAGCTGATCCGGAAACTATTATTCAGGGTCCGAAAGGTGTCAGGGCTTCTGTGGCTAAGAATCCAGTTCCTTTGGATAAAGATTCCAGAGCATTAGATAGGTGGGGGAAAAAAGTGTACACCTCCTCTACGCTAGCTATGAGGGCTTTGAATTGCCAATTTCATATGCTGAAGTATCAGAACTTTTTGTTAGGCCAATTGAAATCTAAGGTGGATGCTTTATCTGAGGGTATAGAGTGTAAGGAGCTCCAGGAGTTGGTTCATGCATCAGATCAAGTTGGCAAGCATTCTTTGCAGTGTGGTTTCGATGCTCTTCAGGCTTCTTCCAGGGTGGCTGCTACTGGTTCAGTTATTCGTAGACATGCCTGGCTTAAGGATCAAAATTTGTCAGAGCATGTTAAGGCTCGGATTTTGGATGCTCCTCTTCAATCTGAAGTTCTTTTTGGTTCTCCTGTGGAGTCAGTGTTGAAAAAGATGGAAGATAAGGCTAAGTCTATGCAGACGGTCAAGGATTTTTTGCAGGTGCAGCCCCCTAAGTTTAGTAGGAATTGGCCTGCTAGAGGATGGTCTTTCCCTTCTTCAGATTATCAGTCTAAGGGCAGGTCTAGACGTGGTAGAGGCAGGGCTCACGCTCAGGGCTCTTTCAGACCTAGGACTTGGAGTTCTCCTGCACAGTCTTCTGGTGAGGGCAGGGGTCAGCCCTTTCGGAAACAGACCCAATGACCTATATCTTCAGCTGCCAGACCCTTCTTTTCTGGCAGCACCTCTAGGAGGAAAGTTGGGACTTTTCAAACAAAACTGGCATTTGGTCACCCAGGACAAATGGGTGTTGGATATAATAAATCAAGGTTACAAGTTTTATTTTCACACTTTTCCTCCTTTCAAAGGCATGCCGGATGTGCCTCCTCAGCAAAGGCTGGAGGCTCAGGAACAAAGTTCGTTGCTTTTGCAGATGGGGGCTATTCAGGTGGTCCCTCCATCAGAAGTAGGCCTAGGATTTTATTCCCGTCTATTCCTAGTGCCAAAGAAAGGAAACACTTGGAGTCCAATTCTGGATTTGTCCATTCTCAATACCTTCCTAGACATTCCAAAGTTCAAGATGTTAACATTACAACAACTTCTGCCTATGCTAGGCAAAGATCACTGGATGGTAACTCTGGATCTCAAAGAGGCCTATCTGCACATCCCTATCAGGCCCAGCTGCAGGAGATTCCTGAGATTTCGGGCTGGTACTTCTCATTATCAGTTCTCTGCATTGCCCTTTGGTTTATCTACTGCGCCCAGGGTGTTCACAAAAGTTCTGGCTCCTGTGATTGCTTTCTTCAGACAGAGGGGAATACAAATTTATCCTTATCTGGACGATTGCCTGATTCTTGCTCAAGACAAAGACAAGTTACTACAACATCTCCAGTATGTAATGGCAGTTTTAAGGTGCCTAGGGTATTCTGTGAACGAAATAAAGTCCAGTCTAGTGCCCTCTCAGGACATGTGCTTTCTGGGTGTGAGACTGAATACAGCTTCTCAGATGGCATTTCTGACCCCGGACAAACAAAGAAATCTTCATCTATACTTCCAGCAGTTATCAGTAATGTCCAGGCTGACTGCAAGGACAGTCCTTCAAGCCTTGGGGTTCATGGCATCTTGCATTCTAGTACTTCCCAATGCCAAACTGCATATGAGGAAGCTACAATGGTATCTCAAAAGTGTATGGACTCAGCACTGCCACGGTTTGGACACAGTCATTCGGATAATACCTTGCATCCAGAAGGAATTCTTGTGGTGGGCTCAGGAATGTCACCTAAACAAGGGACTCTCTGTGACCCGACCAGAGGCGAGTCAGATCATAACGACGGATGCCTCGGACTTGGCTTGGGGTGCACACTTCAATGGGAAATGGATACAAGACACGTGGCCTCCCAAACTACTACATTTGCATATCAACATGAAGGAGATGTTAGCAGTCCAATTTGCCTTGATGGCCTTGAAGGACCTACTACAGCCAGGACAGGTGTTGATTCGAACAGACAACACAACTGTCATGTGGTACATCAACAAGCAGGGGGGAACCCATTCTTACCCTCTTTGCAGACAAGCAGTGATATTGTGGGAGACTGCTCTGAATTTGCGAATCAATCTTCAAGCACGGTTTCTGCCAGGAGCACAGAACTCCCTAGCAGATATATTGAGCAGACAAATTGTGGATCCCCACGAATGGAAATTGGATCCTCAGGTATTTCATCAGTTAACCATGGCTTGGGGAACTCCAGACATAAATCTGTTCGCTTCTCCACTGAATTTCCAACTGCCAAAATTTTGCACAAAGATGTTCCACCCAAAAGCTTGGAAAGTGGATGCTCTATCTTTCAGTTGGAACAACCTTCACGTCTATGCTTTCCCCCCTCTGCCTCTTCTTCCCAAGGTACTCTTGAAAGTCAGGCGGGACAAGCCTTGCATGATTCTAATAGCACCAGATTGGCCACGTCAGCATTGGTATCCTCTGCTGAGGAGTTTAATTCAGGAGCCCCCTTGGCCTTTGCCACAGATTCCTCACTTGTTATCCCAGTCACACAATCATTTTCTCAATGTCAGGGTGTAGTCCCTGCATCTAACAGCCTGGCGTATTCTGTTTTAGAGCCGGGGGGGCCTCAGCTTCCTCAACAAGTTTTAGATGTCATTTTGGAAGCCAGGCGACCTAGTACTCGAAAAGTTTATGCTGATAAATGGAGGAGATTTTTTCTTTGGAGCACAGCAAAGGGCTTTGATGTTTCAGTACCTAATTTGAGCTTTACACTACAGTATCTTGCTGAATTACTGGACAAGGGTTTGTCATTTTCTTCTGTGAAGGTTCATGCTGCAGCTATTTCTGCTCACTATGATTGTGACCCTCCTTTATTTTCTCACCCTTTGTTTAAACAATTTCTTAGAGGGGCAAAAAATATAAGACCCCCACGTAGAGCTCCTACTCCTTCCTGGGATCTCAATTTTGTGTTGGAGAAGCTTACTTTACCTCCTTTTGAACCTGCAGCTACGTCTGAGTTGAAATTTTTGTCTTGGAAGACTGCTTTTTTGTTGGCCATTACTTCTGCTAGGAGGGTATCTGAATTGCAGGCACTCATGGCAGTGGAACCCTTTCTGATATTCCATAAGGATAGAGTTTCTTTGCGTACCAACCCTACTTTTATGCCTAAAGTGATTTCTAATGTGGCCTTGAACCAGTCTATACATTTGCCTACTTTTTATGCTGATCCCCAAAATAAGGGGGAAAAAGTCTTGCATTCTTTGGACATTCACAGGCAGCTACGGTATTATTTGAGCAGAACTAAAGAGTTCAGGCAGACTCAACAGTTATTTATTTCCTTTGCTTTGGGTTCACGAGGGAAAGCTGTTTCAAAGCAAACTATTTCTAAGTGGATTGGTCACTGTATTGCTTTTTGTTATTCTCATCATGGGAAGAGTGTTCCTGCTGGGATCAGACCTCATTCTACTAGGGCTACTGCCACTTCTACTGCCTTTTTGAGGGGGGTAGTTACTAAGGATATTTTGGAGGCAGCTACTTGGAGTTCAGTACACACTTTTACTAAGCATTACCATCTCCCTCTTTATTCCAAGTCTAGGGCTGGGTTTGCCACTGCAGTTTTACAGGGCATGTTAGCAGCTCCTAATGCTATGTAGTTTGCCAGCCTCCCTTTTCCTTTGCTTTGGGATTCTACCCACAGGTTATGACTGCAGCAATGTGAGACGAAGAACATAGTACAGTTTTGTACCTAACATAAATGTAGATGTTCGAGGATCCACATTGCTGCAGTCCTATTTTCCCTCCCTCGTTCCCCTCTATAGTTTGTGGTTGCTGTTATTCTTTTTGGGATACTCATTATTTACTCTCTGGAGGTTGTTGTGTGTTTACTGTTTTGGCTCTGGCCTTTCCTTTTTGGGCCTTCTGACATCTGGGGCAAGAAAGACTGAGGATATGGCGTCGGTCATGCGCTTAAGTACTGCTACGTACTGACGTCAACTCTAGGCGACTATGACCGACGCCAGCCTAGCTCTTTGGTATTCAGGCCGACCGAGGACAGCGGACTACCCACAGGTTATGACTGCAGCAACGTGGATCCTCGAACATCTACATTTATGGTGGGTACAAAACTGTACTTTTTGGTTTCCCTAGCACGTCTGCACATGAGGATTATTCAGTGGTTGTTATCCACTCAGTGGTTGATGCAAGAGCTGCCGATGTCTCACAAAATAGTCATAACAGAAATTTGCAGGAAGGATCTTTGATGGTGACTATACTCCTCTCAAGCAACTCTAGGTTGACCATTTGTTTTCCCCCAACCGGTGGCCATGGTGACAACGGACATCTCTCAGATGGGGGGGGGGGGGGTAGCATTATCTGAGAAAGACAGTCCAAGGCACCTGGCAAGATAATGAGGCCTACTTGCACATCCGTGTCCTAGAGATGAGAGTGGTGCTTTTAGCATTGCAAGCACTCCAGGACTCTGTTCCCTTGGGAACCACTGCAATCCAGACAACATGTCAGTTGTATGGTATATAAACAAGGAGGAACCAGATCTTACCCTCTTTGTCGAGAGGCCCTGAGAGTATGGTAATGGGCAACCGCCTCCCAACATTTTCTGATAGCAACGCACATCCCAGGGAAATCCAACGTGATAGCAGACAGACTCAGCAGACCTATTCTGATGCCTCATGACTGATCCCTGAAACAAGAAGAAGCAGAAAGAATTTTCCGAAAATGGGGCCAGCCTTGCTGCACCCTCTTTGCGACATCTATGAATGCCAAATGCAGCAGCTTCTTTGCCCTCATCCCCCCTCCAGGGATGCACATGTTCATGATTGACCCCTATGCTTCCTCTATGCCTTTCCCCTAATTTCCAAAGTCCTTCAGAAAGCCAGTTGCCTGGGAAGGGACTTCGTATTCATCACTCCATACTGGCCATGCCAAATCTGGTTCCCATTTCTGTGGCCTCGTCTTTGGGAGGAGCCTTGGATTCTGGCTCCAGTTCCAGACCTTCTGACTTGTGTATCAAGAACTCTCCACCCATCCCTTCACACCCTCAAACTGACAGCATGGCTGCTCCAGTTCTAACAATAGCCAGGTTTCCAACCCTTTCCTGTCGAGTTAAACACATTCTAATTTCTTCACATAAGGCTTCAACAAGGAAAATGTATAAAAGTAAATGGAAAAGACTCTGCCTATGGGCTACCAGTAACCACATAGATCCTTTCTCTGCACCTGTTAGTTTCATTCTGGACTTCCTAGCAAAACTTTTCAACGACAGTGCAGCTGCAACTATTAGGGTTCAGCTAGCAGCAATCTCGAACTTTCATTTGGGAGAGTCTGGCTCCAATATAATGTCTCATAAACTATGTAAAGCCTTTTTCAAGGGTACTATGTTGTTAAGACCGCGTATCAGAGACTCTCCAGCACCATGGGATCTAAATTTTGTTCTGTCACACATAGTTTTTCCTCCCTTCGAACCAGCAGCATCTTGTGAATTGAAATTTTTGACTTGGAAAACCATTTTTTTGATAGCGATCACCTCTGCTAGAAGGGTGTCAGAGTTGCAAGCATTGTCCATAAAGCCCCCATATTTACTTTTCCACAGAGACAGGGTATCTTTGGGAACAAATCCCTCCTTTTTACCTAAGGTGGTTTCAGACAACAGTTTGAACCAAAGAATAGAATTATCAGATGTTCATCGTATTACACTGCTGCAGTCATCACACTTGGGTTATCCTGCCATCAGGCGGTCCCGCAGTCGGCCAGAGTTCCAAAGTCTTGGTCCGGCGTCGGTTGCTGTCACTTCTTCCATGATGTCAGTGCGCCAGGGGTATATAAGAGGCATCCGATGCCATTTTCTTCAGTCTTTCTTGCCGCACGGTGCCCGAAGCAGAAGCAGTTCGCAAGTGCTGGTCGGCCGACTCCTGAGATTTTCAAATCAAATTTCAGACCGAAGTCTTCAGTAAAGCTAAGTACCCCGTTGGGGAACCTTTTCTTGCCTCAGTCCGATGTCAGGAAAAGTTAATAATTGCATTTCTTGTGGGAAGCAAATACCTCATAACGACTTTCATTCTTATTGTATTCCTTGCCTAGGCCCAGACCACGACGTCACAGGTTGTCGGTTTTGTGCTAGGTTTAATAAACAAACTATTAAACGTCGGATCTGAAGTAGTTAACTTCATTTGGTCTACAACTTGTGGGTATCTGATCTGATTCGGATCCGAGCCGGCAGCTTTCCAAGCTTACAGATCTGAGCTCCAAGCTCCTCCCCTTACCCATAATACCTTGCTACCTCCTTGTAACCCTCAGATCTCGTTTGCCGCGGCTTAAGATAGCTTCTCAGAATGAGCTCCGAGTTGGTTTGTGAGTAGTTTAATAATAGAATTCTTATTTTTCACTATATTTCCCTTTGTGTGTGTGTGTGTGAACCTCAGGTAGTTTATCATAGTGGTTCCTGTTTCTTTAGCTGTAGTTTATTTAATTGTTTAGTCAGCTAGTTCTCCTCCCCCACTAGAGTGTGTGAAGGCGTGTGCTGCTTCCTTTTTCCTTTACAGTGGCCGAAGGCCCTAAGGCCATTTTTTCTAAATGCACCGAGTGTGGTCATAAGCTGTCCCCAGTGGATGGCCACACTCTGTGTGTGTTATGCCTGGGTGTGGAACACTTTTCCACAGGCTGCACTATTTGTGCAGCCTTTAATCCCAGAGCATTAAAAGGCAGAAAGGCCAAGCTGATTTTGAGGGCCTTCTGCCACCAGAATCTTCTTTGGCTTCTGCTGTGGTGCCAGCTGTTACCACAGCTGTCCCACCTGCCACTCCCGATATCCTGGCCAGGACTCGCCCTCCTTCTTTGGCCCAGGAGGAAAGGGAGGCCAGAAAAAATGATAAGAGAGACAGGGAAAGAGAGAAACACCGGAGCCACAAAAGGCGGTCGGAGGTGACTCACTCTGCTCCGTCACCTAAAGTTGCTGCTTCTCCCTTGAAGGTCTCCGAGTCTACCCCCTCTCGGCTCCGCTCCACTTGTTTCTCCCCGGAGCCAGAGGAGGAGACTCTGTCACCTTCTAGGTCATCAAGCAGACCTTTCCTTTCCGGCCGCCTTTGGTGGCCTCTAGTAGGTCTACTAGGAGTTTGTCGGACGCAGATATGGATCGGATGATGCGTTGATTTTTGCAGGCTCAAATGCAGTTGGGAGTGCTCGTGCCTCTCCCCCCCCCCCCTTTGGGGGGGAGCTCGACCCCCTTTTTTGCTCCTGTTGCTCCTTCTCGCATATCCTCCCTGCAGTGCAAGCATGTGTCGGTGTGCCTTATTTGAAGATTGGGCACCGGGCTGGCAACTCGACACCGTAAAAATTAATTGCCAATCATTAGCAGACCGGAGGTCCGCTGCAACAACCCCTAACCGAAAAGCTGAAAGACTGGTATTATGGAAACCACATCTTTATTTCCAAGATGTTTGTGCTTCCTCTCCTTCTAAAATGCTGTTAAAATTTTCCAGATCTTTAATACTTTCTTTTCCCTTAGCTTCCAAACTTCCATCGGAATACCATCTGTTCCTAAATTGTTTCCTGTATGTTATGCATCACAATTTTTATCTCCTCTCCTCCTATTTTAGGTGTTAATTATTGAGCCTCATCACCCTCTAACCTTGACATATTTATGTCTTCCATAAATATTTCTGTTTGTGCTTTTTCTTTATTTCCCCACTCCCCTGCTTTATACAAATTTTCATAAAATTTCAGAAATATGTGTAATACATCTACAAGATCTCTGGTTATTTATTTTCTTATAGGCTCCCTATGTTTGGCAACAATCCTTTATACTTTCTGTTGCCCAAGTTGTTGTGCCAAATGTTTTTATGCTCTGGAGTTATTGTCAAGAAACGGTTGCTTAACAGCAATCTTTCTAAATTCATGCAGTATCCAGGTATCCCCTTGATGTTCATCGTGCATACAGCTGCAGTCATTACAGATGGGTTATCCTGCCATCAGGCGGGTCCTCGGTCGGCCAAATTCCAAAGTCTAGGTCCGGCGTCGGTTGTCGTCGCTTCTTCCCTGACGTCAGTGCGGCGCGGGTATAAAAGAGGCAGCCGACACCATTTTCTCCAGTCTTTCTTGCCGCGCCGTGCCTGAAGCAGAAGCAGTTCGCAAGTGCCGGTCGGCCAGCTCCTGAGATTTACGAAAGTATTTCAGCCGAAGTCTTCTTTAAAGCTAAGTACCCCATTGGGGAAACTTTTCTTGCCTCAGGCCGATGTCAGACAAAGTTAATAATTGCATTTCTTGTGGGAAGCAAATACCGCATAAGTATTTCCATTCTTTTTGTATACCTTGCTTAGGGCCAGACCACGACGTCTCGGCCTGCCGTTTTTGTGCTAGGTTCAACAAGCGCACTATTAAGTGCTGGGCGGAGTTCGCCTTTCATTATTTTGGCAAAAAATGTAATTATATCATGTCGTCGGATACACCAACACCAGTTTTAAGCATAAGACGCAAAGACAAGGACCGACATCCGAGGTCTTCACCGAGTACTGAGACCACGCTTAGGCCGACTACCGGTTCTCCGGTTCTCAGCGAGGCGCCTACGCAGCCCATGACTACCGATGAAACTATTTTACCGGTGACTTCAGTACCTGAGGTCGCAGGCTCCTCGGTCTCCATTCCCACTGCAGATACCGACGCCACTCTTGGCGGGGAAACTGAAAATTTAGTGAGGCCTGCCACTTCTGAAGGCGTCTTCAGGCCTACCACCTTCTCTATTAAATCCTTCACTATATCTAAAGCTGCCATGAAAACTAAAAAACAGGGTCCTCAGACCTCCTCTCAAGGCCCCATGCCTAAAAAGCAGAGGCTTAAAATGGCTGAGGATTTGATAACTCTCATCAGGGGTTCTCAACCCCCCTCTGACAAAAGACCCAGATTGGAAGAAGACTTCCCTTCCTCAGACCAGGCTTCTATTACCTCAGACCATTCTGAGGACCAGGATTATGCTTATTCCCCTTTTGAAGACTCTGATGCTGAGGAGTCTATTCCCTCAGTCTCCCCCCCTGAGGACTTCTCTTTTGGGGAAACCCTGCATACATTGAGGGAGCACTTCCACTGGGAAGGCCAAGATTACTCAGATTTCAAGAAAAGGCTCAGGGAATTTCTACTGCTCCCCCAGCATAGGCCCCTGGCTATCCCTCCTGTTTTAGATATTTTGGATGATGTGTACGCAGAAGCCAGTCTTAATCCAGATTCTTTACCTCCAGTCCCTGTGTATTACCGAGTTCCTGATTCTCACCAGTTCCTTTATAAAAGCCATACTGCTGACCCAGAAACAATTTCACAGGGTCCCAAGGGAATAAAGGACTCTACTGCTAAAAACCCTTTACCTTCAGAGAGAGATTCCAGAGCATTAGAAAGGTGAGGGAAAAATGTGTATACATTTGCCACTTTAACCATGAGGGCATTAAACTGTCAGTTTCATATGTTAAAGTACCAACAGTTTTTGTTATCTCAGCTGAAAAGCAAAATGACACAAACAGAACAACCAGATTTGAAAGAGTTGCAGGATTTGTTGCATGGAGCAGAGCAAGTGGGTAAACATAGCTTGCAGTGTGGTTTTGATGCTTTAGAGGCCTCATGTAGAGCTGCTGTCACAGGGTCTGTTATACGTAGACATGCTTGGCTCAAAGAGCAAACCTTACCAGATCATGTCAAAGCAAAGTTATTGGATGCACCACTTCAAAAAGATGTATTGTTTGGTGTTAAAGCTGAGGAGGTACTAAAGAAAATGGAGGAAAAAGCAAAATCTATGCAAACAGTGAAAGATTTCTTGCAGGTACAACCTCCATGCTTCAGCAGAAACTGGCCTTCAAAAAATTGGTCCTTTCCAGCCACGGACAGACCTCAAAGGGGCAGATACAGACTCCCAAGAGGTAGAGGACAACCTCAAGGATCTTACAGAGCTAGACAGTGGCAAGCACCAACCCCAAGAAGTGGAGAAGATAGATCACAGTCATTTAGAAAACAGACACAATAACTTCCCCCTATGCCTGCCAAACAAAGCTTTAATGGCAGCACCTTTGGGCGGAAAACTGGCATTATTTTCAAAAAACTGGCACATTGTTACAAAAGACAAATGGATTCTGGACATTATAGACAGAGGCTACAGGTTCCACTTTCACACCCTTCCAAAAATGAGAGGGTTGCCAAACCTGCCACAAAATCAAAGGGCAGAGGCACAAAGACAAATTTCTGCTCTCATGGATATGAAAGCGATTCAAGAGGTACCTGCAAAAGAACAAGGTCAAGGTTTTTATTCCAGACTATTCCTGGTACCAAGGAAAGACAAAGATTGGAGACCCATCTTAGACCTATCCATCCCAAACACATATCTACAGGTGCCAAAATTCAAGATGTTCACATTACAGCAGCTTCTTCCCATGCTGGGCTAGGAGTCTTGGCTGGTAACATTGGACCTCAAGGAGGCATACCTGCATGTCCCTATCAGACAAGATTGCAGAAGATACCTCAGGTTTCTTGCAGGTTCAACCCATTACCAATTCTCTGCATTGCCCTTTGGCTTATCTACTCTGCCCAGAGTGTTTACGAAATGCCTGGCATCAGTAATTGCCTTCTGCAGACAACAAGGAATACAAATCTACCCATATCTGGATGACTGCCTGATCCAAGCGGACAGCAAGGACATTCTATTGCAGCATCTGGCGTTTGTAATAAAACTGTTAAACTACCTGGGATACACAGTGAACAAAAAGAAATCAAAACTAATACCTTCTCAACAGATAATTTTCCTGGGTGCCAGCTTAAATGCAACCACCCAGATGGCCTACCTCACGCCAGACAAACAAGGGCAACTGTCTCAATACTGCAACAAAATGGCAACTTTCATCAGACTAACTGCAAGGAAAGTCCTGCAGGCTCTGGGATTCATGGCATCTTGTATCCTACTAATACCATGTGCAAAGCTGCATATGAGGAAACTACAATGGTACCTAAAAAACTTATGGTCTCAACACAGCCACAGCAATTATACCACTCATTCCATGCCTTCAAAAGGAATTTTTGTGGTGGGCTCAAGCATACCAAAGAAGCACAGGTCTCCCTTTCTGTGTACCTCAAGCAACTCAAATCATCACAACGGACGCCTCAGACTACGCCTGAGGAGCACACATGGCAGATCAGTGCATTCAGGGAAAATGGTCCCAAAAAGAGAAGCACCTACACATCAACCAAAAGGAGATGCTAGCCGTGCAAAATGCTCTTATGACCTTCAAAGACCTACTGCATCCAGGCCAGCTATTGATAAGGACAGACAACACCACAGTCATGTGGTACATAAACAAACAGGGGGGGAACTCATTCATACCCCCTGTGCAGGCAAGCCATGACCCTATGGGACACAGCACTGGAATTACAAATTCAACTACAGGCACAATTCCTGCCAGGGAAGGAAAACACACTGGCAGACAACTTAAGCAGAAATATGACAGACCCACACGAATGGAAGTTACATCCTCAAGTCTTCTCAAAGATAACTCAGGCATGGGGACAGCCAGACATAGATCTATTTGCTACCCATAGAAATTACCAGTTGGAAAAATTTTATTCAAGGACCTATCATCCACAGGCCTGGAAAGTGGACGCACTCTCTTTCAATTGGACAACATTGACAGTCTATGCCTTCCCGCCTCTTCCTCCACTGACCAAAGTTCTATTAAAAGCCAGAGCAGAGAGGCCACAAATTATTCTCATCGCTCCAGACTGGCCACGGCAACACTGGTATCCACTCCTAAAGAGCCTGACACACTCACCACCATGGATCCTTCCGCTAGTCCTCTTCTGTTGTCCCAGAACAACTACAAAACCCTTCACAGCCAGCTCAAAACCCTAAATCTAGCTGCATGGAAAATACCTTAATTTCCCAACAGACTCTCCTCTCCAAGGAGGTGCAGGATGTCATCTTGGAGGCCAGAAGACCCTCTACTAGAAAAGCCTACTCCGCCAAATGGAAACGATTTTGTTCCTGGAATCAAGAAAAGGGCCAGAATCCTTGGGTAATAAATATACCTCAAATTTTACAGTACCTGGCTGAGATGTTAAACAGTGGCCTTTCCTTCTCCTCCATCAAGATCCACGCTTCCGCCATTTCTGCACAATGCAATACAGATCCTCCTTTATTCTCACATCCTCTATTAAGGCAGTTCCTCAGAGGGGCAAAAAATATAAAACCTCCCCGGAAACCACCAGTCCCAGCTTGGGACCTCAACTTCATATTGGAAAAGCTGACCCTGCCTCCCTTTGTGCCGGCTTCTTCAATAGAGCTACAATGCTTGTCATGGAAAACAGCCTTCCTTCTGGAAATTACCTCAGCATGCAGGGTTTCGGAACTACAGGCCCTCGTGGCTGTGCAACCATTCATAATTTTCCATCAGGACAGAGTTTCCTTATGAACCCAACCCTACCTTCATGCCAAAGGTAGTAGCCAGTGTAGCTTTGAATCAGACTATTCATTTATCTACCTTTTATCCAAATCCACAGAACAAAGGGGAGAGACTACTACATTCCTTGGACATTCACAGACAACTTTGTTATTACTTGGACAGAACAAAGCCATTCAGGAAATCTGAGCAGCTCTTTGTGTCCTATGCTACAGGTGCTCAAGGAAAGGCTATTTCCAAACAGACAATTTCAAAATGGATAGCCCACTGCATATGCTTTTGTTATTCATTTCATGGAAAATCTGTGCCTGTATACATCAGATCCCACTCCACCAGGGCTACAGCTACCTCTGCAGCTTTCCTCAGGGGGGTCCCTACCAAGGACATTTTGGAAGCAGCTACTTGGAGTTCAGTGCACACTTTCTCCAAGCACTACCACCTTCCACTATACTCAAAATCTGGAGCGGGCTTTGCCACAGCAGTCCTGCAGGGCATCCTCGCCCCTCCTAGTTCCACTTAGTGCCTACCACCCTTACTTAGCTTTGGGATTCTACCCATCTGTAATGACTGCAGCTGTATGCACGATGAACATAGTACAGTTTTGTACCTACCATAAATGTAGATGTTCGAGTGCTCATACAGCTGCAGTCCAGGTTGCCCTCCCTCCATCCCCTCTTAGGACAGGCCTTATGACAATCACCTTTATCATACAACCTATTTGGGGTATTCTTTTATGGTGTGTTTGCTTGCAACTACTGTTTTTGATTCATCTACATTGCATGTTTGCATAATATTATGTTTTGCCTTCCTTCTGGGGGCACCTGACATCTGGGGCAAGAAAAACTGAAGAAAATGGCGTCGGCTGCTTCTTTTATACCCCTGCCGCACTGACGTCAGGGAAGAAGCGACGACAACCGATGCCGGACCTAGACTTTGGAATTCGGCCGACCGAGGACCCGCCTGACGGCCGGATAACCCATCTGTAATGACTGCAGCTGTATGAGCACTCGAACATCTACATTTATGGTAGGTACAAAACTGTACTTTTTCTCTTTAGCACTTGCATTTTTGCCTCTTCTTGTTCTATGAGAGTCCCCCTGTTCTGTAATGCTTTAACCTTTGTCACCCTCTTTAAGTAGTTCTTGTTACTTCCTAACCCTCTTTAATTTCTACTCTAAATTTAACTCAACTTTAATTTTATTCCGTACTTTCGATCTTCGCTAATAACTCCAAATAATTTCCACCACTCACTCCTTAAATTCCCCTTTTTTTAACAGGTAGGTGAGGAAGCACCAGTGTCTCATATTTACTTCATTACCCTGCATTTTTATCTTGATTATTGGAGCGTGATCTGAAATGGTTATTGGATGTGTGTCAGACTTCCTAATTAAATGCACATGTTCCTGTGAAATATGATTTCTGTCTAGTCTTGCCCAGTTACTGTACCTTGGGGAGTAATATGTAAATTATTTCTGTGTTCCTACTACTGAATTCATTTCTTCCATTCCAAATAATTTCAGAAATTTCTTCAGAAATGTGTCCTCTTGTTGTATTTTCCCTTCTTGCCCCCCCCCCCCCCCATATACATTCTAATTGTTGCAAATCAAATATCAGTTGCCACCTATAAGTAATATTCTCTGCTCAAAGCTGATTATTTCTGTCGATTTTTTTTAAGTTCCATAATAGCAGTTTTAGATGGAATATAAGTGCATATAATCCTCATCCATTATCAGTGGCCACTTGCTACCACAAATGTGCCATTATTATACTTTTTCTCTCTTCTATCACTATTGAAGCTCCTCTAGCAAATGGTACTTCCCTTTTCCTTTGCCTCTGATATTCTACTGAATATCCATCCTGAAATTCTTTCTTTATGAAATTCACATGCTCATTTCTTTCCAAATATGTCTTCTGTAGCATTGCTGTTTACACTCTGCATTTCTTAATGTAATAAACATATTCTTTCCTTTTTTGTCTGTACCTGTGAGAGCTTTCGTATTCCAAGATTACTTGGAAAGTGTTGCCATTATGATAAGAAGTAATTATTCCAACCTGTTGTATAGGAATCCTTTTTTAAATGTTTTTTTCCAGCTTTTGTGATACATGCACCCACTAATGTTTGGCGGGTTAATGCTTTATGCAGTTTTTTCTTATCCGCATTGGAACCTACGTCACATTTTGCAAGACTTTTTGTTTTAATGAAAACCCTCAAACAAAAAGGCAAACACAGCTCTCCATAACATGTTAACATAATACAAACACTCACAAAACTATGTGCATCTTCAAATAGTGAAGTTTAACCCTCCTAATAGGAGCAGTTGTGCTCTTGGTGAGCTTTGATCGCATTTATTATGTCAGATTATAGCGCATTCAGCTTGAGCAAATCATGTACAAAACAGCAACCCTTTTTAAAACTGCTGTACTACCTTTTTTCAGTTTTACCAAAAAAGTTGTCCAATATGGATTTTCCTTGCAAGTCCTCCTTGAACGTTGGAACCTTATTTATAGGGCATTTCAAAAGGTTTTAAGAGCTGTTGTGTTGTAGCATGTACTTGAACGTTCTAGAGCTGCAACTTGGAAGGGTGATAAGTGGGACTTTAATGTAGAAATATAGTATAGTGTAGTTAGGATGTAGTAACTTTGAAAAATGGTTCAAGATTCAAAGTAAACAGCATTAGGTTTAAATGGTTTGCTCTTATCTGTGTTGCTCCATTAAAATATATGATTTCTAATTACATTTGCAGTTTGAATTAGAATGCCCAGAAGCATGAATGATGGCTTCTGCTCTTAAATTTCTGCAGCAGTCAGCAGTATTTGGATAGCATGGTTTCTTAGCCTTACTTGTACAGGTTTTGTACTCAAGGTATATTGTAAGTTTATCAGTAACCTAAAGAATATCGTCTTGAATTGCCTTATACACAAAAGTTCATATCTAATTTGATTTAATTTAATCTTTCTGTTCATGTATTACAGCCCCGAAGAGGAATCATTGTCGTCATCTTCCAGTGACGAAGGTGAAGATGATCAGAGACTTGAAGATGAGCTACTGGGAAAAGTAGTCTGGGTGGAGAGTGCCTATACTGACAGGAGAGCTTGTTGGTACCCAGGTCTTGTAAGTGTGTGGACTTATTATAAATCTATATGTTAGCCACTAATGATTTACAGTATGAAACAAAATTCGTATACGCATTGCAGCCCTATTTGAAATGTAACAAAATAGTTGCATTTTTGACTTTGTAAGATAAATGTGTTAACCTTTGTGTAGTAAAGTTTGTTTTAAAGGTGTTTCTTGATGTTCACCACAAGGATTATTGCTGCATTAGTTCATAATATTTGTGTTATGAAGCCAGAGCCAGACTTCAGTCCTATAGCAAGATTTTTTTCTAAAATTCATATATTCCTAGAGGCAGGGAACTTCAGTCCATTAAGTGGAATGTTGTTGCAAAATGAAGCAGTCATATACTCGAGCTTTTCAGCCATTGCTCATTTGGAGAGAGGTAGGGCTTTATATTCAGATTTATTTGTGGTATCAGAGAAGAAGGAAATATTTTTTGTCTGCGGTTCTTGCAAAAGTCAACAGCTTCATAAAGGCAGAGTGGTTCAGGATGGTAATCATGCACACATCTGTTTAATACTTGGCTGTTATCCTTGAATATAAAAGATGCCTGTCTGTGCATTCTTATGTAAAAGGCCTACCTGCATATGTTCTTTGTGTTTCACTGTTGCAGTCATCACATTGGGGTTATCTGCTTGCAGTAGCCCTCAGTCGGTCTGATTATCAAAGTCTTGGGTCCTGCGTTGGTTGCTGTCTTATCTTCCGTGATGTCAAGTAGTCAGGGGTATAAAGCATGCAGCCGACGCCATTACATCAGTCTTTCTTGCCGTGTGGTTCCCGAAGTAGAAGCAGTTCCCAAGTGCCGGTTGGCTGACTCCTGAAATTTTCATTTTCGAGTTTCAGTACCGAAGTCTTCATCTAAAACTAAGTACCCCGTTGGGGAAAATTTTTCTTGCTGTAAACCGATGTCAGTAAAAGTCAGTAATTGTATTTCTTGTGGAAAGCAAATACGTCATAAAGATTTTCATTCGTACTGCGGTGGTGTTGTCACCTCACAGTTAGATGTTGCCTGTTCGATTCTCAGTTAGAGCGTCTTCTGTGTGGCGACATGCGTGAATGGGCATTCCTTCGTTGAAGGTTGTGCGTTAGGCCCAGCAAACCAGCATGTAATACTGTACTGCCAATCATTAGCGGACTGGAGTTCTGCTGTGGCGACCCCTAACCGGGAAAAGCCGAAAGACACAAACAAACTGTATTCCTTGCCTAGGCCCTGACCACGACGTACCTTGCTGTTGGTTCTGTGCCTTATTTAAACAGCGAACTATTCGTCGACTGTATATTTTGGTACTCTGTTCAATTATCCAGATATGTCTTTGGTAAGCGATCCGACTACCGACATTCTTACAAAACGCAAAGATGATAAAGACAGAGACAGGCCACCTAGGTCCAAAGCTGCCAACGACACTTCTCCTAAGCTAGTCGCCAGTTTGCCGGTACTCAGTGAGGCGCTTTTGCAGCCCCTGATACCCGCTACTTCAGATTCGCAGGCCTCTACTGAGACCCATTTGGAGGCCGGTTTGCCATGAGATGCTTCAACTGTAGAACCTGCGGATGTCTCTACCTTGGATGGGTCCGGAGCCGCTGTGCAGGCACCGGCTTTTGAGGGTGTATTCAGGCCTACTGACTTCTTACCATAACGTTCCATCTGTGTTGTTCATCTTCTTTCATTCATCCTTCCCTCTCCAAAGGCTACTGGGGGATGCTTTGGATCCAAGTGATGTCCTAGGGTATTTGCGCAGAAGTGGCCTCGGCTTTACTTCTCTTTCTCTAGCATACTTTATCTGAGGTAACAGGGAGAAGGGCATTCTGGGTTGAAGCTTAGCTCGAGAGTTTTTTGGCTGACGCGAGCTTGGTAAAAAGGCCGACTTGGTTCCAAGGGCTTGGAACCGAACCCATCAGTGATAAATGAAAGAAGATGAACAACACAGATGGAACATTATGTTAAGACAACTTTTTTTGGGACATGTGCACTGCCATAGAGAGAAAAGGTGTTGTCTCAGGGACATTTTAAAGAGAGGTGAATTGCTGGTAGTCAGGATATTCCATAGTTTTGCAATATGAAAGGAGGAGAGCAGATGACCATTTGAGAGGTTTGCCTTTTCTGCATTCAGGAGCAATTGGTTTTTGGATCAGAGAGGCCTATTTGGATGGTACTGAGTAAGTAGAGAAAAAAGGGCAAGGCGATTTGATGGCTTGTATTTAAATTTTGTGCCGTGGTTAATTGTAAATATGTAAGATAATATGGGAGTTCTGGCCAGTTCAGTAGGCGTAATGAGGAACAGTGGTGGTGAGATGAATATTTTGCGTTGTTTACAAATTTAGCATTTTTATTGTAGCACATGTCAAGTTTGGATTTCAGAGAGGACTGGATGTTGGTAAGAAGAGCGACACTGTATAGAAGAGAAGGTAGCAGAAAGGAAGAGGCTAGGGACAGTTTTGCGGAGTGATTGAGGCAATATTTGTGTATAGATGATGCCCAGTTTTTGATGTGTTTTTTTAGTATTGCTGTGAATATGTAGGTCAAATGTTAGGTTTTCATTTATGATGACACCTAGTAGTTTTGTATTTGAAACAACTTCAGTGATAGTGTTATTTTGAGAATGAATAGTGAATTAATTCTTGTTTAGGGTGGTTTTTCTTTAGGGGTAAGTAGCACAAGTTTAGTTCTGCTGGGGTTTAGCGTGACATGATTATTGGTCATCCAAGTTTTGGTAGAAGTAAGGGCACTTTGGGTGAGTTGCTGTAGTTCCGATTTTGGCTTGGCAGTGCAGATGTTTTTTTGAGTCATCTGCATATTGGATGACAGTACGTTGACTAAGTGTGATGCGGTAGTTGTTTATGGAAATGCTGAACAGAAGGGGCCCAAATACCGATTTTTGGGGAACACCTGCGGTTGTGTTAAAGGAGTGGAGAGAGAGAATGTTGCCACTTGGTAGATTGTTGCCTATGTGTGAGGCAGTTTGAGAGCCAGTTTAGGGATGGGGAAGAGATGCCTAAGTTAGAGGGTTTAGTAAGAAGAAGGGGGTGGGAGACTGTATCACAGGCCTTAGAGAGGTCAAGAAAGAGTGAAGAAACAATTTTTCCTGCATCCCTGGCTCAGTTAACTGCATCTGTGAAGGATATTAGAGCTGTAGTAGTACTGTGACCAGGCCTAAAACCATGCTGAGTATGAGAAATTATTTGGTTATGAAGCAGATAATTAAGCAGTTGAGTGTAAATGCATTTTTCTAAGATATTAAGAGATGGGTGAGAGGATAGATATAGGTTGAAAGTTGGAAATGTCAGTATTATTGTCGCCTTTATGGAGAGGGAGAATGTATGCTTTTTTCCGGCTTGAAGGTACGTGGAATTTGTGAGTAGATCTGTGAAGAAGTATGCTGTTGTGGGGTAGGCAGTAGAGCTGGCTGATATTTGTAGGAATTCTGGAGGTAAGTTGTCAGGGGTTTGGTGCCACATTTGAGTTTAAGAAGCAGTTTATTTTATAATGGCAGTAGGTGTAGGTGAGAGAGAAAAGCTAGGTAATAAAGAAGTAGAGGTGTTTTGTGAAGATGGATCTGAAGGGGTGAGGTTCCTTTGTGGAAAGGTGACAGTGAGGTTAGCTATGGTATTAATGAAGTATGACTTAAAGAGAGAGGCTATTTCGGTGAGTGTTTTATCCAGATTTGGGCAAGGATTATTATTTGAGCCTGGAATTAGTAAGGAATTGATGGTGCTCCAGAATTTTTTTGGGTTTTGCTTTGCTTATGTTGGTTTTGTAGACTAAGGTAGTGTTTTTTTTTTTTTTTTTTTTTTGATGACTAGATGTTTTACTTGATTATGAAGCTGTTTATATCGTGTGAGGTAAAAGGGAATTATGTTTTTTGCCATGATTTTCATGCTTTGTCCCTGGCAGTCATGAGTTGCTTAGTGAGTTGGTACGCCAGCTGACATGATTAGTTTTTACTCTCTTTTGACAGAGTTGGGCTAAATTGTTTAGGATCCTGAGAAATGTCGAGTTGAAGAACTCGACTGCCTTGTCAAGGGGAAGGAATTTTAGCGCATCCCAACTGATGCTTTGTAAAGTTTAGTTAAGGATGGTTGGGCAGAAATGGGACAAGTCTCTAGTTTGCTTATATTGGTGTTTACTTAGTGTTGGAGTAGTTTTATGTAGTATAAAGGCAGGAAGGTGGTCACTAATAGTATTACGGAGTGTTTCTGAGGAGGTCAGAGACCATAATCCAATCCAGGATTGAGCCATTCTCATTGTTTTTGTTTGGTCTAGTTATGTTCGTTATTAGCTGGGTAGTTATGTAGGTTGATGGTGGAAGGGTGAAGCCAGTTAATATTAGCATCTCCCAGAATGCTTGTTTCATTTTTTTTTTATATCATTTGTTGTCTAGGCATAAGATTTGTTGTAATATAGGAATGTTGTTGGTTGGAGGCATATATAG
Organism: Protopterus annectens; assembly: GCF_019279795.1. Lineage (NCBI taxonomy): Eukaryota > Metazoa > Chordata > Ceratodontiformes > Protopteridae > Protopterus > Protopterus annectens. Next base: position 654,519,448 of record NC_056750.1, read on the forward strand.
GACTACAGTACAGAGGCTTTTACAGTTATTCTTTTTAGGAAGGCTATTAATGTTTTGGCTGTGGAAAACTGTGGGATAGACTTAATATATGAAACTATAATAAAGACATTTGTGTATATCCAACAGACACCAGGTCTCTCTGTAGCAGCTATAATAGCTGGTTTGTTGTGAGCTATCCAGGCATGTAATTGTGGGATTTTGTTTCTGATATTTTGCAGGTTAACAGTTGTAAAGTTTATAGATTTATAGGCGTTGGGGGGTTGAGAGTAAAGGAGATGAGACCTGGGTTTGGATGCATGTCTCCACATTGGGTTAGGTTGGCATTATGTATGTGGGAGTGTGGGCACATTGGGTTAGGTTGGCATATGTATGTGGGAGTGTGGGTTGCTGTTTCTTTTTTGTTTTGTAATGATTAAGAGCAAGTTTGTATTTTTGTTTTGTAGGAGGAGGATTTTTACTTTGGTATATAGAATTATGTTTGTTGCATGTAGTCTACAGGCTACTTCAGAGAAGCTGGTAAGGGATTGTATATGTGTAGATGTTAATGATGTAAATTTGTAGTATATGTAAGTTGTTTGGAGTGATATTAAATGTAGTAGAAGGTACAAGGATAGAGTGAGTGAGGAGTATTGTGTTAGAGATTTTTTAATTTATTTTTTGTTTAACATTTGTTAACCAGGAAAGTCGGACTTGGAACGAAGCCAGTTTTCAGTGGAGGCCCGCGGAGAAAGGCTCCAGATGTCTTTGTAATGTGGGAGGAAACCAGAGCACCCAGAGGAATCCCACACTAACGCAGAGAGGACATGCAGACTCTGCACAGAAGGCACCCCAGCTGAGAATCGAACTGAGAACCTCTTGCTGTGAGGCAACAACACTACCGCTGCACCACTGCGCCATCCAAATAATAGATAAGAGGTATTGAAGAAAGGGAGGTGCTTGTATAAGTAATGTAAAGTTGTCATTATCGAGATATAAGTAGTGTTAAGAGGAAGTAGTTCTTGAGATGAAAAGGGGGTGGCTGAAGTGGAGTTTGATTGGCTAGTTAGTGGGTAATGAGTCAGGGGTGAAGGTTAGGAATGAGTTAAAGTGGGAGTGATTTGACGATGAGTGCGATTGGATAAAATTTAATGATGGTAGGAGTGTGATTGATGAATTGGAATGATGGGAGGACCTGGGGTGAGAAGAAATATAAAGGGTTGGGTGGGAATGGGTGTTGGGGAGGGGAGCAGAGCAGGCTGGACCTGATTCCGTAATTTGTGATCTTCCAAAAAACAATCAGTGAGGTAGGAGACCTGAGCCTGGCAAAACTATTCAGTACTATTAGAATCTTTGAATTGAAAGGATGCTGTTTTGTAAAGGTAGAGAGAGAGGGAGAAATGGGCAGGACAGCAGATGGACGCTATAGTCAACTATAGTTACACAAAAGGTGTATTGTGTACCAGTGTAAAAGAAGTAGAGGAGTAAATTTTGTAAAGCCGAAGGAATGTGGAATTAGTGAAAGGATTATTTGAAGCACTTACAGGAAGAGTAATGTACTACTACCGACTACTGTGTAGTATAAGAGAATTGGGAAGGGCAGGCTTAAGAAGGGATATCCAGAAATGATGGGGGGACAGAGTACCAAAATGTCCCAGTGGTGTGCGGCTTTATACAAAATAGAAGCAAAATCTAATATTGTTTTTCAGGTGAAACGTACATTAGGTGTTCGAGATACGCTTATTGCGTGTGAGCCACAGTGCAGGTTTGTTCAAATGCAGTGTGAATTCACTGGATAAGGAGACTCATAGGAGGGAATGTATTAACAGCTTTAAGACATTAGGTGTTTGAGCTATGCTTATTCCAAGTGAGCCACAGGGTAAGTTGGTTCAACTGCAGTGGGAATTCACTGGATAGGAGACTCGTAGGAGGGGAATGTATTAACAGCTGTAAGACCAGCATGAGTAAGATGTCTGATAACAATCAATTGATGTCTGTTAAAAGCAGTCAGTTGAACAAAAAATGTCACTTTAGTAGGCACCCGCACACCACGGACAGACTGAGAAAGATATTCCATGTGCTAGTATGGTAGAAGAGATCTTGGCCACTATAACCAAACATCAGAATATGATAAAAATATAGGTACTTAGTTCCTTTTTCTGTCTCCCATCTTGTTTCCTTTGTTTAATGTATATGTGTTTATATTATTGCATTCATTACTAAGACAAATAAATACATACTCTGTGAGCATTCTTTTTTTTTTTAAAAACAAGTTTATTGTTTTTAACATACAAGAAAATATCATAACAATTTTATACAAGTAATTAAAATAGATATGATTATAACATTCAACAAAACAACCAAAGTATTTACAAAGACATCCACTACAATCAGATGAATTAATTAAAGTAAAATACCATGTTATTGAAGTTAAGATTTGTTTAACAAGTTTTGTAAATTATCCCATACAATGTAATAAGACTTTTTTCTATTAGTTCTTAACTTCACTGTATTCAGTTCCATTTGGCACACTATATTCATAACATTTTTAAATTCATTGAACGAAGGAGGTGTATCTGAAATCCAATTTCTGGTTATTATTTTTCTAGCCACTGCTAGGATAGACCATAACAAGGGAAGCTTAACCTTTTTAACACTTTGAGGTACAGGTGTGTTGAATAATATAAGAGATTTAGAAATAATAAAATTATCTGTAAAAAGAGCCTGCAAAAATTCATTAATTGACTTCCAATATTCTTTCAATTTTATACAGTCATAAAACATATGAGCCCAGTCTGCATTAATTTCTACATTACATCTTTTACATAGATTATCTTTATTATTTATTTTATTCATCATCAAAGGTGTATAAAAAGATCTATGTAAAAATTTCCATGTAAAAAGTCTCCAGACAATGGAAGATGCAGTTTTATAGGCAGATTCCAATATATATTGTTTATCTTGTTGATTTGGTGGATCACCATTAATGGAAATGAAATAATTCCAGTAGGTATCTACACTGTAAAAAGTTTCTTGTCTGATAATTTTATGTATGTATGAAAGCTTACCTTTATCAGAAACTTTGTTGTAAATTTGATATCAAGTAATCAATCAATGTTGGGACAGATTCTTTAACTGTTATAGACATTAGATCTATTTTATCAATGAGATATTGTCTAAAGGTCTGAACCTCTAACCAGCAGGTTTCTCTTAGATCAAATTCTTGTTTTAAGAAATCTAGATTTTTAACTTTATTATCAGATATCAACTGATACCAGTACTTTAGATCATTATCTGTAGTTAAATGAGTTCCTTCAGAAGTAGATGACAAAAGCATACCCCTGTGAGCATTCTTGATGTTCGACAAACTTGTCTTACTGGTAGTAGTGCCCTGATATCCTTCCTCTGACAGTCTACCTAAGCTCCGAGTCCCTCCCACTGCCTATCTGTGGATGTGATAGAACAATCACCTGACAATACAGGTACTGCCTTTCATGCCCATAGATAGGACACTTTCAGTTTTCTAGTGCCAGAGAAGGATCTCTTGGAAAACTACTCCTTTCTCTGGATCTCTTTTGCTGCTAAGCTCTAATAAGTAACCTTTTTGGGTTTTATTTTCTCCCACTGCCTTTTTCTGCTGCTGTTTGAATGATATATTCTACTGTTTTTCTTGTTTTTTCTGAGTGAAAAATTGTATCTGAAATAGTTAACTTCATTTGATCATCAACCTCTGTAATGTCAGATCCGGACCGAATCCAAGATGGCAGTTTCACCAGCATCTGATCTGAGCTCCAAGCTTCTCCCCTTACCCATAATACCCCTCCATCTCCTTCCTTCCCCCAGATTTCATTTGCCGTGGCTTTGCCAAGCAGCATGGTCTAGAGCTCCAGGCGTGGTAGGTACATTTCTACTTTTTTTGTGGGTGTTCTGAGTTGTTGGTAGTGTAGGTAGGCTTCCTACTATCCCTTGCCTCCCCTTCCCTAGTTCTGCGTCGTGTTCCTCCAAAAATAAATAAATAAATAAATAAATAAAAGTTGTTTCTCGTGTAGGTAGTAGGCCTTGTCTCCCTTCCCCTTCCTTCCAAGTGAGCGTGTGTGAGTGTTGGGGTGGACTTGTTTAGTTTAAACCTTGCTAGTTTAAACTTTTTAATACCTTTGTGTCTTGTATATGGCTGATCAGCAGGCCAAGCTGATCTTTAGAAAATGTACAGAATGTGGCCATAAGTTGTCTCCAGCTGATGGCCACACACGCCACACTCTGTATGTTGTGTGTCTAGGGGCAGCCCATTTATCGTCGGACTGCTCTATTTGTGCTGGGTTCAACCCCAGGGCCCTAAAGGACTGTATCTTTAAGGGACTTCTCCCTGCTATGAAGGCAGCTGCCTTTTCTTCCGTTGCGGTCACGGCCATTGACAGCACCTTCTACTTTGGCCACTGCCTCCTCTCCCTCCCAGGCCGGGTCTCAGCCTCCTGAACAAAGGCCTGTGGCTAGGGAATCCAAAAAAGAGAGGAGCAAGGACAGAGAGAGAGAGAGAGAGAGAGAGAGACAGGGGGAGGAAGAGATCCCTGGACCGTTTGGATCCGGTGAGTCCTCCCCCTAAACAGACATTTTTTTCCAGGCCAGCTTCTCCTCTGCTAAGATTGCCAAGATTCTCTTAGACATCTTTCCAGGGCCTCTGTACACCGTCCCTCCCGGCCGGCATCAGTGGCCTCATCTCTGTCCACCCAAAGTCTATCTGAAGCAGACATGGACAAAATGATGCAAAGGTTTATTTGCACCTAGATTCAGATGGGGATCTTGCCAGCCCCCTCTCCCTCTGGATGAGGGGGGGTTTGCTTCCCTTCTTTGCTCCAATATCTCCTTCTCCGATCTTACCCCTGGTGTTGGAGTTCTTGGATTCGAGAGGTCCCGGAGTCAGGGGGCTGGTGCTGATGGTACCATGTACATCGACGCAGGCCATTACCTTGAGCATGTTGGATCTGACTGATTCGGAGCAGAGCCTGGGCATTGGATCCAAGAGGTTGGGCCTTTCTCCATTGGCACCGACACTGTCGGGTCAAGGCCTACCCCTCAGTATCTTGGCTCTGTCGGGTTCAGCTCCGATCCCCATGCTGAATCCAGGGAGAGCAGTCTCCTTGCCAGTTCCTCAGAGGCTCGTTCTCCCACGGTGTTTGACATGGTGGAGAGGGTTCTCTCCAGGGGATAGAGGGCCCTGACCATATCATCGGATTCCACCCTGACTCCCTCGCCACTGGGTGCTTCTTCTGCCATTTTGCCTATGCAGGGACAGCCCGTGCTCGAGGTGCCTCAGACTGTTTCCCTTGAGGAACCACATGTAGTTTGCGAGCCCTCTCCAGAGAGTTCCACCGAAGAGATCCCTCGCAAGTGAACGTGCAAAAGGAGGCACTTGGACTCCTCTCCAGAGTCCCTCACAGAGGATACCGACTTGGATGAAGGGGAAGGTTTCTCCAGATCACCCTCCAATGATGTCTCCTTTGGCGATATCATGGAAATCCTGCACTAGTGGGGGGGGGGGGGTTGATCCACCCCCAAATCTTCCTTGGATGAGTCTGTGTTCCTGGAGGCCTTCGACATGAGCCCATCTACCTCTTGGGTGTCCCCCCCCCCACCCCCGTGGATGCCTTGGTAGACCTCATTACCACCAGGGCATGGAAGGAGCCGGACTTCATGTAGCCAATTCCCAGGCACCCCGATAAGATCTTGAGCCCTCCAGTGGACAGACTGAGTTGGAACAAGGGATCCCATGTGGATGCCATGGTGGTAGCCGCTGCCACCAAGAAAGAACTAGCCCAGGAATGTTCTAAGGTCCATCCCCCGACCGAGAGTCCAGGCTGATGGATCGTCTGAGAAAGTGGACATATGCTTCAGCCACCTTCTATAAGGGAGCTGAATTATTTGGTCCACGTTGTTAGACTACTGTGAGACCTCGTTAAGGAGTTCACTGAGTCGCCCCTAGAGTCCATGTCTCTAGAGGATAATTGCACATTCTCTGCGAGAATGGCCACTCTGAAAGTGCCTCCTCTCACATGCCACTGAAGGAGCAGCAGGGGCTGCCCGGTCTGGCTTAGGTTTTAAGTCACGGAACCCTTTAAGGTATCTTTTGCAAATGCTCCTTATGATGGTTCTTCCTTGTTTAGGAAGGAAGTTTGTGAGACGTTAGTCTAGAGTGAGAAGAATGGGAAGACACTGTCTGCCGTCGGAATCCTCTTCTCTAACCCCTAAAGATCCTTTTCCAGGATTCAGAGGGGGCAAAAGAAGATGTGGTTCCAAAAGTCTCAGTATTCCTGAGACATTCGGGACTCACCTTCCCCTAGAGGTAGAGGGGGTCAGGACAGATGCCGGCCAAGAGGCAGTGGGGGTCCGAGAAATTTTGGGTCTCTAGAACCGTTCTCGGACAGACCCGCACAACAGCCCTGAGGGGTTGCCCGACTGCTCTGCTCTGGAGGCAGTCAGGAGTCACCTTTCGATGCATCTGATGGCATGGGAGTCCATTTCATCAGACGGTTGGGTGCTGCAAATAATATCCAGAGGCTATACAATCCCCTTTCTAACTCTTCCCGTTCCGCAAAAACACCTCCCGGACATTCCACCCATGCAAAGTGAGACAGCACCACTAGAAATAAGAAAGCTGCTAACGAAACTAGTCATCCAGCCTGTCCCCCTTAGATCAGTGCATATTGGACATCTATTCCAGGTTCATTTTGGTGCCAAAAAAAGACTGGTCCTAAGGCCCATTCTGGACCTTTCCACTCTAAACCTGTCAGTTGCAAAAGAGAAGTTCCGGATGGTCAGTCTACAATCCATCCTGCCTTACCTGCAGGAGAACGACTGGATGTGCTCAATAGATCTCCAGGACGCGTACTATCACATCAAAATGCACAGATGCTCCAGGAGGTTCCTTCACCTTCAGCTAGGGGACAATCACTATCAATTCCAAGCCGTACCCTTCACTCTCACCACAGCCCGCAGGGTGTTTACCAAGGTTATGACAGTAGTAGCTGCTCACCTGAGGCTTCAGGGGATATAGGTCTACTTTTACCTGGACCATTGGCTCCTCGCCGCTCCCACCAGGCATCTACTTTGTCAGGCCAGGGACTATATTTCTTGAAATTGTCAGACTTGCTAGGCATCGCAGTCAACATATCCAAGTCTTCTCTAGACCCTGTTCAAGTCTTAGACTATATAGGAGTGAGTACTGATACTTCTCAAACCAAGGTCTTTTTCACTCCAGAAAGAGTCCGGAACTTACAACCTTATGTGTCTATGATCCTGGCAGTCTTATCTTCCACCAGCTGAGGCGATTTTGAGAGCCTTGGGTTCCATGGCAGCCACCATTACACTTCTTCCCTGTGCTTGTCTTCATATGCGAATTCTGCAGTAGACGTTAGCGGCCCCTTTTAGATCTGCCGTTGACGCATCCTATTCACATAAGCAATGTGTGCAGGAAGTCCCTCCTGTGGTGGATATGCTCCCAAGAGTTAGTAGAGGAACGTACTTTTGTTGCAGACCCTCCCCAAGCCACTGTGACCACGGACGCCTCCCAACTACGGTGGGGGTGGGCATTGCTCGGGCAGGACAATCCAAGGCATGTGGTCCCCAAATGAGACCAAACTGCATATCAATGTTCTAGAGATGAGGGCAGTCTTATTAGCGTTGCAGGCCCTTCATGCCTTTCTTCCTCTGTGAATGATTGCTATTCAGACAGACAATATGTCAGTGGTCTGGTACATCAACAAACAGGGAGAAACCAGGTCTTACCCCCTTTGTCACGAGGTCATGAGAGTGTGGGAATGGGCGATCTTCACCATCCGTTTTCTGGTAGCAACGCACATTCCGGGTTGGTCCAGTATACTGGTGGACAAACTGAGCAGGACTGTTCTAATGCCTTTCGAGTGGTCTCGGAGTCCGTCAGTAGCAGAGCACATCTTCCTCGAGTGGGGTAGACCTTGCTGCGATCTCTTCGCATCTACTTCCATTGCGCAGTGCAGCGAGTTCTACACTCTGATCCCCCCACAAGGGGAAATCCCCCAGGTCCATGCTTGGCCTCCTGGTCTTCTTTATGCTTATCTCCCTTTATCTCTCATGACAAAATTTCTTACAGAAGGCTCGCTGGTTGGGAAGCAGAATCATCCTCATTGCCCCATTCTGGCCTCGCCAAATCTGGTTTCCCTGTCTTTGGTCTCGTCTGGTAGTTCCTACTTGGATCTTGGATCCCTCGAGAGAACTTCATCTAGACCTGGGCAGTCTGAAGCTCACGGCTTGACTTCTCCAGTTCCTTTGATTGCTAGAACTCCCGGTTTGTCTTCCCCGGTCAGAACTATTCTGGTGGCAGCTCATAGGTCGTCCACCAGAAAAGTTTACTGTAGCAAATGGGAGCATTTTTCTATCTGGGGTTCTCAGAGGGATTTGGACCCTTTCACAACACCTATTCCAGCGGTCCTTGAGTTTTTGGCATACATTTTTCAGCAGGGTGCCAGCTCATCTACAGTGAAAGTTCAACTGGCGGCCATTTCCGGTTTTCATGTAGGTGAGAACAAGTTTTCTTTAGCTTCCTTCAGACTTTGCAAAACCTCTAATCTGAAGTAGTTACTTCATTTGATCTGCAACCTGTGGGTGTCGGATCCGACCTTGGATCTGATCCGGCAGCTTTCCAAGCTCCAAGATCCGAGCTCCTAGCTCCTCCCCCTACCCATAATCCCCTACTACCAACCACATTACCTTATATCGTTTTTTGCCGCGGCTGAAGAAGCTTCCCTGTGAAGAGCTCCTGGCTGGGTGAGATCATTGCTGGTTTTAAACCAACTGTTTTCAAACTAAGTTGTCGTGTGTGTGTTAGCCCCTTTTTCTACTTCTTGTGCTAGTTTTTGGTCCCTTTTTTGTTAATTTAATCACTAGCTTATCTTCACTCCCCTCCCCCTCCTAGTGTTTGGGTGTGTGTGTGAATAATGTCTGAAGGGCCTAAGGCCGTTTTTTCTAAATGTACTGAGTGTGGCCACAAGCTTTCCCCAGCTGATGGCCACACTCAGTGCATTTTGTGCCTGGGGGCAACCCATTTGTCAGAGGCCTGCCAGATCTGCGCGGCCTTTAACCCCCAGGCACTTCAGGATAGGAAGAACAAAGCTGATCCTGGCGGGAAAGCTCCACCAAGAGTCAGCTTCTTCTTCCTCTCCCGTTCGGGCTCCAGCTGCTTCGGCGCCGTCTATCCCCTTAGCTCTACCCGGGACTCAACCTCCCTCATCGGGTTTGAGCTCTGGGGAAACTAGTGCCTCTTCCCTTAGAGAGAAGAGGCACAAGGATAAGGAAGGACATAAGTCCCACAAAAGGCGGGCCGAACCTCATCCTTCAGCTCCGCCAGTGAAACTGCTTAAGTCTCCCTTGAGGGTCTCCGGATCCCCCTCCTCTCGGCGCCGTTCGCCCTGTTTCTTGCCGGAGCCGGAGGAGGAGGATGGGTCTCCCTCGAGATCTTCGAGGCGGCCCTCCCGGCCCGCCTCTACTACTTCGTCCAGGTCGACCCGAAGCATCTCTGAAGCAGATATAGATCAGATGATGCGTCGGTTCTTGCAGACCCAAATGCAGATGGGGATGCTCTTGCCTCCCCCTCCCTCTGGGGGGGAGTGCGGCCCCCATATTTGCTCCGATCACTCCTTCTCCGACTCGTTTTCGGGTCTCAGAGTCATCGGATCCAGGCCCTTTCGGACCCGGGGAATTGTCGGCGCCGATAGCTGTGGTCTCTTCGACACCGACTATACCTTCGAACTTGTCGGGCCCGAGCTCTCGGGGCTGAGCGTCGGATCCTAGGGAGTTGCTGTGTCTTCGGCGCTGTTGGCGTCTGAGCACACCTCTGCCTCTGCGCCGACTGCATCGGCTCCGACCCCGATCCCTTCCTCGGATTCGAGGAGATTGCTCTCAGAGGCTGGCGAGAGTGGCTCTCCTTCGGCTTTTGAGGTAGTGGAGAGGGTACTGTCGAGGTCCTCCAGATCCCCGACCCGGGCTTCGGATCCACCCATACCCCCACTGTATGAGGGTCTGTCTTCCATCATCTGTCCAATGGGACAGCCTGCCCAAGCCCTCCAGCTAGTTCTCATGGAGGAACAACAACCCGTGGATGAGCACTCTTCGGACAGTCCCACCGAGGAGGTCCCTCGGAAACATCGGTGCAAAAGGAGGCACCTGGACTCCCCCGAGTCCGTTACCACAGACACAGACTTAGATGATACGGAGGGTTCCCCAAGGTCACCCCCTGAAGATGTCACCTTTGGAGACATCATGGAAATGTTGCATATCAGAGGGGGGTGGTCAGCCCAGAAGCCCTCCCTTGATGAGTCCGTGTTCCTGGAGGCCTTTGAGGTAGGCCCATCTACCTCCTGGGTGTCCCCTCCGGCTGACCCCCTGGTGGACTTAATTACCACCAGGCCGTGGAAGGAGCCCGACACCGTGGAGCCAGTCCCTAGGCGTCCCGATAAAGTCCTCAGCCCACCCAGAGATAGACCATCTTGGGCCAAAGAAACCCCCGTTGATGTTATGTTGGTGGCGGCGGCCACTAAGAAAGAACTCGCGCAGGAGAGTTCTTCGGTTCACCCGCCGGATAAGGAATCTCGAGCGCTTGACCGGATTGGGAAGCGGATGTTTGTTGCAGCGACCTTTTCCATAAGGGCGCTGAACTATATGGCACATACCATTAGGCTACAGCGAGACTTGATTAAGGAATACGCTGCAGCCTCCCCGGAGTCCATGTCGGTCCCAGACAAGAAGATTTTTGAGATTCGAATGGCCACTCTAAAATCCATCTCCAATACATCTATGCGGCTTCTCTCCCATGCAACGGAGGGAGCCGCTAGAGCTAGTGGAGCTGGGGTCGTCTTGAGACGTCTCTCCTGGCTCCGTCTTTGCGACTTCACGGATCCCTTCAAGGCGTCCTTCGCGAACACCCCTTTTGACAGTTCTGCCTTGTTTGGCAAAACTGTTCGCGACACGCTGGTCCAAAGCGAAAAGGACGGGAAGACGCTGTCTGCCGTCGGAGTCCGCTTCTCTAATCCCCAAAGATCCTTCTCCAGGAATCAGAGGGGACAAAAGAAGCTGTGGTTCCGTAAGTCTCAGCAATCCCATCCTGCTGCGGACCACTCGTCCTCTAGAGGCAGAGGAGGACAAGGTGGACGCCAGCCCAGAGGCAGAGGGGGGCCACGCAATTTCGGGTCTAGAGAACCTTTCTCGGACAGACCCGCACAACAGCCCTGAGGGCTTGCCCGACTGTCCCTCTCTGGAGGCAGTCGGGGGGCGGTTGTCGGAGCACCTGTCAAACTGGGAGTCCCTTACAACAGATCGATGGGTGCTCCGGATCATATCCAGAGGATACTCCATTCCATTCATAAACCTTCCCCCCAAACCCAGACGTCTCCCCGATGTCCCACCCGATCAGAGGGAGGCAGCGGCTTTGGAGATTTCAAAGCTATTAAGAAAAAGAGCCATCCAGCCCGTCCCCCCAGATCAGTCCGGATTGGGTTATTAATCCAGGTTCTTTTTGGTGCCAAAGAAAATGGGGGACCTCAGACCCATCTTAGACCTTTCCGCTCTGAACCTGTTCATACCCAAGGAAAAGTTCCGGATGGTCACTCTCCAATCAATTCTCCCCCTTCTACGGGAGAATGACTGGATGTGCTCGTTAGACCTCAAGGATGCGTATTACCACATCTTAATGGACAGACGATCCAGGAGGTTCCTCCGCTTCCGGCTCGGAGCCAGTCATTATCAATTCAGGGTTCTTCCATTCGACCTCACCTCAGCCCCCAGAGTGTTCACCAAGGTCATGGCAGTGGTTGCAGCCCACCTGAGAATCCAGGGCATTCAGGTCTTCCCCTACCTAGACGACTGGCTACTCACCGCGACCAACAGGCATCAGCTCTGTGTGGCGAGAGATTATGCTCCGTCTCTGGCCCACAACCTAGGCATCTCAGTGAACAAGCAGAAATCCTGCCTGTGCCCCACTCAAGCCCTAGAATTCATAGGGGCCAGGCTAGATACATGAATGTCCCGAGTTGTTCTAACGTCAGTCAGGCTGAACAGCTTGTCGTATCAGGTGTTAGCCCTTCTTCGGAGCCCTGCTCCTCCGGCGGAGTTAGTCCTGAGGGCACTGGGGTCTATGTCAGCAGCGATCGGTCTCTCTCTTCATGCCCGTCTGCGAATGCGCATATTACAATGGACCCTTCAAGTCCAATGGTCCCTGTCGATCCACCCGTTAAGCACGCCAATACCCCTGAGCAGGGTGTGCAGGGACTCCCTTCTGTGGTGGTTACAGGCACAGGAACTCAGAGAAGGGAGGCCCTTTGTGATCCCCCCAGTCGAAGCCACGTTGACCATGGACGCTTCTCGCCTCGGGTGTGGGGGCATTGTTCAGGCATATCCGTTCAAGGCACGTGGACTTCCCTAGAGACCGCCTTGCATATCAGTGTCCTAGAGATGAGGGCGGTGCTTTTGGCGTTGCAAGCTCTCCACGACCTTCTTCCCCTGGGGACTATTGCAATCCAGACGGACAACGTGTCAGTAGTCTGGTATATAAACAAACAAGGAGGGACCAGATCTTATCCCCTGTGTCGAGAAGCCATGAGAGTGTGGGAATGGGCGATTTCCAACAACCGCTTTCTGATAGCAACGCACATTCCGGGACGGTCCAACATATTAGCGGACACGCTAAGTCGAGTGCTCCTCACTCCATACGAGTGGTCTCTGAATCAGTCTGTTGCGAAGCAGATCTTCCACAAATGGGGTGAGCCTCGCTGCGATCTTTTCGCTTCTCCTTTAAACACAAAATGCAGCGAGTACTTCACGATAGTTCCCCCCAGAGGGGAGACCCCCAGAGACGCTCTAGTCCATGCTTGGCCTCCCGGACTCCTTTATGCTTATCCCCCCCTCCCACTCATGATGAAATTCATCCAGAAAGCCTGTCGGTTGGGGAGCAGAGTCATCCTCATAGCCCCATTCTGGCCTCGACAGATCTGGTTCCCTTTTCTGCGGTCTCACAGTATGGCTCCTCCATGGATTCTGGATCCCAGTCCAGACCTAATCTCACATCCAGCAAGATGCCATACCCCAAACCTGGTCAATCTCAAACTTGCTGCTTGGTTGATCCAGTTCCATTAATGGCTAGGACTCCCGGTATCTCATCCCCCGTTAAGGCCATTCTGGTGGCGGCTCATAAACCGTCTACCAGAAAACTTTACAACAGTAAATGGAAACGTTTTTCCATCTGGGCCAAAGACAAAGACTTGGACCCATTTACTGTCCCTATTCCAACTATTCTGGACTTCCTTTCCCTGCTTTTTAGGCAGGGAGCAAGTGCCTCCATGGTCAAGGTGCAGTTGGCGGCCATTTCCCATTTTCATATGGGGGACGGCATAGGCTCCTTAGCATCTACAAAGTTGTGCAAAACCTTCTTAAGAGGCGTTTTTCTTCTGAAACCACCTGTAAAGACTGTGGTTCCCCCGTGGGATCTCACTCTGGTCTTGCAAGCCTTGACGAGACCACCTTTCGAGCCTGCGGACTCGGTTCCGTTGAAGTTCTTATCTTGGAAAACGGCTTTCTTGGTGGCTATTACTTCAGCCAAGAGGGTTTCAGAATTACAAGCTCTGTGTATCAAACCTCCGTACCTTATCTTTCACAAGGATAGAGTGTCCCTCAGGACTAATCCGTCTTTCTTGCCTAAGGTGGCAAAAGAATCAAATATTAATCCATCAATAAATCTTCTTGTATTTTTCCCAAATTTTCACAACAAAGGTGAATACACGTTGCACAAATTGGATGTACACAGACAACTGCGTTTTTACTTGCACAGAACTAGAGAGTTTCGCAAGTCGGACCAGTTGTTTGTTTCTTATGCAAAGTCAGCCATGGGCAAGGCAATTGCTAAAGTGACTGTAGCAAATTGGATCTGTCAGTGCATTATACTGGGATACACTTCGTCTGGTGCTCATTCCACAAGATCTGTAGCTACCTCAACAGCCTTTTGGTCTAGGGTTCCAGTAGACGATATTTGTTCAGCAGCTACTTGGTCCTCATCTCATACGTTCATTTCTCATTACAAGCTGGATATGATTTCCAGGAGTAGGGCTTCTTTTGGCTCTGCGGTGCTTCGGAATATCCTTCTGTAAGGACCACCCAGGTTCTTATAGGTTAGCTGGGGACTCTGTCCCACAGGTTACAGATCAAATGAAGTAACTACTTCAGATAAAGAAGTTATGTACTCACCATAACGTTCCATCTGAGTAGATACTTCATTTGTCTGCAACCGACCCCCCTTGCCATCCCCCGAACCTGTCGGGAATTTTTCTGATCATTCGGAGTTGGTTTCTGTCTCAAGTTGGTGAGGCAAAAAAAAACGATCTGAGGTAATGTGGTTGGTAGTAGGGGATTATGGGTAGGGGGAGGAGCTGGGCATTTGGATCTTGGAGCTTGGAAAGCTGCCGGATCGGATCCGAGGTCGGATCCGACACCCACAGGTTGCAGACAAATGAAGTATCTACTCAGATGGAACGTTATGGTGAGTACATAACTTCGTTTTAAAGGTGCTTTCTTTTAAGACCCTCGGTTAAGGATCCTACCCCTCCTTGGGACCTTACCCTAGTTTTACAAGCCTTGGTTACTCCGCCCTTTGAGCCTGCTGCTTCTGTGGAATTGAAATTTTTATCCTGGAAGACAGCCTTTTTAGTGGCTATTACCTTGGCTAGCAGAGTATCAGAGCTCCAAGCATTATCTGTAAAACCTCATTATATGATCTTTCTTAAAGACAGGGTTTCTCTTCGTACTAATCCTTCCTGTGGGCTCGGAAACAGATATCAGTCAACTTACCTGTTTTCTTTCCAAATTTTACGAACAGGGGTGAATATAAATTGCATTAGTTAGACGTGCATAGACAACTACGCTTCTACTTACACAGGACTAAAGTCCATCGCAAGTCTGACCAGTTGTTTGTGCCCTTTGCTACGCCCTTTCTGGGCAAACTGGTTTCTAAGGTGACTATTGCCAGATGGAATTTCCTATGCATCCTTCAGGTTTACAAAGATAAAAACATGTCTCTTCCGGGTAGGATAAATGTGCCCATTCTACCAGTTCTATGGCTACATCAGCTGCCTTTTGGTCTAGTGTGTCCTTGGACGATATTTGTTCGGCGGCTACTTGGTACTCATCTCATACTTTTATTTCTCGTTCTAAATTGAACATGGTTTACAGTGGGGAGAGCATCCTTTGGCTCCGCGGTGCTCTGAAATATCCTTCCATGAGGGCCACCCTGGGTTTTTTGTTTGGTAGCTGGGGACTCTTGTCCCACAGGTTGATAATCAAATGAAGTTAACTACTTCAGATAAAGAAGTTATGGACTAACCGTAACGTTCCATCCGAGTAGTTAGACTTCATTTGTCATCAACCGTCCCTCCCCCCCTTCTCCCTGACCTTCTCTTGGCGCTTTCTGCCTTGGCAGACAGGAGAGAGTGCCCTTGCGGCTCTCCTATTTTACTATGTTTGTGAAGGTTTTTAGGGTCGGGTTCATGTTAAGGGTATAGCAAACTCGATCTGAGGGAAGGAAGGAGATGGAGGAGTATTATGGGTAAATGGAGGAGCTTGGAGCTTGGATCAGATCCTGGTGAAACTGCCATCTCGGATCTGGTCCAGATCCAACACCCCTCAGGCTGATGACAAATGAAGTCTAACTACTCAGATGGAACGTTATGGTGAGTACATAGCTTCTTTATTTACTTAGGTTTACTTTACCAACATTATAAGTTTTATACTGTTTATGTTAAACTAATTATTGGTTTCTGTGGATTATTAACCCTTATAATGTGTTTTATGGCCAGTGGTGAATGTTTAACAGAGTTTCTTTAGTAAGGCAGTTATAGTACAGTTTCTCTCATTGCCTTGTGCTTCCAGGGCTGTAAGTTAATCTAATCTGTTATTTCCATTGATTAAAGCTTCATTTGAAAGTTTTGACAGAAAAACTTGGATGTTTTTGCAGTTTTTTTTCTTTGAGGTTATTATTTGAGGTGACTGGAATCGGTTTACAACCACATTAAGTGATTTTTTTTTCATTTAAATCATGATTGTGGTAGCAATTTGTGTGTTAATCATTTCTGACAGGAGTTTTACATGTTTTTACTTTATTCCTTGTCTAAGGCTGTTTTAAGCTGGGACTGAAACTAGACTTTGTTTATTAAAGTAGGATCATAGGAGATTACGAGGCTATCAACCTGGAGGTCATTTTTTCAACCCAATGTAATACCCAAGATTGCCTTTAGTGATGACTGCTTTGTCCAGAAAGGTTGTGGCCACTATCCCTGGTAAGAATTTACAGTGCCCCATCACTCATCCAGGTTCCTCTTGAACAGTCGCAGAGGTGCTTAGTTTCACATGAATTGGTAGCCTGTTCCAAAGATGTGGCAGTCGCTGGGAGATAAATCTGTCCATGCAGCATGTCCTATTTAAGTTGCAGGCTATATTTATGTCTCTGGAACGAGTAGCCCTAGATCCATGTGATTTACAGATATCCAGTAAGTTTATTAGGTTTGGGTCTTGGGTTGCTCTGTAGGCCAGGCATAAGTCTGTCCTAAGATGTCTATATGAAAGGGAGTATAGTGACAGGGATTTTAGTTGGTCCATGTGCAGCATGTGCTGGAGGCCCTTGATCTTTGTTAGAAACCTCTGAGGTCTCTCTAATGTATGGTACATACCAAATGGGGCATTACACTCAATTGTGGGCCGGATAAGTACAGAGAATAGGGAGGTTATAATGTCTTTTGCTTTTGAGGTGATGCCTTTACTAATAAAGTGAGCTACTTGGAAAGCTTTCCTTACAATGGTAGACACATGGTGGTCGAATTTAAGGTCGCGGTCATCCTGTGATCCCAGGTACCTGACCACTTTGTGGGCATTTGGGGTATAGTTATTGATTTGATAGTGTGAAGGGACATTGTTTGTGTCAAAGGGAATGATGATGCATTTCTTTGCATTCATTTTGAGACTGTGGCTAATACACCAGTTGTTGGTCTGTGTGAGACCATCCTGGAGTATACTGACATCATTTGGGGATTCAGTGACTGGACCTAGTTTGCAGTCGTATGCAGATTTGGTCAGCCACAACCTTTCAGTTTTGACCTGAAATTCTGAGAAGTATATAGCAAACAGTAGGGAGCCCAGCAGTGACCCCAGTGGCACTTCTTTGGTAACAGGTCTGCTGGTTGATGCGGGGTCACCCACTTTGATAGTGTGTGTCCAGTTTGTGAGCCAGTTGTCAACCCATCTTACACCAAAGGGGTTTACATTCAATTTGCTAAGTTAATCGGTAATGCCTAAAAGTGGGATTGTGTCAAAAGCCTTTGCCTAGTCGAGGTATGCTGTGTGCACAGATTTGCCCTCATCAGTGGCCTTGGTCATACTTTCAAGGAAATCCACCAGATTTAATAGGTAGGGTCTGTCCAAATTGGGTAGGATCCAGGATTTGGAGGTCACTTATGTTTTTATTTATGAGGTCCATAATAATACATTCCATGGCCTTACAGATGAGGCTGGTTAGACTTATAGGTCTATAATTCCCCAGCTCTGTTGCTAGGCCACCTCTGTGGAAGGGAATAACTGTAGCTGATGTTCTTCGTGTTTCACTGTTGCAGTCATCACACTTGGGTTGTCTGCCTGCAGGTAGCCCTCATTCGGCCCGAATACCAGAGACTTAGTATTTCTGCGTCGGATGCTGTCGCTCCAGGACTGATGTCAGATCTTCAGGGGTATAAAATCAGGCAGCTGACATTACATCAGTCTCTCTTGCCGAGGAGCCCGAAGCAGAAGCAGTTCGCAAGTGCCGGTCGGCCGCTACCCGAATTTCCGTTTACGAATTGAATAATCCTGAAGTCTTCTAAAGCTAAGTACCCCTTTGGGGATCCTTTTTTCTTGCTCTAACCGATGTCCGAAAAAGTTAACAATTGTCTTGCCTGTGGAAAACAAATACCACACACAGATTTTCATCCTTACTGTGTCACCTGTTTAGGCCCAGACCACGACGTACCTCGCTGTCAGTTTTGTGCCTTGTTCAACATCCGAACCATTCGTCGTAGGGCTCTCATTGTCTCTAAATTCTTTCTCTCTCTATCTCCATATTCCAAAATGGCTTCGGTAAGCCATTCGACTACCGATATTCTGAAAAACGTAAGGATAAAAACAGAGACAGATCGCATAGGTCCAAAGCTGCCTACGAGAGTTCTGTTAAGCTAGTCGCCAGTTCGCTGGTACTCAGTGAGGTTACTTTTGCAGCCCCTGATGCCCGCTTCAGTGGATTCGCAGGCCTCTACGGAGACCCATTCGAAGTCCGGTATGCCATGAGACTCTTCTTCGACTTTGAAACGTGCGGATGTTTCTACCCTGGATGGGTCAAGAGCCGCTGTGCAGGCACCGGCTTCTGAGGCAGTTCTTTACTCTACCAATGTTTGACTCAAACAGACAACTTCTTTTTTATCTAAAACTACTGAGTTTCTTAGGCCAAGAGTACGCGCTACGCCTAGAAAGCTGACGACCAAAGTGCATGCACCTGCTCCCATGCCACAACGACAAATGCTTAGAATGGCAGAAGACCTTATTACGCAGATTGGGGGAAGTCAGCCTTCCCCTGCTAAGAGGAAAAGAGACCAGTCCCCTGCAGCTTCAGCAGACCAGAAGTCCGATGACTCTGAGGTATCTAATTATGAAGACATGCCCTTGTCTGCTTATGAGGATTCAGATGCAGAGGAATCCATTCCCTCTGCCCCCCTCCAGAGGATTTTTCTTTTGGTGAAACCTTACATACTTTAAGAGAGCATTTCCACTGGGAATGCCAAGACTATCCTCAGTCCAAAAAGAGACTCGGAGAATTCCTAGATTTGCCACAGCATAGGCCTTTAGCAATACCCCCTGTCCTGGAAGTTTTAGATGATGTTTTTAGGGAATCCAGTCTTACTCCAGATGCTTTACCTCCTGCCCCTAGGAAACCAGACAGGTACTACAGAGCACATGATACTCACAAATTTCTTTTCAAGAATCCTACTGCTGACACAGAGATCATTTCCCAGGAGCCTAAAGGTATCAAGACAACTACAGCCAAAAATCCCACTCATTCAGACAGGGATTCCAGAGATTTGGACAGATGGGATAAGAAGGTGTTTACCTCTGCAACTCTTGCTATTTGGTCATTGAATTATCAGTTTCACATGCTGAAGTACCAGCAACATATTATGGAACTTATTAAACAAAAAGTGGCAACCTTTACAGACTGTGCAGAAAATAAAGAATTGCAGAAGCTTATGCACTCTGCAAGCCAAGTCAGCAAGCATACTTTGCAGTGTGGCTTTGACACCCTAGAAGCATCTTGCCGGGCAGCAGTCACTGGTTCTGTACTAAGAAGTCATGCTTGGCTCAAGGAGCAGACCTACCAGACCATGTCAAATCAAAGTTTCTAGATGCTCCTTTGAACAAGGACAGTTTGTCTGGCACCAAAGCAGAAGAGGTTCTTAAAAGGATGGAAGAAAAAGCTAAGTCTATGCAGCAAGAAGAAACCACCAGACGACAAGATGCCACAGACCTTTAGACACTCCAAAAACCACTGATGTTAAATGAAAGCACAAGGAAAAATGCCTTGTTGACCAAACTTAAGGCTGCTTGGCTGTCCTAAATGGAAATACCAGGAACCAGTCTTAGTAAAAAACAAAGCTTCTTTAATAATCCACAATTACGATACAAAACGAGCGCTTTCGTCTGGCGTATCCCAGGCTTTTTCAAGTTACAATGACTGTGTGGCCATGCAGTTAATATACTCTAAAAGATAGGCCAATTAATTTACAATCATTATGTCCATTGAATAATTAATTGATAATTCAGTTGAAACAAGCAATTAAAAAACTAAACCATTAAAATACACTTACAGTGTAGTTTTGTTTAAAGTGCAAACGTGCTTTTCATCCTAAAACTCTGTGCATGCAATACTGTGTGTCCCCAGACACCGGGTGAAATAAAAATTTTTAAATTAAACCTATTTGATACTAATATATTGATCACATCCCTTTTATACATTATTTGAGGAACAATTCATACAGCACCATGCCTCTTACTAAATGTGTCCCCTGTATAAGCCCACTAATCAATTTAAACAAACAAGCCGGATACATTAAATAGATACATATATATAATAATATACGCTAGACCATGAAATTTAAAAATGTATGGATGCTGTGTCATGTGTCTTATTAAAACCAGACTTATAGAACTTTAAATTCTAATGTACATTATCATAAAGGATCAACTATAATAATTGAAGAAATCAAGAAATAAAAATAGAAATAAAAATAAATTAATTATTAAAAATTCTTGTTCATATAAAAATACATCAATGCACCAACAATTTATAGTTTGTCCCTTCTTGCTTTGAGCACGCTAGTTAAACTAACACTATCATTCATCCCAGGGAATCTTGTGGCGTCCAACTTAAGCTGCCATATCAGCTCTCTGTTCTCAAGCCGATTCTCCCAGTCACCCCCTCTGGGATCTTGGTTGATTCGCTCAAGAACAAAGAACCTAATGGACTTGTGGGTGCAAATCAATGAGTGTTGAAAAAATGCATTACTCTCTTTTTTCTTTTCGATCTCATATATGTGCTCATAAATCCTTTTCTTGAGTACTCTGGTCGTCTTCCCCACATAAAAACCATGGCAAGTCAGACATATGCCCAGATACACCACTCCAAAGGAATTACATGTGTAGTGTTCCTGTGCCCTTAACATGCGCTTCCTGGATGGTAAATATATATGGTCATCATGCAACATATATGTGCATTGATTGCATAAACCACATTTAAATGAACCTTTTTTCCTAGTTGATAAGTTGTTATGATTAAGAATCTAGCTATGAAAACCGTGCTCAAACATGTCTTTTAAATTTGTATCCCGCTTCCTGATAAAATGGATTTTATCTGGGAGAAAAGCTTTTATGTCATCTTGTGATGATAAAATAGGCCAAAAAGTGTTCATAGTGTTTTCAATAAAAGATGAATCTTCTGTGTAGGTGTATACAAAACCCTTTTGTGTTTCAAGGTGTCCCGATTTGGTAGATATAGGCAGGGGAAGTCCTTGTCCCAAAAGAGGGGGATAATGTAAATCTCTTTTAGCCAAAATCTCTGCCGTGAGGGAGTTAATCAATTGAAGAGGGTAACCTCTCTCTTCAAATAAAGCAGAGAGAAAAGATATCTCCTTGAGAAATAGTTCAAGGGAACTGCACATTCTTGAGGCCCGTATCAATTGTCCTCTAACTATGCCTTTTTTAATATAAATAGGGTGAAAACTGTCAAAATGCAAAAATGCATTAGAAAAAGTATTCTTCCTAAAAATTTGAGTTTGAAAATAACTATTAACCCTGTCCTTGGTTAAAAGCACATCCAAGTAATGTAAAGAGTGCTCACTGATGTTATATGTAAAAGATAAAAAAATCTGTCGATGTATTGATGTACTCAAAAAATTCAAGGAAACTACTTTTCTTACCCTGCCACAATATACATATATCATCCAAATAACGTTTGTAGTATATTATACATTCCTTCCATTTGGAAGAATGAATAAACATTGTCTCCCATTTATGCAGCACTATATTTGCATATGATGAAGCACACGGGGCACCCATGGCGACTCCTTTGCACTGTCTGAAAAATTCCCCTCTGAAATAAATGAAATTATTATGTAAAATAATATCCATAAATTCAGCCATAAGGTTAACCATGTTATTACTTAACTCTGATTCAGTGGCAAGAATCTCGGTGAACCATTCTATACCAATAGTGTGTGGTATACTTGGAAATAATTCAATAACGTCTATAGTCACCATTAACAAATCCGGATTGTAAATGTTTGAAGGAATTTTGATTTTGATGTTGATAAAATTATGCATACATTTGTGTATTAGAATTTTGGCTAGATTTGTTAATTGTATTTGGTGTTTGGGAGTAGCATATTTATGAGTGTTTCACTTTTAAATACAAATGAAAGCACTAATTGATTTATTACGCCAGCTACGTTAGTTTAAAAAGGCTTGCTTGTTAGTCATAACTGAAATGCCTTCTGAAGAAGTCACGATATTTTTAGTGACGAAAAGTGTATGCGATTCAACACACTTCAAGGTTTTAATTTATTAGATCAATAAAGCAGCGTTTCATTTTATTATCGAAAAACTTGATTCCTTATTGGATTAACAAAGCAACTTTCATTTTACGAGTGCAGTCAGCGTTGCTAGCAGCTTGGTTCTTTCTCTAGTTTGTGGTGCTGTTTGTTTTTGAAAACAATGTTTGAAGGAATGCTAGCTAGAAACTCCCATGAGTCTTTACAAATATAAGGAAGCGTGGATACAAAATGCTTTAAATTGTGTTCCACAAATTTGCTCAAAGGTTCAGTAATGCCTCCCGCGCCTGCTACAACTGGCCGGAATTTGAGGGGTTCTAAACCTTTGTGGACCTTAGGTATTCCGAATAAAATCGGAATTTTGGGGTTGGATACATATAAGTAATTAAACAGTTTTTCGTTGATGACTCCTTGTGTTAGATGGTCCTGTATGAGATATTTAATATTGGCATATGCCACATTAAGTTCATTTCTTGAAGTTTGCTCATATGTATCATTATCTTGTAAAATATTATGAATATGATTTTCGTAGTCAAAGAAGTGCATCAAGACCATCCCCCCACCCTTATCGGGTTTCATGACTCTGATCTTTTCTTTTCTCAATATATCAACAACTTCCTGTAACTGGGTATTAAAATTGTTATTATAAGAATTAGGACGCCCACTATAGTTCATTCTAAATGCTTTTTCTATTAATTCCTCATAAACTCTTAAACTGGGATGTGTAGGTGGATTAAATGTGCTACTTCTGCTGATGGAATTGTCAGGGACATGTTGGCCTTTAAAATATAATTACAGATTTAAATTCCTAATAAATAATTTCAGTTCAGTGAGCAGATTGGGCAAATGTGCAGGTCTGGAAGGGACATACTGAAGTCCCTTAGTAAACAGCTCAAAAAACTCAGGGGTAACTGTTAACTCAGTGTAGTTATAAATACTGAAATTATTGTGAGTGGCAACAGTGCAGTTGTTATTAGGACCGGAATGTTCTATTAAGTCAAACATGGATTCATTCAAGTCTAATATTGTCTGCGCCCCCTCCCCCAATTCTGTTGTTGAAAAGATTGGTTCCTCCTCCTCGGTCTGCCCTGGGGAAATTGAAAAACCTGTGGTGAGTTGCCAGCTCCTTTTTGAGCTAGCCGCTCACTCCTTCTGAGGGGTTCTGCATTTGGTGTACTAAGTGAGTCTATGCAGACTGTTAAAGAATTCTTGCAAGTGCAACTACCTAGATTCAGTTGGCATTGCCCTTCCAAACACTGGTCCTTTCCAGCCCCCTCCAGGCCATCTCAAGCCAGACCCAGGGGAAACAGACCACCCAAACTACAGTCTCAGGGTATGCAGAGATTTAAGCAATGGAGTGCCCCCACCCCCAAAGTAGGGAGTGGTAAGCCACCTCCTTACGGAAAAAACTCACAATGACTTTTCTACTCCACTCCCCACCTCTGCCTAATTGCTTGTGCCCCTAGGAGGAAAACTTGCCCTTCATGCAAAAAACTGGATGTCCATCACACAAGACCGATGGGTCCTCAACATTGTAACTCAGGGGTACAAATTTTACTTCCACTCACTGCCAACCCCAAAAGGGGGTTCCCAGACCTTCCTCGAAACCAGTGGGCAGAGGCTCAAAGCCAAGTTCTTTCCCTGCTCTCCATCAGAGCTATTCAGTCGGTTCCAGTGGAACACATAGGTCAAGGATTCTATTCCAGACTCTTCTTGGTACCCAGAAGAGGGCTCTTGGCGCCCAATTCTGCATCTTTCAATTCTCAGCACCTTCCTGGTGGTACCAAAATTAAAAATGCTTACCCTGCAACAGCTTCTACCCATGCTAGCCAAGGATGCCTGGTTAGTCACCCTAGACTTAAAAGAAGCCTATCTGTACATCCCTATAAGGGAGTCATGCAGGAAGTATTTGTTTCAGGGCCGGATCTATGTATTATCAGTTCTCTGCACTTCCCTTTGGCTTATCCACTGCACCCAGAGTGTTTGCAAAATGCCTGGCTCCAGCCATTGCTTACTGCAGGCCGAGATATCTAAATTTATCCGTACTTGGATGACTGCCTGATTCAGGCGGACAGTCAGGAATTGCTGTTGCAGCACTTGACATTTGTGAAAAACCTTCTCACTTCCTGGGGTACACCATCAACGAAAAGAAATCAAAACTGGTACCCAGTCAAAAGATTGTATTCCTGGGAGCAAGCTTGGACACAACATCCCAGATGGCATTCCTCACTTCAGGAAAAACAAGTCTGTCTGACAGCCTACTTCAAACAAATGGCCACCAGAACCCAGATATCCGCAAGAAAAATACTGCAGGCCCTAGGGTTCATGGCCTCATGTATACTGCTAATTCCATATGCAAGACTGCATATGAGGAAACTTCAATGGTACTTAAAAAGTCTTTGGTGCCAACATTCTCAGGACCTGGAAACAGTCATTCCTGTCATACTCTGTGTAAGGACAGAGTTCCTTTGGTGGGCAAAATCATGCGACCACAACAAGGGGCTGCCCTTTACTCAAACCAGGGTTGCCAGACGTCCCTATTTGGGCGGGACTGTCCCGAGATCAGTAGCCTGATCCCGAGTCCCGCCCTGCCGGTTTAAATCCCGGCCAGCCTCCACTTTGTTTGTTTTTTTTTTTTTTTTTGATTGACCCGTGGTCGCGTGTGTTTCTTCCTGGTGCTCCAATTTCCTCCCACATCCCAAAGACATGCTGCAGGTGGATTGGATACTCTAAATTGGCCCTAGACATGAGTGCATGTGTGTGTGTGTGTGTGTGTGTGTGTGTGTGTGTGTGTGTGTGTGCCTTCTGTGGAAGGTTGGGCACCAGGCTGGCAACTCGACATTGTAAAACTCCACTGCCAATCATGAGCGGACAGGTGATCCACTGTGGCGACCCCTAACCAGAAAAAGCCGAAATAAAAAGAAGGTTTACGAAGTTCATTGATCATGTGGGAGAAACAGACAAATGCAGTTTTGTAAAACAGACTTGGAAACAGTTGTATATCTTGTTGCTAGGTGTGATACACTAATGGCAGAAGGATTGTATACTGAAAGGCATAATAATGTGGCAAGACTATTGCAGTGGGGATTGTGCAAACATTCTAATATTGAAGTAGCTGAAAAGTATTGAAAACATGAATCACAAAGCATTTTAGAAAATTATGAAGTTTATATCACATGTGATCAGCCATTAGCAACAGTTCAAAAATAGATGTGAGAAAAGTAGATACGGGCCAATCAAAAATTGCTAAACACGGAGCTTCTTGTGTTCCGCATTAAAACACGAGAAGCTCCGTGTTTAGCGATTTTTGATTGGCCCATATGCCGGTATACGGGCCAATCAAAAAGCGCTAAACATGGAGCTTCTCGTGTTTAATGCGGAACTGCAATGCATTAAACACGAGAAGCTCAGTGTTTATTGCAGGCAGAGTGAGCTCAGTTCTTTTTTTTTTTTTTTTTTGGTCTTCAGTTGCCGAAGACCTTTTTTTTTTTTTTTTTTTTTTTTTTTTTTTTTTTGGTCTTCACCCTGACTCAAACCCTCACCACCCAGACCCTAACCACAGACGCATCAGACTATGCTTGGGGAGCACACATGGATGGCAAATGCATTCAGGGCCACTGGAGCCCAAGTCAAATTCATCTGCACATCAACCAAAAAGAGATGCTAGCTGTGCAGAATGCCCTGACAGCTTTCAGATCCTTACTCCTTCCAGGACAACTTCTAATAAAAACAGACAAAACCACAGTTATGTGGTACATCAACAAGCAGGGGGGAACCCACTCTTACCCAGTCTGCAGGTTAGCCATGGCCCTGTGGAACATGGCCTTGGACATGCAAGTCCATCTGCAAGCTCAATTCCTGCCAGGCAAACAAAACTCACTGGCAGATGACCTGAGCAGAAATCTCCTAGACCCACACGAGTGGCAATTGAAGGCCAACTCCTTCAACCTTTTGATTCAGAAATGGGTGACCCCAGAGGTGGATCTCTTTGGCTCCCCCTACAACCACCAGCTCAGCAAATTCTGCACCAGAAATCCTCACAGCGGGGCCTGGAAAGTGGATGGTCTATCTTTTCAGTGGGTAAATCTCTCAATCTATGCTTTTCCCCCTCTGCCACTTCTCTCAAGAGTATTACTCAAGATAAGACAGGACAGACCAAGGACAATTCTGATTGCCCCAGACTGGCCACACCAGCACTGGTACCCTCTCCTGTGCAGCCTGTCACCGGTGCCACCCTGACACCTACACCAAAACCCAACACTGCTCTCTCAGCAGGAGGGACAGATTTTGCATCCCCAACTGCAAACCTTAAGTCTTGTACCCTGACTTATTCCTTGAATTCTCCCCCAGCAACCCTAAGCAAGCAGGTGCTGGACGTCATTCTTGAAGCCAAAAGACCCAGTACAAGAAAATCCTATGATAAGTGGAAAAGGTACTGCTCCTGGATTCAATCTAAAGGAGAGGACACAACTCTGCCCTCTCTGCCTCTAATCCTGGATTACTCAGCAGATGTGCTCCACAAAGGCCTGTCCTTCTCCTCCATTAAGATCTATGCCTCAGCCATTTCAGCTCATTATAACACTAAGCCACCTCTCTTCTCGTACCCTTTTATCAAACAGTTCCTGAGAGGGGTAAACAACTTAAGGCCACCAAGAAGAGCACCCATTCTTCCTTGGGACCTTAACTTTGTACTGGAAAAGCTCACGCTTTCCCCCCTTTGAACCTGCAGCATCAGCAGAGCTAAAATTCCTCTCTTGGAAAACCGTCTTGATTCTGGCCATCACTTCAGCTAGAATAGTGTCTGAGCTACAAGCACTTATGGCTGTGGAACCCTTCATTATTTTCCATGCTGACAGGGTTTCCCTCAGGGCTAACCCTTCCTTTTTGCCTAAAGTGGTGTCCATTGTGGCTCTCAACCAATCCGTCCATTTGCCAACTTTCGTCCCTAATCCTCAAAATAAAGGGGAGAGGATCCTGCACTCCTTGGACGTGCACAGACAGCTCAGATTCTACCTTGATAGGACTAAGCCCTTCAGAAAATCTGACCAGTTACTAGTCAGCTTTGCAGCAGGGGCAGTGGGCAAGGCCATTTCAAAACAAGCAATTTCCAAATGTATAGCACACTGCATCCATTTCTGCTACAAGCACCATGGGAAACCAACCTCTCAGGGGGTCAGAACACATTCCACTAGGGCAACATCTACCTCTATAGCATTTCTCAGGGGAGTCCCTACCAGGGACATCCTGGAAGCTGCTACCTGGAATTCTGTATACACCTTCATCAAGCATTACCCGGAGCGTGGCCTGATGGTTAAGTTGTTTGCCTTACAAACACAAGGTGCAGGGTTTGAGTCTCACAAGTGATAACTGGCTAGGCTTAAAATGGCTCGCAAGGACAGTTAGCTTAGTACTAATCTATGAACCTATGAACCTATTACCACCTGCCTATCTTTTCCAAATCCAGGGTAGGTTTTGCAACAGCAGTCCTGCAAGGCATACTAGCCAGCCCTAACTCTTCTTGACTGCCTCCACCATTCTTCAGCTTTGCGAATCCATCCAAGTGTGATGACTACAACAGTGAAACACGAAGAACATAGTACAGTTGTGTACACTTACCACAAATATAGATGTTCGAGTGTATTCACTGTTGCAGTCCTGGTTTCTCTCCCTCCACCCCCCCCCCCCGGTTTCCCTCTCTCTCCCCTCTATAGCTATTACTCACCCCTTTTAGGGGTATTGGTATTTACTTTTTACTGGTGGTGTTTTCCCCATCATAACTTAGCTCTCTATTTGGGGGGCTCCTGACATTTGGGGCAAGAAAAACTGATGTAATGGTGTTTGCTGCCTGTTTTTATACTCCTGACGACCTGACGTCAGTCCTGGAGCGACAGCATCTGACACAAAAATACTAAGTCGCTGGTATTCAGGCAGACTGAGGGCTACCTGCAGGCAGATAACCCAAGTGTGATGACTTCAACAGTGAATACACTCGAACATCTACATTTATGGTAAGAGTACAAATCTGTACTTTCTCCATTCTGCAGGAACAAAACCTGTGTTTAGGCTGTGATTGAAAAGGGTACTTAGTGGTGATGCTAGTTCATGTTTTAGCCTGTTTAAAAGACACCCTGGGATGTTAACTTGTCCTGTGGAGGCAGTGTTCTTTGCCCTCAACAGGGCTTTGAGGGCCTGCTCTTCAGATATGAAAGGGAAGTTTGGGGGAGGATTTGTTGCAAGTTAGGGAATAAGGGAATGAAATTTTCACCAGACCTGTCCACTAGCAGGTTCGCTATCTCTGTGGGGTCAGTGTGTGTGATACCATTGG
This sequence comes from Protopterus annectens, assembly GCF_019279795.1. NCBI lineage: Eukaryota > Metazoa > Chordata > Ceratodontiformes > Protopteridae > Protopterus > Protopterus annectens. The sequence continues at coordinate 654,547,933 of NC_056750.1, forward strand.
CCACCAGTTCTGCACATGCTTGGGTCCTACCCCTTAGGTTACATCATCATCATCTTTCGGCTGTTCTCATTAGGGGTCACTACAGCGGATCATCTGTTTCCATTTCTTCCTGCCCTCTGCATCTTGCTCTGTCACACCAACCACTGCATGTCCTCTCTCACTACATCCTTAAACCTTATCTTAGGCCTTCCTCTTTTCATGTTACCTGGTAGCTTCATCCTTGGCAACTTTTTCCCAATATACTCAACATCCCTCCTCAGAACATGTCCAAACCAATGTAATCTTGCCTCTCTGGCTTTGTCTCCAAACCTTCCAACCTGGGCTGACCCCCCTAATATACTTATTCCTGATCCTGTCCACCCTGGTCACACCCAGTGCAAATCTTAACATCTTTAACTCTGCTACATCCAGCTCTAACTCCTGCCTTTTTGTCAATGCCACTGTCTCCAACCCATATAACATAGCTGGTCTCACTACCCTCTTGTAGACCTTCCTTTTCACTCTTACTGGTACTTATCTGTCACAAATCAGTCGTGACACTCTTCTCCACCCACTCCATCCTGCCTGTACTCTCTTCTTCACCTCTTTTCCACGCTCAACATTACTCTGAACTATTGATCCCAAGTATTTAAACTCATCCACCTTTGCCATCTCTACTCCTTGCATCCTCACCATTCCTCTATCCTCCCTCTCATTCACACACATATATTCTGTGTTAGTCCTGCTGACCTTCATTCCTCTTCTCTCTAGAGCATATCTCCATCTCTCCAGGGTCGTCTCCACCTGTTCCCTACTCTCACTACAGATCACGTCATTTGCAAACATCATAGTCCATGGGGACTCTTGTCTGATCTCGTCTGATTACATACATAGCTGTAAAAGGCCTGATGGTTATCCTTGGCAGTACTTGCTAGGTTTCTCTCAAAGGAGCTCTTGGAGGATTTGACAAGTTGTCTTATTTGCCTGTTAAGGCTGAGGAGGGTGCTTTTCCATTATTGGGTCCTTGTCTTTGTTTTCTTGGACAGCAGCTTTTTGCATTTATTGTAGAGTTTGTTGATGCTGGAAGTCCACCATGGCAGCTTGATTTTACTTGGGGCTCTGGCTTTGATTCTCTCTGGTAGAGCAGAGTTGATACACTTATGCAAGTAATTGTACAGGGCTTTAGTGTAAGCTTCGGCGCTGTTACCACTTTCAGCTTGGGGTAGGGCTTGAAATGCATTTATATCTTCACCTAGAAGAGTTTAGTTTTCCTTGGTGAAGTTGTTTAGTCTAATTTTATCCTTTGTGAGTTCTGGTGCTTGCGTCAGTTTGAAGGTGACTAATTTGTGGTCAGTTTTAACTAGTGAGGGTCCAACAGTTGCAGCAGTACACCTGTTTGACATGTTAGTGAGGACCAGATCTAGAATGTTTGTTCCTCTTGTCAGGGTACATACAATTTGCTGCAGGGCATTTGAATTCACAAATTCAAGGAACTTTTGTGCTAGTGAGTTTGGGCTAGAGTAGGTTTCCCAGTTGATGGTGGGATAATTGAAATCCCCCATAACCAATGTATTTGGTAAAATTTGGATTGTCTTCAGTTTGGTTAAGTAGGCTTTGTGGGTGTCGTGACCCATGGCTGGGGGATCTGTAACTGGCTAGGACTTGAATTGGGGTCTTTCCCACCGTAACTTGGACCCGGAGTAACTCCATGGAGTTGTCCAGTCTAACTAGACATGAGTGACTTTCTCTCTAACATAGATTGAAACAATGCCTACTTTGGGTTTCACACGTTCATTTTGTGGTCTAAAGGTGTGGAAGGTATTATAGCTTTGCAGGGCCAGGGTACACTCTGAGGCCTTAAACCAGGTTTCTGTGACTGCACAGACATCTACATCTTCTAGTGATAAAGGTGCTTCCAGGGAATGCAGTTTCTGGTTTAAGCTCCTAGCATTTAGCAGCATGACCATTATTTTATTTTGATTGGTTAATTTCACGTTGTTAATGTTTTCAAAGCCTTGCCTAAAAAAGGTACTATGGGGGAGGCAAGAGCCTTTGCCAGCAGCAGAAAGCCTACGGTGCCAGGTACAAACCATCTGTGGCAAAGCAGCAAGGTTCATCATCCATGGCTTTCCAGGCAGACAGGAACTGGATCCCCTTGGAATGACACCAAAAACTAAGCCAATTATTGAAGTCAATCATTTTTTGTTTATACTGTGGCATCATTCTAGGTGAGGGTAGTATGCTGCTCAGGGCTAGGGACATACCTGCTTGGGACACATACTGACAGAGCTCTACTGTCTCTCTCTTCATATAGTTAGTTCAGTGAGGTACGTCTGAGATCATTCACACCATCATGAACTATGACAGAGTCATAACGATACTTGTTGCTGAGAGAACTGAGTGCATTGGCAAAGCCTGGCACCAGACAGGCAGCTGACAGTGACTTTCTCCTTGCCTAACTTGGTGATGGGGACATCTGTGCGTCTCACTATAGAAAACTTATTGGACTTTTGTGACATGTATTTTTTGCTTTTAACTGTGTTACTGAAACTGCTGTCATTTTATTTAGAGCGGTATTGAAAATAGTATCCCTGCAGAACTACACTTCAGATTGCTATTAGGGGGAGAATATTAGTATTTGTCCTTTTTTTTTTTTTTTTTTTTTTTTTTTTTTTTTTTTTTTTTTTTTTTTGTTACTAGGCTGACCATGCAGGCAGTATTTGGTATTGACCTGGATAGTTTTTTGTCTCTTGGCTTGATTAACTTAAGTACTGTGCACCCTCATCCACTTCTTGTGTACTGTGCACCCTCATCCACTTCTTGCGCACCGTGAATAGAAGTAAATCAAGAAGTGTGCCTCAGCTTATAGCCTGCAGAGTCGCAAGCTGTAAGCTGAGGCACATTTCTTGATTTATTTCTATTCACTGTGCACCCCCATCTGTGCTCCGTAAATAGAAGTAAATCAAGAAGAATGCCTCAACTTACAGCTTGTGACTCTACAGTGGCCTTGAGCAGGCTGTCAGACCATGCTCCTCCTTTTGCCTCCAGGTCGTTTGGTGTGGTGTTAGTACCACAACTAGGCATGACACAAGGGTCTGATTCATCCCCCGGGGTTGTACCATTGCCTGATTCAGGTTTCAGGAGAACCAAACTTTTTAGGTGCAGGGGGAAGTCAGAAGTGCAAAATCTGTTGCCATTGTTGATACATCCCCTCCCCCCTCCAAAGATTCTTCCACTACTTTAGCGCATGCAAACAAGTGACAAAGTAGATCCACCATGTTGCATGGCAATAGTCTCTGACTGTGTTTCCACTTGAACTGGTGACTTTGGCTAGATTCATTGTTCAGGCAGTTGGTTACGAGTGCAAACCTGGAATACACCCAATGATCCTGATTGTGAAGGAGATCCAGAATATGAGGTTTCAGAAGTGTCAGAGTCTGATCAGTCAGTTTCCTTTGAAGTGACTAGGTTCAGAAACCCAAACAGATGTTTTTTCCCCACATGCTGGCTTGATTTAGGGATGTATTCAGTGGGGAGCAGTCATCAGCTGTCATCGAGATTAGCAGGGTTTATGATCTTTTGGAGGATGAGGCCCCAGCCATGGTGACCTCCTTACCATTGGAGGATGATGTTAAGAAAAACTGCAGTTCCACTCTCCTGAATGAGTCTCTGACTAAAAAAGTGTTTAAAAAATTCTGGGTGTGCCCAGACAAGTCCTCCTGTCTGCAGACCCTGCTTCTGTGTCCCCACTGACCTCTCCCAGTAAAAATCTGTATATTTGTCAAATCCAGTCCCTTCAGTTAATCAGTGCAAGTTGCTAGAATCTCAGGGAAGGAAGCTGGTGCAGTCCTGCATTGTAGATTTTAAAGTGTTTAACTGCCACTCTTTTATGCGGAAGTTTGTTGTTTGTGTGTGTTGTTTAGACAAGTTCACTGCATCATACCTGCTGAGTAAAAAGTCTGAGTCAAAGAAATTGTTGCAGTGTTTCTCAGTTGTCTAAGTACAGTTTAAAGAGTGCCTTGTAGGGGGTTTATTATTGTTTAAAGAAATGTAATGATGTTTGTGGTGATAAACAGGTATCATTAGTTGCATAGCCAGAATTTTTCTGATGAGTTAAAAAAAATAGATTATTAATGGTCCATGGTCCACCTGATTCTTTTTTTTTTTTTTTGGTACCGCAGCTAATAGAATCCTTAAACAGTGGGATGACAGAGGTAAACTGATGTAGTGGGTGTCAGAAATTTTCCATTTTCCCAAATTTCCATCTAGTAAACATGATAATTTTTGATGGCCAAACAAACAGAAGTCCCAGCTGACCAAAAAAAATAATGTTCTAGAAAAATTGATCTTACCTTTGAAAAGGCTGCTCAGGCTGATCTAAAGTTTTTAAAGTTGAAAACCATTTTACTTGTTGCTCTGACATCTGCAAGTGAGTCTTTGATCTGCAGGCTCTCATGGTGAGCCAACTTTTCCTAACTTTCAACAGATATAGGGTTGTGTTATGCACTAGCCCCTCTTTTATGCCAAAAGTGGTCTCAGAATTTATTCTCAGTCTATTAATCTCCCTGTGTTCTTCCAGAAACCTAGGAATAAGGACTAGAGGATATTTCATATCTTGGATGGGACAGCCTTCACAGAGTGAAACCCTTCAGGAATGCTAAAAGGCTTTTTATTTCCTTCACAAGGGCAAAGCAGGGTCTGCCTATCTCCAAGTAAACCATTGCTCATTTGTTGTCCTCTGGTATTGGTTGTGTTACTCCCACCATGGCAAGGCAAACCCAGGCAAAGTAAAGGCACATTCCACCAGACCCTTTTCTACTTCTGTAGCATTTTGTAAAGGAGTGGACTCAAAGTATTCTTGAGGCAGTAGCTTGGTCCTCTGTCCATGACATTTGGAAGCACTGCAAGCTGGATGCCTTTTCTAAATCAAGAGCAGACTTCACTAAGACCATTACCCAGGGGCTTTTGGATCTTTTCCTTTCTCCTCCCAGGTTGTATAAGCTTTGGGAATCTACCCATATGCCTGTAAGGCAGTGTGTTTGTTGAAGATAGTACAGTTGCGCAAATCCTACTTAACTGTAACAGTAGATGTTTGTAGAACACATTGCCTTACTGGTAGTACCCTGACAGCATCCCCCTTTTTTGGATATACAGATTGCTACAATCTCACTTAAACTTGGGGCAGTAACTAAGGAACCTCAATCTTCACCGCTGTCTCTGTTAAGGGAGCATCACTGAATGCAGGGATAGAAATGCACAATTTCCCCTAAGAGTACATTGGGAACAGGCTCCAAACCTGGGAGTGGACTATATGCTTCACTCCAGGTCCCCAAATGCGTCTTTACACTAACCACTGCAGAGCACTGTGGCCCAGTTCTGAATGTTTGACACACTCACTCTTAAATATTTTATATTCACACATACAAACACTGTTGGGAAAGACTGGCACAGATTCACTTGCTATGTCCTCTTTCCCAAATTACAGGGTAACTGCTGCCACCAATCAAATACCACAATACCCATCAAAAGGGGTGTTCAGTTATATTGGGTAGAATCAATATTGATGTAAGTAGTAGCATGTAATCCGAGCAGTAAGGCTTTTTGGAGTGGCCCTGGTGTTATCACAATAAGCATAAACACTCTCTGGTTACTAAAAGTACTTCTAAATAACCAGCCACAGTAAAAGGCAGTAAAATATCTAATAAATAAAATGATTTAAAACATAAATACACTGAACAACTGATTCTAGTAAACCACAGAGTTTCACACACAGGAATTATGAAAATAACACTGTAGGATAGGTTTGACACTGATTGTAGAAAAACTCTCAACTATCTAACTGTAGTTCCCTAACTGTCTAAATAAAAATCAACTGTCCCTTCATATTCTTATTAACTCAGCAAGGCAAGATGATACTCTTACATGTCCTTCTATTCAGTGTTGCAGTATTCTTTACATATGCTTTGTATTCTGCCGAGACAACCCGGCGTCCGGCCTGTATACAAAGCACCTGCATGTATGTGGGACATCGCACGTAGGCACAGACAATGTCAGCCATAAAAGGGATGTCTGCACGTACCATCTGCAGAACTTTTTCACCACCGTACGGAAAGGTTGACTCGTATGTTTGGTCTGCCGTTGGATCCCGTTAATTCATCTTACAGCTTCAGATAAGTGTTTTGTTAATGTCATCCAGGAAGGGTAAGTGGAAGGCAAATTCCACATAAAGGTAGTCACGAGCTGTGCTTGTTTTGCTTAGTGCCTACTCACGACCACCAGTCATGCTCTATTTGTCAGACCTTCATTCCCAAAACATTGCGCAGTCATTTGTTGGCTTTGAATTTATACTTAGAAAACCGAAGACTCAAACTGGCTAGGGATGCTGTGGAGGGATGTTCTTCATGTTTCACTGTTGCAGTCATCCCATTTGGGTTATCTGCTTGTAGTAGCCCTCAGTCAGCCTGATTAGCAAAGTTTTGGGTCCTGCGTCGGTTGCTGTCTCATCTTCCGTGACGTCAGGTAGTCAGGAGTATAAAGTATGCCGCTGACGCCATTACATCAGTCTGTCTTGCCATGCGGTGCCCGAAGCAGAAGCAATTCGCAAGTGCCGGTCGGCCTACTCCTGAAATTTTCGTTTTCGAGTTTCAGAACTGAAGTCTTCAACTAAAGCTAAGTACCCCACTGGGGAAACTTTTTATTGCTCTAAACCGATGTCAGTAAAAGTCAATAATTGTATTTCTTGTGGAAAGCAAATACCTCATAAAGATTTTCATTCATACTGTATTCCTTGCGTAGGCCCTGACCACGATGTACCTCGCTGTCGGTTTTGTGTCTTATTTAAACAACAAACTATTCATCGTCTGTATATTTTCGCTTCTAAATATTTTGGTACTTGGTTCAATTATCCAGATATGTCTTCGGTAAGCCACCCGACTACCGACATTCTGAAAAAACGCAAAGATAAAAACAAGAGACAGGCCGCTTAGGTCAAAAACTGCCGACGACGCTTCTCCTAAGCTAGTCGCCAGTTCGCCGGTACTCAGTGAGGTGCTTTCGCAGCCCCTGATACCTGCTACTTCAGATTCGCAGGCCTCTACTGAGACCCATTCAGAGTCTGGTATGCTGCGAGATGCTTCAACTGTGGAACCTGTGGATGTCTCTACCTTTGATGGGTCTGGAGCCGCTGTGCAGGCACTGGCTTCTGAGGATGTATTCAGGCCTACTGACTTGCACATTAAACCGATGCCATCTTCTTCTTCAAAGCCTAAAACTCAAACCATGCCTAGAAAACCGACACCCAGACCCCATGGTCAGGCCTGTATGCCTAAAAAAGAAATGATAAGAATGGCTGAAGACCTTATTACTATAATCAGGGGAAGCCAACCTTCCCCCTCTAAGAGACCTAGGACTGAATTTGCTTATGATACTTCTGACCAGGAATCTGAAATTTCTGATGTTATGTAGTCCAATCTCACGTAAATTATTACCCATTCGGCTCCGACTCGGCCAAACTTTTTTAGCTCGAAGTCTTTCTATTGGCTGGGCTAAGATGGTATCCCATGCTGCACTGCTGTCTATCCCCAGATCTCGTTTGCCGCTCGTGTAGCTCGGACGTGGTCTCGCTCTTGGCTATGGCTAAGTACCCTTTTTCTTCATTATCAGAGAAATTTGTTGCAAAAAAAAGCTATTTTAATAGCTATTGTGTGTTCTTGTCTTGCCTTGTGGAAAAGCTGTGTTTTTGATCGTTTTTTCTGTGGTATCCCACTAGCTGTTTCCAACAGACTAGGCCCGTTTTCAGTTAGAGGACCTAGTCTGCCCCCTTGCTTTCCTTGGGTTATAAAAGTTCACCAGGACTAAAACCTGTTTAAATTAGAGGTATTAGTCTTTCCCAATGTCCTGGAGATGAGAGCTGTGCTACTAGCATTGCAAGCACTTCAGATTTTTCTTCCTTTTGGGACTATTGCAATCCATTCAGACAATATGTCAGTGGTGTGGTATCTGAACAAGCAGGGAGGAACCAAGTCTTATCCCCTTTGCAGAGAGGCCATGCGAGTGTGGCAGTGGGCTGTGTCTTCCCAACGTTTTCCGGTGGCAATGCACATTCTGGGGAAGTCCAATGTGATCGCAGACAGGCCAAGCAGAGCTATTCTGATGCTTTACGAGTGGTCCCTGAACTGTCAAGTTGCGGAACAGATCTTCCACAGGTGGGGTCAGCCTTGCTGTGAACTTTTTGCCTGCCCCCTCAATGCCAAATGCAGCAGCTACTTCACGTTGATCCCCCCTCAGGGGGAGTCATCCAGGGACGCTCTAGTCCACGACTGGCCCCTCCGGTCTACTATATGCCTTCCCTCCAGTACCCTTGCTGTCAAAGGTTATTCAGAAAGCGCAATCCTTGGGAAGCAGAATGATTCTGATTGCCCCACACTGGCCTCGTCAAATTTGGTTCCCCTTTGTCCATCCCTATCTCATGGATGATCCTTGGATTCTGGATCCACAGCCAGACTTACTGACACACATATCAGGGCAGCTCCATCCCTCTCTTTGGACCCTCCAGTTGACAGCCTGACTACTCCACTTTCATCATTAGTTAGGGTTCATCATTTTTCGCCAGAGGAGGTTCATATTTTATCTTCCTCTCATAAGCCCTCGACCAGGAAGATTTATTGCAGCAAATGGAAGAGGTTTTCAGTCTGGGCGCATGCCAAAAAGATTGACCCTTACACAGTGCCAGTTTCGTCTGTATTGGAGTTTTTGTCTATGCTCTTTAACTAGGTTTCAGCGGCCGCAACCATTAAAGTCCAATTGACGGCGATTTCTACCTTTCATGTCACAGACGAGCCTAGCCTGATGGCACATAGACTTTGTAAGGCTTTCCTGAAGGGCACTTTGTTACTTCATCCTCCGGTAATGGAACCTGTTATGCCTTGGGACTTAAACTTTGATGTCCTTCAAGGATGCATCTGCAGTCATAACATATGGGTTATCCTGCCTCAGGCAGCCCTTCGGTCGGCCGAATTCCAAAGTCTGGGTCTGGCCCCGGCTGATGTCGCACTTTCCCCGACGTCAGAGCGTCTGGGGTATAAAAGCATCAGCCAACGCCATTTTCCTCAGTCTTTCTTGCCACATGGTGCCCGAAGCAGAAGCAGTTCGCAAGTGCTGGTCGGCCAGCTCCTGTGATTCAGCTACCGAAGACTTCGAAAAAGCTAAGTACTCCGTTGGGAACTCTTTCTTGCCTCAGCCGATGTCAGATAAAGTAAATAATTGTTTAACTTGTGGGAAACAAATACCTCATAAGGATTTCCACTCTTACTGCCTCCCTTGCTTAGGCCCAGACCACGACGTCTCGGCCTGCTCTGCATGTGCTTCCTTCAACCGACGAACTCTTAGACGTCGGTCGGAGTTTGCAGAGGAATTTTTTGGGGCTAATTTTGCGTATAAGATGCCGTCGGAGACTCCGACTTTGCATGTGGTTAAAAAACGGAAGGACAAGGACCGACCCTCGCGGTCCGCGGTTTCGGCTGAAACCACGGTCAGGCCTACCACGAGTGTCTCGGTTTCGGCTGAAACCGAGTCCTCGGTGCTTCCTGTTACCGACTCCATTCAACCGACTACATCGGCCCCGGAGGCTCTGGCCGAGTCGGTTATTGAATTACCTACTGAAACCGGTGTCCAGGACATGTCCGACACCATTCCTTTAGACAAGTCTACTCCTGCACGTGGTGCAGCCAGACCCCCTGCATCCATGTCCATTAAGGCCTTCTCTAGGGCTAAAGCTGCCAAACTTGCTAAAGCTTTGCCTCCCAAGACTACCTCTCAGAGGCCTTCTACTGGCTCTCAGATTCTCAGCCTAGCAGAGGATCTTATCTCTTTAATTAGAGGTTCTCAACCTCACCCGAACAGGGGCTCTCTTCCACCACCAGACAAAAGGCACAGGGTTGAGCCCTCTGACCCCCACTCTTCAGATGAGTCTACGGATGAATCTGTGTTGTCAGAACAGCAGCAGGAGGCTTATTCGGCCTACGAGGATTTTGATGCTGAAGAATCTATTCCTTCGGCCTCCCCTCCTGAAGAGTTTTCTTTTGGTGAGACACTGCACTCTATGAGAGAACATTTTCAATGGCAGGGCCAGGAATTTTCTGATTCTAGAAAGAGATTAAGGACCTTTTTACATTTACCTCAGCATAGGCCTTTAACTATACCTCCTGTTTTGAATGTTATTGATGATGTGTACTCTGATGCTAGTACAGCCCCTGATTCTCTCCCTCCGGCTCCTGCCAAACCTGATAGGTACTACAGGGTCCCGAATTCTCATCTACATCTGTACAAGGCCCACTCTGCAGACCCAGAACCTATTTCCCAGGGCCCAAAAGGGGTTGCAGCTGCCACTGCTAAAAATCCTCTACCTTCTGAAAGGGAGTCTAGAGCTTTAGAGAGATGGGGAAAGAAAGTTTATACTTCTGCAGCTCTTTCCATGAGGGCATTAAATTGTCAATTTCATATGATTCAGTACCAAGAGTATTTGTTAGATGAATTGTATAAGAAGCTGTCCTCCTCTGAACCCCTTGACCGTAAATCACTTCAGGATTTGGTACATAACTCACAGCAGGTTAGCAACCATTTTTTGCAGTGTGGTTATGATGCACTAGAAGCTTCATGTAGGTCAGCTATGACAGGGGCAGTTATACGAAGGCATGCCTGGTTGAAGGAACAATCTCTACCGGACCATGTTAAAGCTAAGCTCCTGGATGCTCCAATGGAAAAACAAAAATTATTTGGTTCCATGGCTCAGGAGGTCTTAAAGAAGTTTGAAGAAAAGGCAAAATCTGTGCAAACAGTCAAGGACTTTCTGCAGGTACAACCACAGAGATTCAGCAGAAATTGGCCTACTAAGAATTGGAACCAACCAACAAAATCCCATGCAAGGGGGAAATGCACGGTCCAAACCAAATGCAGCAACCACCAAATAGACCAGCATGAACAGACTGGAGTTGAATTATCCTTTATTATACAGACCGGTTTCGGCAAAAATAGCCTTCTTCAGTGTAGGACATACACTGAAGAAGGCTATTTTTGCCGAAACCGGTCTGTATAATAAAGGATAATTCAACTCCAGTCTGTTCATGCTGGTCTATTTGGTGGTTGCTACTAAGAATTGGTCCTTTCCGGACTCAGACAGATCCCAGAGAGGCAGGAACAGGCGTGCCAGAGGTAGAGGGCAATCTAGAGGCTCCTACAGAGGCCGTCAGTGGCAGCCTCCCAACCAGAGAGGTAGTGCAGGAACAACAACAACTGCTACACCAGGACAGACTCAATGACTTTATTTTGACTCTGCCGACCAGGGCTCAATTAGAAGCACCATTGGGCGAAAAGCTTTCTTTATTTTCAAAAAATTGGCATTGCATTACAAGGGACTCATGGACACTGCAAATAATAGACAAAGGATACAGGTTTCACTTCCACACATTGCCAAAAAGAAAAGGAATGCCAGACCTGCCACCAAATCAGAGGGCAGAGGCTTTGAGGCAAATCACCAAATTGATACAAATGAAAGCCGTAGAAAAGGTACCTCTTTCAGAACAAGGCCAATGATTTTATTCCAGATTATTCCTTGTTCCAAGAAAAGAAAATCAATGGAGGCCTATTCTCGACCTGTCCGCACTGAATACTTACCTCATTGTGCCAAAATTCAAGATGCTGACCCTACAGCAGCTTCTTCCCATGCTGGGCAAGGAGTCTTGGCTGGTGACTCTAGATCTCAAGGAGGCATACCTGCATGTCCCTATTCGACAAAGTTGCAGAAGACACCTCAGATTTCTTGCAGGATCATAGCATTATCAATTTTCAGCATTGCCCTTTGGCTTATCTACTGCGCCCAGAGTATTCACGAAATGCCTGGCATCAGTAATTGCACACTGCAGACTTCAGGGGATTCAAATCTACCCATATCTGGACGACTGCCTGATACAAGCGGACAACAAGGAAAATTTGTTAAAGGACTTGGACTATGCCATCCAACTATTACAGGTCTTGGGATACACAGTCAACATCCAAAAATCAAGACTTGTTCCATCCCAAAGAATAACCTTTTTGGGTGCAGATCTAGACACAACCACCCAAATGGCCTTTCTCACAGAAGAAAAAAAAAAAAACAACTTCCGGATTACTTCAAGAATCTGACAAGACAAACTCAGCTGACTGCAAGGAAAATCCTGCAGGCCCTGGGTTACATGGCATCCTGCATAATTCTAATTCCACAAGCCAGGCTGCATATGAGAAAATTGCAATGGTACCTAAGGAGTGTATGGACTCAGCACAATCACAGCTTAGAAACTTTGATTCCACTCATCCCTTGCCTTCAAAAGGAATTCCTGTGGTGGGCTCAAGCCTGCCAGTCCAACAGAGGGTTGCCTTTCAACAAACCAAAAGCAAACCAAACCATCACCACGGACGCTTCAGACCGAGGTTGGGGAGCACACATGGAGGACATATGTATCCAAGGGCTATGGTCTTCAGGACATCTGCGCATGCACATAAACCAAAAGGAAATGCTGGCAGTGATACACGCAATCGAGGCTTTCAAACCTTTCCTTCATCAGGGCCACCTGCTAATAAGGACAGACAACACCACAGTTATGTGGTACATAAACAAGCAAGGAGGCACGCATTCCTACCCTCTATGCAGACTGGCTGTGAATCTATGGGAACTTTGCTTGAAACTCAATATACAACTACAGTCCCAGTTCGTGCCAGGGAAAGACAATACTCTGGCAGACAGCTTAAGCAGAACTACCATGGATGCACACGAATGGATGCTGCACCCAGACATCTTCTTACTCATAACACAAACATGGGGAAGGCCGGAGACAGATCTGTTCGCCTCACCCCACAATCATCAACTGAAGACTTATTGCTCAAGGACATACCACCCACAAGCATGGAAGGTGGACTCTTTCTTTCAGCTGGGAAGCTCGAAAAGTCTATGCTTTCGCACCACTCCCATTAATGTCCAAGGTTTTACTGAAGATCAGGGCAGAACAGCCAAGAGTGATTCTGATAGCTCCAGACTGGCCAAGGCAGCACTGGTACCCACTGTTGAAGAGCTTGTCACAGACGAAACTGTGGCCTCTCCCCCTATGGCCACTTCTGACGCAGAACAATTTCAAGATCCTGCATCCCAACCTAAAAACCTTGCAGCTAACTGCCTGGAGAATACCATGACTCCTCCTCAGAATAGCTTATCCCAGAGAGTAAAGGACATTATTATGGAAGCTCGCCGTCCTTCCACAAGGAAGGCATACTCAGCAAAATGGAAAAGATTTCTCATTTGGAACGCAACAAAAGGCCTAGATGTGACAGTGATGAGCATGGCACATATACTGGAATACTTAGCAGAATTGTTCCACAATGGCCTGTCTTATTCTTCCATTAAGATGCATGCCTCAGCAATTTCAGCAGAATACAATGTAAATCCACCTGTCTTCTCGCATCCTCTCTTAAGACAGTTTCTCAGAGGAATCAAAAACATCAATCCTCCAAGGAAACCACCTTTACCTACTTGGGACCTTAACTTTGTGCTGGAAAAACTAACACTTCCTCCCTTTGAACCAGCAGCATCGGCGGATCTACATTTTCTGTCTTGGAAGACTGCATTCCTTCTGGCCATAACTTCAGCAAGAAGAGTATCTGAGTTACAAGCTTTAATGGCAGTGCAGCCATTCCTTATTTTTCTTCAAGACAGAGTTTCATTAAGAACCAATCCTACTTTTATGCCAAAGGTGGTATCTAGGGTATCCTTGAACCAAGCAATTCACTTGCCTACATTCTTCCCAAATCCACAAAATAAAGGGGAGAAACTTCTACACACTCTGGATATACACAGACAATTACGCTACTATTTGGACAGAACTAAAAGTTACAGAAAGACTGACCAGCTGTTTGTAGCATATGCTGCTGGGGCACAAGGAAAAGCAATTTCCAAACAGACAATTTCAAAATGGATAGGAAATTGCATTCGCTTGCTACTCCTTTCATGGAAAGACTGTTCCTGTGAATATTAGGCCTCATTCCACGAGAGCCACAGCCACCACTACAGCCTTCCTAAGAGGGGTGGCTACCAAGGACATTTTAGAAGCTGCTACATGGAGCTCCGTGCATACATTTGCCAAGCATTACAATTTACCTTTATACTCCAGATCCAGAGCAGGTTTTGCTACTGCAGTCCTGCAGGGTATCTTAACTACACCATCATTTTCTTAGTACCTCCACCCCAGATTGGCTATGGTATTCTACCCATATGTTATGACTGCAGATGCATCCTTGAAGGACATAGTACAGTTTTGTACCTACCATAAATGTAGATGTCCGATAGGTATGCATCTGCAGTCAGGTTTACCCTCCCTCCTTCCCCTCTGTGGTATTCCTAGGGTGCTTACCCCTCCATTAGCTAGCTGGGGGAATCTGTTATGGTGTATTTGTTTGTGTATATATATATATATATATATATATATATATATATATATATATATATATATATATGTATATATATTTATTTTTTTTTTTTTTGCATTATGTTTGGAATTTTTTGGCATTTTTATCCAAATTTAGCCTTCATAGAGGGCACCTGGCATCTGGGGCAAGAAAAACTGAGGAAAATGGCGTCGGCTGATGCTTTTATACCGCAGACGCTCTGACGTCGGGGAAAGTGCGACATCAGCCGAGGCCAGACCCAGACTTTGGAATCTGGCCGAAGGGCTGCCTGAGGCAGGACAACCCATATGTTATGACTGCAGATGCATACCTATCGGACATCTACATTTATGGTAGGTACAAAACTGTACTTTCTACAGTGTCTTAGTTCACCCCCCTTTGAGTCTGCAGCCACTTGTGATTTAAAATTTTTAACTTGGAAGACTGTCTTTTTAGTAGCCATCACGTCAGCCAGACAGGTTTCGGAGCTTCAAGCTTTATCAATCAAACCCCCTTATTTGATTTTTCATAAGGGCAGGGTTTCTCTCAGACTGAACCCCTCTTTTCTTCCCAAAGTGGTGTCAGTCAGTAACCTAACCAATCTATTGATTTGCCACTGTTTTCCCCAGTTCTCAAACAAGGCAGAATTCAAATTTCATCAATTGGATGTGTACAGACAATTACGTTTTTATTTGCACAGAACGAAAGACCTCAGAAAATCTGATCAGTTGTTTGTTTCCTTTTCGGAAAACAGAATTGAGTCGCCTGTCTCCAAAGCCACATTGTCCAGGTGGATTTCTAGTTGTATTTTTTTCATTTATTCCTCAGGGGGTAAAGATTTACCGTTCCGGGTGAAGGCTCACTCTACTCGGTCTGTATCTACATCTACAGCTTTTCAGGCCAGATTGTCTATGGATGATATTTGTGCTGCGGCTACTTGGGCATCTCCTCACACCTTTGTTATTCATTACAAGTTGGATGTGGTATCTAGGGGCAGGTCTTCCTTTGGTTCCACAGTGCTCAGAAGTATTTTCCAGTGAGCTTCCCAGGATTTAGGTGCTGCGGACGCTGCCCACGGGTAAGAATGTAGGCGAGATTGGACTACATAACATCAAGAAGTTATGTACTCACCATAACGTTCAATGTATGTAGTCCATCTCGCCTCACATTCTTACCTCTACCCCCTCTCCTTCCCACATCCTGGAGGATCTGGAGGTTAGGCCTGGTTTCAGAGCTCCCTTCATTCTTGGTTTGTTCTTCCTTTCCTTAGGTGTTGATGTTCATCGTGTTACACTGCTGCAGTCATCACACATGGGTTATCCTGCCGTCAGGCGGTCCCGCAGTCGGCCATAGTTCCAAAGTCTTGGTCCGGCGTCGGTTGCTGTCGCTTCTTCCCTGACGTAAGTGCGCCAGGGGTATATAAGAGACATCCAACGCCATTTTCTTCAGTCTTTCTTGCCGCACAGTGCCCGAAGCAGAAGCAATTCGCAAGTGCCGGTCGGTCGACTCCCGAGATTTTCAAATCGAATTTCAGACCAAAGTCTTCAATAAAACTAAGTACCCCATTGGGGAACCTTTTCTTGCCTCAGTCCGATGTCAGAAAAAGTTAACAATTGCATTTCTTGTGGGAAGCAAATACCTCATAAGGACTTTCATTCTTATTGTATTCCTTGCGTAGGCCCAGACCACGATGTCACAGGTTGTCGGTTTTGTGCTAGGTTTAACAAACTAACTATAAAACGTCGGTTTGATTTCGCCCAACATTATTTTGGTAGGAAATTTAATGATACCATGCCGTCGGAACAACCGACGACCGGAATGCATAAAAAACGCAAAGATAACTACAGGCAGCCGAGACCCAAGCCAGACTCCGAGGCCTCTGCTAGGCCAGTCGCCAGTTCTCCGGTTTTCAGTGAGGCGCCTACGTAGCCCCTGATGACCGCTGATTCAGAACCCCAAGCGGCATTCGATTCCGAAGAGGAGATGACTAGGCCTCCACAGCCTTTATCTTTAGGCCCTTCCGACTCCATGGCTGAAGGAGATTCCAGTGCAGTTGAAACACCTTCAGTCGCAGAAGGTGTCTTCAGACCAACTACACTCACTATTAAATCCTATGCAAAGCTGAAAACGCCTTTAAAAGCAAAGAAGACTGTACAGCAGTCTCCAGTACAAGGCCCTATGCCTAAGAAACAGATACTTAA
Organism: Protopterus annectens; assembly: GCF_019279795.1. NCBI lineage: Eukaryota > Metazoa > Chordata > Ceratodontiformes > Protopteridae > Protopterus > Protopterus annectens. Next base: position 654,564,579 of record NC_056750.1, read on the forward strand.
GATGGCTGAAGACTTAATTACCCTAATCAGGGGTTCCCATCCCCCTCCTGATAAAAGGCCTAGACAGGAGGAGGACTATGCTTCCTCTGACCAGGTTTCAATTTCCTCAGATTCTTCTGAGGAGCAGGAATATTCTTTTCCCCTTATGAAGCCTCTGATGCTGAAGAGTCTATTCCTTCAGCATCTCCCCCAGAAGACTACTCTTTTGGGGAAACTTTACATACCATGAGGGAACATTTCCACTGGGAAGGCCAGGATTACTCTGATTCTAAGAAAAGGCTCCGAGAGTTCCTTTTACTACCCCAGCACAGACCACTTGCTATTCCACCAGTGTTAGACATTGTGGATGATGTTTATTCAGAATCTAGCCTTAACCCAGATTCACTACCTCCTGCACCAGCCAAACCAGACAGATACTACAGAGTCCCTGACTCACACAAATACCTATATAAAAGCCCTGTTGCTGACCCAGAAACCATTTCCCAGGGTCCCAAAAGGGTTAAGGCCTCTATTGCTAAAAATCCTGTACCCTCTGAAAGGGATTCTAGAGCACTAGACAGATGGGGAAAGAAAATATATACCTCAGCTACTTTAGCTATAAGGGCCTTAAATTGCCAGTTTCACATGCTGAAATGTCAACAATATTTGATGTCTCAATTAAAACAAAAAATGACCACACACACAGGGCAGCCTGATTACAAGGAAATGCAAGATTTGTTGCATTCAGCTGAACAAGTGGGAAAACATACCTTGCAATGTGGATTTGATTCATTGGAAGCTTCTTGTAGAGCAGCAGTGACAGGGTCTGTCATACGTAGGCATGCTTGGTTAAAAGAACAAACTTTACCTGATCATGTAAAAGCAAAGTTATTGGATGCAGCTTTACAGCAGGATGTTTTATTTGGTGTAAAAGCAGAAGAGGTTTTAAAGAAAATGGAGGATAAGGCAAAATCTATGCAGACGGTCAAGGATTTTTTACAGGTTCAACCCCCTCGTTTCGGCAGAAATTGGCCAACCAAAAACTGGTCCTTTCCAGCTTCTGACAGACCACAGAGGGGCAAATACAGACGCCCAAGGCGCAGAGGTCAGTCACAAGGCTCTTACAAGCCTCGACAATGGGGTGCCACAACCCAGAAAGGAGGATAAGACAGGTCTCAAACTACCAGAAGACAAACACAATGACTTACCCCACAGACTGCCAAGCAAATCCCTCTTGGCAGCTCCCTTGGGAGGAAAGCTAACACTTTTTGCAGACAACTGGCGCATCATCACAAAAGACAAATGGGTCCTAAATATTGTAACTCAAGGATACAGATTCCACTTTCACACTTTACCAAGGATAAAAGGAATGCCAAACCTGCCACCAAATCAATGGGCAGAGGCTCAAAAACAAATTACAGCTCTCATGGACATGAGAGCCATTCAACAGGTTCCTACACAGGAGCAAGGACAAGGATTTTACTCAAGACTCTTTCTAGTTCCCCGAAAGGACAAAGCTTGGAGACCCATTCTGGACCTCTCAATTCTAAACACATATCGCGAGGTACCCAAATTCAATATGCTAACACTACAGCAACTTCTTCCCATGCTGGGCAAGAAGGCTTGGCTTGTAACGTTGGACCTCAAGGAGGCATACCTGCATGTCCCTGTCAGACAAAATTGCAGAAGATACCTCCGATTTATAGCAGGTTCAACCCATTACCAATTCTCTGCACTGCCCTTTGGCTTATCTACTGCTCCCAGGGTCTTCACAAAATGCCTGGCACCAGTAATTGCATACTGCAGACAAAGAGGAATTCAAATATATCCATACCTGGATGACTGCCTTATTCATGCAGAAAGCAAAGACATTCTTTTAAAGCATCTGGCGTTTGTCAAAAAACCTATTAAGTTGCCTAGGGTACACAGTAAATGAAAAGAATTCAAAACTAGTGCCCTCACAACACATAACATTGCTGGGTGCCAGCTTAAATACAATGGCCCAGATGGCTTATCTCACGCCAGACAAGCAAGGACAACTGAATCAATACTTCAAAATGATGGCAACAAAGACCCAACTCCCTGCAAGAAAAATTCTGCAGGCCTTGGGATTCATGGCCATATGAGGAAATTACAGTGGTACCTGAAAAGCGTATGGACTCAACACAGCCACAGCTTGGAAACAATAATACCACTAATTCCCTGCCTTCAACAGGAGTTTCTGTGGTGGGCTCAGGCATGTCACCTCAACAAGGGCCAGCCTTTCACCTTGCCCACAACCAGGCAAACAATGACAACAGATGCTTCGGATTACGCCTGGGGAGCACACATGGCAGGACAGTGTATTCAGGGCAAATGGTCTGCAGATCAAAAGCATCTGCATATCAATCAAAAAGAGATGCTAGCTGTGCAAAATGCCCTAACAGCTTTCAAGGACCTCCTACATCCAGGACAACTACTAATAAAGACGGACAACACCACAGTGATGTGGTACATAAACAAGCAAGGGGGCACACATTCCTACCCCCTATGCAGGCAAGCAATGACCTTGTGGAACACAGCACTGACCTATCAAGTTCAACTACAAGCACAATTCCTGCCAGGAAAGAAAAACACATTGGCAGACGATCTAAGCAGAAACATCATAGATCCTCACGAGTGGAAACTAGATCCACAAGTATTCGCAATGATAACTCAAAAATGGGGGAGCCCAGACATAGATCTGTTTGCCTCCCCCCAAAACTACAACTAAGAAAATCCACCCCCTCTGACCTAGCTGAACTTTTCTATACCTTTCTATCCTGTACAACCTTTGTGGTGTATTTGCTTGTAACTGAAGGTATCTCTTTTATTCATGTTATATGTTTTATTAGCAATATGTATTGCCTACAAGGACATACCACACACTAGTTTGGAAAGTGGATGCCCTCTCATTCATTTGGAAATCATTAACAGTGTATGCCTTTCCTCCACTGCCTCTTCTGGCAAAGGTGCTGCTGAAAGCCAAATTAGAGAGGCCACAAATGATACTCATTGCTCCAGACTGACCACGCCAATGCTGGTATCCAATACTAAGGAACATGGCTCAAGGCCCACCATGGATTTTACCTCAAATTCCTCACCTGCTCACTCAGCAAAACAATCCGATACTACACAGCCAGCTAAATCTGGCTGCATGGCAAATTACCCAAACACCCAGTCAGCACTTCTCTCTACAGCTGTTATGGATGTCTTTCTGGAGGCCAGGATTCCCAGCACCAGGAAAACCTATTCAGACAAATGGAAAAGATTCTGCGCCTGGAACCAGGCTAAAGGCCAGAATCACCTTGTCCCAAATATCCCTCCGATTCTACAATATTTAACTGAGATGTTGCACAAAGGACTTACTTTTTCATCTATTAAGATCCACGCCTCAGCTGTTTCAGCTCAATACAACACGGATCCTCCTATATTTTCACATCCATTACTAAAACAGTACCTCAGAGGCGCTAAAAACATAAGACTGCCCCGGAGAGCACCAACACCAACTTGGGATCTCAACTTTGTTTTGGAAAAACTTACACTTCCGCCCTTTGAACCAGCTTTTACAGCTGATTTACAGTTTCTATCATGGAAAACTGCCCTGCTGCTAGCAATAACTTCAGCAAGAAGAGTCTCAGAGCTACAGGCCCTTATGGCAGTGGAGCCTTTCATCATTTTTCATCAAGACAGAGTCGCTTTACGAACTAACCCTTCCTTTATGCCAAAGGTGGTATCCAGTGTGGCCCTAAACCAAACCATTCATTTGCCCACCTTTTATCCAAACCCCCAGAACAAAGGGGAAAGGCTCCTACACTCTTTGGACATTCACAGGCAATTACATTATTACTTGGATAAAACTAAGGCTTTCAGAAAATCTGACCAGCTCTTTGTATCCTATGCTGCAGGATCACAAGGAAAGGCCGTCTCAAAACAGACCATTTCAGAGTGGATAGGACATTGTATCCGTTTCTGCTACACACACCATGGGAAACCTGTACCTGGTAACATTAGGCCCCATTCCACCAAGGGCTACAGCAACATCAACAGCCTTCCTCAGAGGGGTACCAACCAAGGATATTTTGGAGGCTGCAACTTGGAGTTCAGTGCACACCTTCACCAAGCACTATCACTTACCTCTGTACTCTAAAACCAAAGCTGGCTTTGCCACTGCAGTTCTGCAGGGCCTACTAGCTTCTCCAAACCCTGTTTAGTTCCACCGCCCATCCTTAGCTTTGGGATTCAACCCAAGTGTGATGACTGCAGCAGTGTAACATGATGAACATAGTACAGATGTTCATCGCGTTTCACTGTTGCAGTCATGACTATAGGGTTCTCCCCTGCCGGCTGGCAGTCCTCGGTCGGCCAGAATCCCAAAGTCTGGGTCCGGTGTCTGCTGTTCAGCCACGCTCCCTGACGTCAGAGCGCCAGGAGTACAAAGCTGACAGCCGACGCCATGTTGTCCAGTCTTTCTTGTCGTGCGGTGATAGCAGTTCGCATTTGCCGGTCGGCTGACTCCTGACAATTTTTGCTAAACGTATTTCAGTCCGAAGACTTTCTTCTCCTACTCAAAGCTAAGTACCCCGTTGGGGAAACTTTTTTCTTGCTCCATTCCGATGTCAGAAAAAGTTAATAATTGTATTTCATGTGGGAAGCAAATACCTCATAAGGATTTTCATTCTTACTGTATTCCTTGTTTAGGCCCTGACCACGACGTAGCTAGTTGTCGGTTTTGTGCTAGATTCAATCAGCGTACGATTAAACAAAGGTACAATTTTGCATTTCATTACTTCGGTAGGCGCTTTAATTACAAAATGTCGGATTCGGTTCCGACTACCAGAGTTCACAAACGACGCAAGGATAAAGACAGGCCTCCGAGGTCCAAATCGGACGATATTGTACAAGCAGAGCCAGCTTCAGGTTCGGCCGTCGTCAGTGAGGTGCTTTTGCAGCCCCTGTCGTCAGCCATTTCGGGACCGATGGCCGAAACGGACTCCCACAAGGAGCCAACTAGGCCTTTGAATATTTCTGTTGCAGGACCTTCGGACAATGCTCCTTCGGATGGGTCCGGAGCCGCTGTGCAGGTACCGGCTTCCGAAGGGGTTTTCAGGCCTACTAAGCTTCTAATAAAGGCAAAGACAAAGGCAAAGACTCCTTCCAAATCAAAGACTACAGTTCAGGCCTCTTCTGATCCGGCACCCAAGTCTCAGAAACAGTTACTTAAGATGGCGAAGGACTTACTATGATTAGGGGTTCACATCCCCTTCCAGATAAAAGGCCAAGGCAGGAAGTGTATTATGACTCCTCTGATCAGGCTTCTGTTTCTTCAGTATCTTCTTCTGACCAGGAATATTCTTTCCCTCCTTATGAGGATTCTGATGCTGAGGAATCCATTCCTTCAGCTTCTCCCCCTGAGGATTTCTCTTTTGGGGAAACTTTACATGAAATAAGGGAACATTTTCACTGGGAAGGACAGGAGTACTCAGAATCTAAGAAAAGACTTTGGGATTTTCTTCTTCTTCCCCAACATGGACCCCTGGCTATCCCTCCTATTTTGGATATTGTGAATGATGCTTTTTCGGAGGCTAACTTAACTCCGGACTCTTCCTCCAGCTCCTGTTAAGCCAGACAGATATTATAGGATTCCTGATTCCCACCAGTTTTTATACAAGAATCCTACTGCTGATCCTGAAACCATTTCTCAGGGTCCTAAGGGGGTTAAGGCCGCTACTGCTAAAAACCCCATTCCCACTGAGAAGGATTCCAGATCTTTAGAAAGATGGGGCAAAAAGTGTACACTTCTGCTACTTTATCTATTAGGGCTTTAAACTGTCAATTTCATATGCTGAAATACCAGCAATTTCTTTTGTCTGTTTTGAAACAAAAGCTAACTTCCATTTCTGCCTGTGCAGATGATCAGGAATTACATGACTTAATGCATGCCACTGAACAAGTTGGGAAGCATGGTTTACACTGTGGATTTGATGCCTTGGAGGCTTCTTGTAGGGCTGCTGCCTCTGGTACAGTCATTAGAAGGCATGCTCGGTTAAAGGAACAAAACTTGGCAGATCAAGTAAAAGCTAAGTTATTGGATGCTCCTGTTGAGCATAATGTTTTGTTTGGACCTAAGGCTGAAGAGGTGATAAAGAAGATGGAGGACAAGGCAAAATCCATGCAAACGGTTAAAGATTTCTTACAAGTACAGCCACCCAGATTTAGTAGGAATTGGCCTACAAAAAATTGGCCCTTTCCCAATTCAGACAGGCCTCAGAGGGGTAGATACAGATGCTCCCGAGGAAGGCCTCAAACGCAAGCTTCTTATAGACTAAGACAGTGGACTGCTTCCACCCCTAGGGGAGGAGAGGGCAGGTCGCAAGCTCATAGAAAACAGGCTCAATGACTCCCTCTGTTGGGCTGCAAGAACTTCTTGCCTGGAGGCCCCTCTCAGAGGAAAACCTTCTCTTTTTCACCTAAATTGGACTCATATAACCCAAGACAAGTGGGTTCTGGATGTGGTTTCCAGAGGTTACAAATTCCACTTTCATACCCTCCCAAGACCAAGCGGATGGCCGGATCTTCCAAAACATCAATGGTTAGAGGCCTTAAACCAGGTAGAGGCTCTCTTGGCTATGAAAGCCATAGAACTGGTTCCACATTCAGAGATGGGACAAGGTTTTTACTCAAGGCTCCTTCTAGTCCCCAGAAAGCAAAATTCATGGAGACCCATTCTGGATCTGTCAGTCTTGAACACTTTTCTCGAGATACCAAGATTCAATATGCTTACTCTCCAGCAGCTTCTTCCAATGCTGACCAAAAATGCATGGATGGTAACTTTGGATTTAAAGGAGGCATATTTACACATTCCCATCAGGCAGGAATGCAGAAAATACCTCAGGTTCAGGGCCGGATCGAGGCATTATCAATTCTCTGCGCTGCCCTTTGGATTGTCTACTGCACCCAAGGTCTTCACCAAATGCCTGGCTCCAGTAGTAGCTTATTGCAGACTCAAGGGAATTCAAATTTACCCTTATCTGGACGATTGTCTAATTCAGGCAGACAGCAAGGATGTCTTACTCCAGCATCTAGAATTTGTTCAGAACCTTCTCAAGTTCCTGGGATTCTCTGTAAACATAAAAAAGTCAAATTTGACACCCTCACAACAGATAACTTTTCTGGGTGCTCTTCTAAACACCACAACCCAGATGGCATTTCTGACATCCGAAAAACAATTACAGCTGGCTTCAACTTTCAAAACCTTGGCATCTTTAACTCAGATTTCTGCAAAGAAATTCCTGCAGGCTTTGGGTTACATGGCCTCCTGCATCCTTCTCGTACCATATGCAAGACTACATATGAGGAAAATTCAGTGGTACCTAAAAAGTGTATGGTCTCAGCATTGCCACAGTTTAGAAATACAGATCACCATCCTGCCTTGTCTCCAAAAGGAATTCCTTTGGTGGTCCAAAGCATATACTCTAAACATAGGAAAACCCTTCAGTCTGCCTCCAGCCACTCCGATACTAACCACGGACGCTTCAGATTATGCATGGGGAGCCCATTTTCAGGGCAACTGTCTGCAGGGCCTTTGGACAAAGGATCAGAAGCTCCTGCATATCAATTTAAAGGAAATGTCAGCAGTACAGAACGCTCTATTGGTTTTCAAGACTCTTCTACAACCAGGACAGCTACTGATACGGACAGACAACACCACAGTGTGTGGTACATAAACAAGCAAGGGGGATCTCATTCCTATCCCCTTTGCAGACTAGCCATGAATCTATGGAACACAGCTCTAGCTTGCAAAGTGGACCTTCAAGCTCAGTTTCTACCAGGGAAGCAAAACTTCCTGGCAGACGGTCTGAGCAGAAACCTGTCGGATCCACACGAATGGATGCTGGATACCGAAATATTCAGGATGATTACAGCAGTCTGGGGATGTCCTCACATAGACCTCTTTGCATCCCACCTCAATCATCAACTACAGATTTTTTGCACCAGGACCTTCCACGAACTAGCTTGGAAAGTGGATGCACTCTCATTCAGTTGGAGAAACCTCTCGGGATATGCCTTCCCGCCTCTTCCTCTTCTTCCACGGGTGTTATTAAAGATCAAACAGGACAAGCCCAAGATGATAATTTTGCTGGCCCCAAATTGGCCTCGACAGTTTTGGTACCCAACTCTGAAAAACCTTTGTCTGGAGCCCCCTTGGGTATTACAACACACTCCGAACCTTCTGTCCCAGCACCAGGGTCAGGTTCTGCACTCCCATGTCAAAACTCTCAGCCTGGCGGCCTGGTTAATCCAGGGTATTTGATTCATTCTCTCCTACCCAAGCAGGTTATGGATGTCATTTTAGAAGCCAGACGTCCTAGCACTAGAAAGTCTTATGCAGGAAAATGGAAAAGATTTTGCTCCTGGATGCAGGCTCAGGATTCATATCCTCTTATTCCTAACATTCCTCTGAATTTACTTTACCTGACAGACCTCTTACATAAGGGTCTCTCTTTCTCTTCCATAAAGATCCATGCTTCTGCTATTTCTGCTCATTATAGTACAGACCCTCCTATCTTTTCCCATCAGCTCATGAGACAGTTTCTCAGAGGAGCTAAGAACTTAAGGCCCCCTAGATCTCCTCCCATTCCTGCTTGGGATCTCAACTATGTTTTGGAAAAACTCACCTTACCTCCTTTTGAGCCTGCTGCCACTTCTGACATCAAGTTTTTATCTTGGAAGACAGCCATTCTGTTAGCTCTGACCTCTGCCAGGAGAGTTTCGGAGTTGCAAGCTCTCATGGCTGTAGAACCCTATATTATTTTTCATCAAGACAGGGTGTCTTTAAGGACTAATCCTACTTTCATGCCTAAGGTGGTGCCCCAAGTGGCTTTAAATCAAACTATTCACTTGCCAACTTTTTTCCCCAGTCCTCAAAATAAGGGGGAAAAGGATCTTGCATTCCTTGGATGTGCACAGACAACTATGTTTTTACCTGGACAGAACCAAGGACATCAGGAAATCAGAGCAACTGTTTGTTTCTTATGCTTCAAGTTCCCAAGGTAAAGCCATTTCAAAACAGACCATTTCCAAATGGATTGCTCATGGAATCAGATTTTGTTATTCACACCATGGAAAGCAAATCCCAGGAAGTATAAGGACTCACTCTACCAGAGCTGCTGCCACTTCAGCTGCCTTCCTCAAAATTCCTCAGTGTTCCTACCAAAGACATTTTGGAAGCTGCAACTTGGAGTTCAGCACATACTTTTTTCAAGCACTACAGTCTACCTCTCTTCTCTAAGTCTAGGGCAGGCTTTGCTTCTGCTGTCTTGCAGGGCCTTTTAGCCGCCCCCTCTTCTTTATGACCACCTCCCGTTTATTCTGCTTTGGGATTCAACCCTACAGTCATGACTGCAACAGTGAAACACGATGAACATAGTACAGTTGTGTACACTTACCATAAATGTAGATGTTCGAGTGTCTTCACTGCTGCAGTCTGGGTTTCCCTCCCTCCTGTCCCCTCTTATTTTTTCTTTTGTGTGGTTCCCTTCTTCACCCTTCTTTTGAGGTGTATTTGCAAGGGGTATGGGATCTTACTCAATTTGGAGCACCTGATATCTGGGGCAAGAAAAACTGGAGAACATGGCTTCGGCTGTCAGCTTTGTACTCCTGGCGTTCTGACGTCAGGGAGCGTGGCTGAACAGCCGACGCCGGACCCAGACTTTGGGATTCTGGCCGACCGAGGACTGCCTGCCGGCAGGGGAGAACCCTACAGTCATGACTGTAACAGTGAAGACACTTGAACATCTACATTTATGGTAAGTGTACACAACTGTACTTTTTGTACCTACCATAAATGTAGATGTTCGAGTGTTCACACTGCTGCAGTCCAGGTTACCCTCCCTCCATGCACTTTGACCTAGCTGAACTTTTCTAGACCTTTCTATCCTGTACAACCTTTGTGGTGTACTTACTTGTAACTGAAGGTATCCCTTTTATTCCTGTTATATGTTTTATTAGCAATATGTATTGCCTTCCTACTTGGGGGCACCTGACATCTGGGGCAAGAAAAACTGAAGAAAATGGCGTCGGATGCCTCTTACATACCCCTGGTGCACTAACTTCAGGGAAGAAGCGACAGCAACCGACGCCAGACCAAGACTTTGGAACTCTGGCCGACTGCGGGACCGCCTGACGGCAAGATAACCCAAGTGTGATGAATGCAGCAGTGTGAACACTCGAACATCTACATTTGTGCTAGGTACAAAACTGTACTTTATGCATGGAGAATGAGTGCTGGTGGTCGCAGCAAACTAGATCTGGGGATAGAGGGCAGTGCAGCATGGGATACCATCTTAGCCCAGCCAATAGAAAGACTTTGAGCTAAAAAAGTTTGGCCAAGTCGGAGCCGACATTCGTCTCCGAACCTATGGGTAAGAATGTGAGGCGAGATGGACTACGTACATCAAACGTTATGGTGAGTACATAACTTCTTGTTTCCTCTTATGACCAGGATTTACCCTTATCTACCTATGAGGATTCTGATGCAGAGGACTCTATTCCCTCTGCTTCTCCCCCAGAGGATTTTTCTTTTGGTGAAACCTTGCATACTCTTAGGGAGCATTTTCGCTGGGAAAGCCAGGATTACTCTGATTCTAAAAAGAGACTTAGGGATTTCTTACTCCTGCCCCAACACAGGTCTTTAGCTATCCCTCCTGTGCTACACATTGTTGACTATGCCTTTTTGGAATCTAGCTTGGCCACTGACTCTTTACCTCCTGCTCCCAGAAAACCTGATAGATATAACAGGGTTCCTGACTCTCACAAGTTCCTTTTTAAAAATCCTACTGCGGATCCTGAGACCATTTCACAGGGACCCAAGGGCATTAAGGCTACTACTGCCAGAAATCCTACCCCCTCTGATAGAGATTCCAGGGTCCTGGATAGATGGGTTAAGAAGATATACACCTCTGCAAGCTTGGCCATCAGGGCCTTAAATTGCCAGTTTCATATGTTAAAGTATCAGCAGCATATTATTGGATTGCTTAAACAGAAAATGATGATGATTCCTGATTGTGCTGAAAATAAGGATTTACAGGATTTAATACATTCTACTGAACAGGTTGGAAAACATACTTTGCAATGTGGTTTTGATTCGCTAGAAGCATCTTGCAGGGCTGCTGTCACCGGGTTTGTACTTCGAAGGCATGCTTTGCTTAAGGAGCAGTCTTTGCCAGATCATGTTAAAACTAAATTGCTGGATGCTCCCTTAAATTACGACCACCTGTTTCGTAACAAAGCAGAAGTTGTTCTTAAAAAGATGGAGGAAAAAGCTAAATCTATTCAAACTGTTAAAGATTTCTTACAAGTGCAACCTCCAAGATTTAGTAGGCATTGGCCCTCAAAAAATTGGTCCTTTCCTGCCTCTTCCAGGCCTTCTCAGTTCAAACCCAGAACCAGCAGAACACCCAGGCTTCTCGTCCCATGGTACGCACAGGACTACGCAGTGGGGGGCTCCCACTTCGAATCAGGGAGTAGTAAGACTCCCCCCTATGCTAAGCTGTCTCAATGACTTAACTTTAAAACTTCCAAGCACTTCTCAACTGACTGCTCCTTTAGGGGGAAAGATTGCTCTGCAAGCAAAAAACTGGAAACTCGTTACCCAGGACAAATGAGTTTTAAATATAGTTTCCCAAGGATACAGATTTCACTTCCACACGTTACTAACCCCAAACGGTTGGCCAGATCTACCCCCAAATCAGTGGGCAGAGGCTCAAAAGCAAGAACTCTCTCTCTCAAGATTAAAGGCTATTCAGACTGTATGAGAAGAGGAAAAGGGACAAGGTTTCTACTCAAGACTTTTCCTGGTACCCAGAAAAGACAACTCATGGCGTCCTATCCTCGACCTTTCTATCCTAAACACCTTTTTGGTGATTCCAAAATTCAAGATGCTAACTCTTCACCAGTTGCTTCCCATGGTAGGCAAGGATGCCTGGTTGGCAACACTGGATTTAAAGGAAGCCTACCTGCACATCCCAATTAGGGAATCTTGCAGAAGATACCTACGCTTCAAAGCAGGCTGCATGCACTGTCACTTCTCTGCACTGCCCTTTGGCTTATCTACTGCGCTCAGGGTATTCACAAAGTGCTTAGCTGCAGTCATTGCATTTTGCAGCCAAAGAAATGTTCAAATATACCCATACCTGGACGATTGTCTAATTCAGGCAGAAAGCCAGGACTTACTTTTGAATCATCTGGCATTCATACAAAAGGTGCTAACTTGTCTGGGGTACACCATAAACAAAAAGAAATCACATCTGGCACCCTGTCAGCAAATTATATTCCAGGGAGTCAGCAAATTATATTCCTGGGAGCAAGCTGGAACACAACTTCCCAGATGGATTTCCTCACGCCAGACAAACAAATTCATTTGACAACTTACTTCAAACTAATGGCCACAAAATCCTTCTATCTGCAAGGCAAATACTGTAAGCCTTGGGGTTCATGGCCTCCTGCATTCTACTAATTCCATATGCAAAACTGCATATGAGGAAACTACAATGGTATCTAAAAAGCCTATGGTGTCAACATTCTCAGGATCTAGAAGCAATGATTCCTATCAGTGTTCATCGTGTTTCACGGTTGCAGTTATTACACTTGGGTTATCCTACTTGCAGGCTACTCGCAGTCGGCCTGAATTCCAAAGCCCTGGTCTGACGTCGGTTGCTGTTGCCTCTTCCCTGACGTCAGTGCGCCAGGGGTATATTAGATGCAGCCGACGCCATTTTCTTCAGTCTTTCTTGCTGCGCGGTGCCCGAAGCAAAAGCAGTTCGCAAATGCCGGTCGGCCAACTCCTGAGATTTTCTAATTTAAATTTCAGATCCGAAGTCTTCAATAAAGCTAAGTACCCCGTTGGAGAAACTTTTTTTTGCTCCAGTCCGATGTCAGTAAAAGTTAACAATTGTATTTCTTGTGGGAAGCAAATACCACATAAGGATTTTCATTCTTACTGTATTCCTTGCCTAGGCCCTGACCACGACATTGCTAGTTGTCGGTTTTGTGCTAGTCAACCAACGCACTATTAAGCGTCTGTTCGATTTTGCTTTTCATTACTTTGGCCGAAGGTTTAACTATATAATGCTGTCGAAACAACCATCGACCGGAGTCCATAAAAAGCACAGGGACAAAAAAAAAGACAGGCATCTGAGGTCCAAAACCGACGACGAAGCGTCTTCTAGGCCAGTCGCCGGTTCGCTGGTTTTCAGTGAGGCGCTTTCGCAGCCCCTGACACCCGCTACCTCAGAGCCACAGGCCGCCTCCGACTCTCACGTGGAGACAGCTAGGCCTTTGGAAACTCAAGGTATTGGGCCTACGGAAACAATTCCCTCAGATGGGTCCAGAGCCACTGAGCAGGCAACGGCTTCTGAGGGTGTTTTCAGACCTACACAGCTTACTATCAAGACCTCTTCAGCAGCCAAGGCAAAGTCTAAAACACCTTTAAATACAAAGAAACAAGTACAGCATTCTCCTGGGCAGTCATCCATGCCAAAATGGCCGAGGACCTAATTACTTTGATCAGGGGCTCCCATCCCCCTCCTGATAAAAGGCCTAGGCAAGACACTGACTATGGCTATTCTGAACAGATTTCTATTTCTTCTGATTCCTCTTCAGAACAGGGATATTCTCTTCCTCCCTATGAGAGGACTCTGATGCTGAAGAATCTATCCCTTCAGCCTCTCCTCCTCTTTCGGGGAACACTGCACACCATGAGGGAACATTTCCATTGGGAGAGTCAGGATTATTCAGAATCCAAGAAAAGGCTCAGAGACTTTATTTTATTGCCTCAGGGCAGGCCTCTTGCTATCCCCCCTGTACTAGATATTGTTGATGATGTTTTTTCTGAATCCAGTTTGACTCTTGATTCTTTACCCCCTGCACCAGTTAAGCCAGATAGGTACTACAGAGTTCCAGATTCTCATAAATTTCTTTATAAAAACCCTGCTGCTGCTCCAGAAACTATTTCTCAGGGTCCCATAGGGGTCAAGGCTTCCACTGCAAAAAACCCTGTTCCCTCTTATAGGGATTCTAGAGCACTGGACAGATGGGGGAAAAAAGTTTACACCTCTGCTACTTTAGCTGTAAGGGCTTTAAACTGCCAAGTTTCATATGCTTAAATATCAACAATACCTCATGTCTTTGCTAAAACAGAAAATGCTTACAAGCTCTGAATGTCCTGAAAACAAGGAAATGCAGGACTTACTGCATGCAGCTGAACAAGTGGGAAAGCATACTTTGCATTGTGGTTTTGATTCATTAGAGGCATCTTGCAGAGCCGCAGTTACAGGTTATGTCATTCTAAGGCATGCTTGGTTAAAAGAACAGAGTTTATCTGATCATGGTAAAGCAAAATTATTGGATGCTCCATTACAGCATGATACTTTGTTTGGTGTTAAGGCAGAAGAGGTGTTAAAGAAAATGGAAGATAAAGCAAAATCAATGCAGACAGTAAAGGATTTCTTACAGGTTCAGCCACCTAGATTTAGCAGGAGCTGGCCCTCTAAAAATTGGTCCTTTCCAGTGTCAGACAGGCCACAAAGAGGCAAATACAGATCTCAGCCCCAAGGCTCATACAGACCTAAACAATGGGGTGCTTCAGCCCCCAAAGGTGGAGAGGACAAATCACAACCTTATAGGAAACAATACCAATGACTTTCCTCTACAAATGCCAAGCACTTACCTTTTGGCAGCACCCTTATGGGGAAAACTAGCACTTTTCTCACAAAATTGGCACATGATCACCCAGGACAAATGGGTTCTGAATATTGTTTCTCAGGGTTTACAGGTTCCACTTTCACACCCTGCCAAGGTCAAAAGGTATGCCAGACCTGCCACAAAATCAATGGGCAGAGGCACAAAAACAAATGTCTGCTCTCATGGACATGAGGGCTATTCAAAAAGTACCACAGCAAGAACAGGGGCAAGGATTTTACTCAAGACTTTTCTTGGTACCCAGAAAGGACAAAGCCTGGAGACCAATACTGGACCTGTCCATTCTAAATACTTTCCTGGATGTACCAAAATTCAAAATGTTAACACCGCAGCAACTTCTACCCGTGCTGGGCAAGAAGGCTTGGCTAGTTACTTTGGACCTCAAAGAGGCATATCTGCATGTCTCAATCAGACAGTCTTGCAGAAGATACCTCAGATTCATAGCTGGCTCAATGCATTACCAATTCTCTGCACTGCCCTTTGGCTTATCTACTGCGCCCAGGGTCTTCACAAAATGCTTGGCACCAGTAATTGCATTTTGCAGACAAAAAGGAATTCAAATATATCCCTACCTGGACGACTGCCTTATTCAAGCAGAGAGCAGGGACATTCTACTAAAGCATCTGGCGTTTGTAAAAAGATTACTAATTTGCCTAGGGTACACAGTAAACGAAAATAAATCAAAACTAGTGCCCTCTCAAGAGATAATATTCCTGGGTGCAAGCTTAAATACAACTGCCCAGATGGCTTATCTCATGCCAGACAAGCAAAGGCAACTGACTCATTACTTTCAAATGATGGTAACAAAGACCCAGCTACCTGCAAGAAAAATTCTGCAGGCTTTGGGCTTCATGGCATCCTGCATCCTGCTAATTCCATATGCAAGACTGCATATGAGGAAGCTACAATGGTATTTAAAAAAGTGTTTGGACTCAACATTGCCACAGCCTGGAAACAATAATAACTCTTATTCCCTGCCTGCAACAAGAGTTTCATTGGTGGGCACTGGCCTGTCACCACAGCAGGGGACAGCCTTTCACTTTACCCACAGCCTGGCAGACACTAACAACAGATGCATCAAATTATGCCTGGGGGGGCACACATGGAAGGAAAATGTATTCGGGGCACGTATCCCACGGACCAAATGCATCTTCATATCAATCAAAAAGAGATGCTAGCTGCACAGAATGCCCTGACAGCCTTCAAGGATCTACTACATCCAGGACAACTATTACTAAAGACGGACAATACTACAGTTATGTGGACCATAAACAAGCAAGGGGGCACACATTCCTACCCCCTCTGCAGGCAAGCCATGACTTTGTGGAACACAGCACTGACCTATCAAGTACATCTGCAGGCACAATTCCTGCCAGGAAAGAAAAATACTCTGGCAGATGAACTAAGCAGAAACCTCATGAACCCTCACAAGTGGAAACTAGATCCACAGGTCTTCAGCATGATAACAAGGAAATGGGGATGCCCAGACATAGATCTTTTTGCCTCCCCTCACAGCTGCCAACTACAGAGATTCTGCACAAGGACTTATCACAAGCATGGAAAGTGGATGCTCTATCATTCAGCTGGAAAACCCTAACAGTTTATGCCTTTCCACCACTGCATCTCCTTCCCAAGGTACTCCTAAAAGTCCGACAAGAGAAGCCAAAAATTATTCTGATTGCCCCCGACTGGCCACGCCAGCACTGGTACCCAATCCTAAAGAGCTTGTCTCAAGGCCCAGCCTGGACTTTACCTCAAATTCCTCATCTTCTGACTCAACAAAACAATCAGATCCTGCACAGCCAACTCAGAACCTTAAATCTGGCTGCATGGCAAATAATATAGCCACTCAAAACACACCTCTCTCTAAAGCTGTTATGGATGTCATTTTGGAAGCCAGGAGGCACCCAGTACCAGGAAATCTTATGCAGAAAAATGGAAGAGATTCTGTGCTTGAAACCAGGCACAAGGACTTGAACCACTTGTTCCAAATATTCCTCAGATTTTACAATACCTAACTGAGATGCTGGACAAAGGCCTATCCTTCTCATCAATTAAGATGCATGCCTCTGCCATTTAATCTCATTACAATACGGAGCCTCCTATTTTCTCTCATCAACTGCTAAGACAGTACCTCAGAGGGGCAAGAAACATAAGTCCCCCAAGGAGAGCACCGATACCTACATGGGATCTCAACTTTGTCTTGAAAAAGCTCACACTGCCTCCTTTTGAGCCAGCCAATACAGCTGATGTAAAATTCCTATCAAGGAAAACTGCTCTGCTCCTAGCAATAACTTCAGCAAGAAGAGTCGCAGAGTTACAGGCATTAATGGCAGTGGAACCTTTTATCATTTTTCATCCGGACAGGGTTTCTCTAAGGACAAACCCAACATTTATGTCAAAGGTAGTATCCAGTGTGGCTCTTAACCAAACCATTCATTTGCCAACATTTTATCCAAATCCGCAGAGTAAAGAGGAGAGACTTCTGCACTCAAGCAGCTACGCTTCTACTTGGATAAAACAAAAGCTTTCAGAAAAACTGAGCAACTGTTTGTAGCATATGCTGCAGGATCACAAGGAAAGGCTATCTCAAAGCAGACTATTTAAAAATGGATAGGACACTGTATTCGTTTCTGCTATGCACAACATGGCAAGTCAGTGCCTAAGAATATTAGGCCACATTCTACCAGGGCAGCAGCCACTTCAGCCTTTCTCAGAGGAGTACCAACCAAGGAAATTTTGGAGGCTGCAACTTGGAGTTCAGTACACACTTTTACCAAGCATTACCACTTACCTCTTTACTCTAAATCCAGAGCAGGCTTTGCCACTGCAGGGCATCATAGCCACTCCTAATCCTATTTAGACCCAGCCACCCTACCTCAGCTTTGGGATTCAACCCAAGTGTAATGACTGCAACAGTGAAACATGATGAACATAGTACAGATGTCCTTCAGGAATGCAACTGCAGTCCTGACATATGGGTTGTCCTGCCTCAGGCAGCCCTTCGGTCGGCCGGATTCCAAAGTCTGGGTCCGGCGTCTGCTGATGTCGCCTCCTCCCCGACGTCAGAGCGGCTGGGGTATAAAGGCATCCACCGACGCCATCTTCTTCAGTCTTTCTTGCCGCGCGGTGCCCGAAGCAGAAGCAGTTCGCAAGTGCCGGTCGGTCAGCTCCTGTGTTTTCAGTTACCGAAGTCATCAAAAAAGCTAAGTACCCTGTTGGGGAACATTTTTCTTGCCTCAGCCGATGTCAGAAAAAATTGAAAACGTTAATAATTGTTTGTCTTGTGGTAAACAAATACCTCATAAGGACTTCCATTCTTACTGCCTTCCCTGCCTGGGCCCAGACCACGACTTCTCGGCCTGTGCTGCCTGTGCTCGCTTTAACAAGCGCACACTCAGGCACCGGGCAGAATTTGCCGAAGACTTTTTTGGCGAAACTTACACTTATATCATGCCGTCGGAACAACTGACAGCACATGTTTCCAAAAAACGCAAGGACCGGGACCAACATCCTCGGCCCGCGTCGTCCACCGATACCACGCCTAAGCCTTCTGCGAGTGCATTGGTCTCTTCGGAGGCGGTAATTCAACCGCTCCAGACCGACGACACCGCTCTACCGCGTACTTCGGTCCCGGAGGTTTCCCCGGTGCCGGTTGTTGATTTTCCTCCCGAAACCGAAGCTCAAGATTTACCTGACACCATACCAGTGGATAAAGTAACTCCTGCACGTGGGGCAGCTAGGCCTCCGGTCTCCATGTCCATCAAGGCCTACACACGTGCTAAGGCTGCCAGCCAGGCTAAGGACCATCCTCCTAAATCTTTTCCCCAGGGCCCCTCTTCTGATAAACAGATCATGACTCTAGCTGCAGATCTAATCTCTCTAATCAGAGGTTCTCAGACGCATCCAGACAGAGGTTCTCAGCCGCCTGCAGATAAAAGGCCTAGGGCTGAGCAGACAGACAACCTTTCTTCAGATGAAGCCTCTAGGGATTCAGAGCACTCAGATACCCAGGAAGAATCCTTCCAGGATTACGAGGACTCTGATGCTGAGGAATCAATTCCTTCTGCCTCTCCTCCAGAGGATATTTCTTTCGGAGAAGTTCTCCACTCCATGAGAGAACATTTTCAGTGGCAGGGTCAGGAATTCTCTGACTCCAGGAAAAGGCTGCGTACCTTCCTTAAGTTACCCCAGCACAGACCATTAGCTATTCCTCCAGTGTTGGATGTCTTGGATGATGTATACTCAGACTCCAGTGCTTCCCCTTATTCTCTCCCTCCTGCTCCTGACAAGCCAGACAGATATTACAGGGTTCCTGAAACTCACAAGCATCTCTTTAAGGCCCACTCTGTGGATCTAGAAACTATTTCTCAGGGGCCCAAAGGAGTGGCTACTTCCTCGGCCAAAAACCCTTTGCCCTCGGACAGGGAATCTAGGTCCCTGGAGAGATGGGGCAAAAAAGTTTATACCTCTTCCACCCTTGCCATGAGGTCACTTAACTGTCTTTTTCATATGTTTCAGTACCAGGATTACTTAATGGATGATTTGCAGAAAAAGTTAGCCTCTCCTGAGCCTATAGATTGAAAGACCTTGCAGGATTTGGTTCATAACACTCAGCAGGTTAGCAACCATTTTCTTCAGTGTAGTTATGATGCATTGGAAGCTTCATGTAGGGCAGCTATGACAGGGGCCGTTATACGTAGACATGCTTGGTTGAAAGAACAGCCACTGCCAGACCATGTTAAAGTAAAGCTCCTAGATGCACCTCTGGAAAAACAGAAGCTTTTTGGTGCTAATGCACAGGATGTGTTAAAGTCCATTGAGGAAAAGGCTAAATCGGTGCAGACAGTCAAAGATTTCCTCCAGGTTCAGCCACCCAGATTCAGCAGGAATTGGCCTTCAAAGAATTGGTCCTTTCCAGACACTGACAAGTTTCAAAGGGGGGAAAACGGGCGTGCTCGAGGTAGAGGGCAATACCGAGGCTCCTACAGGGGTCGCCAATGGCAACCACCAAATCAGAGAAGTGGCGCAGGGAGTTCAGCTGCACCACAGGGACAATCACAATGACTTGACTTTCACACCGCCGACCAAGGCTCAAAGAGAAGCACCTCTAGGCGGAAAATTATCCTTCTTCTCAAAGAACTGGCACATTTTAACCAAGGACAAATGGATTCTGGACATAATAGACAAAGGTTACAGGTTCCACTTCCATACCTTACCAACAAGACAAGGCATGCCAAACCTGCCACAAAATCAAAGGGCAGAGGCACTCATACAAGTTTCAAAGCTGTTACAAATAAAAGCAATAGAAAAGGTTCCTCCTCAGTAACAAGGCCAGGGATTCTATTCAAGACTGTTCCTTGTTCCAAGAAAAGAAAAGCAATGGAGGCCTATACTGGACTTGTCCGCTCTAAACACTTTTCTCATTGTGCCAAAATTCAAAATGCTGACGTTACAGCAACTCCTTCCCATGCTGGGCAAGGGGTCTTGGCTGGTTACTCTGGACCTCAAGGAGGCATACCTGCATGTCCCAATCCGTCACAGTTGCAGAAGATACCTCAGATTTCTTGCAGGGTCAGAGCATTATCAATTCTCAGCATTGCCGTTTGGCTTATCTACTGCGCCCAGAGTATTCACGAAATGCCTGGCATCAGTAGTTGCACATTGCAGGCTCCAGGGGATTCAAATATACCCTTACCTGGACGACTGCCTTATACAAGCAGACAGCAAACAAACCTTGATAAGAAACTTGGACTATGTCATTCAATTACTACAGGCTTTGGAATACACAGTCAGCATTCAAAAATCAAGACTACTGCCATCCCAACAGATTATTTTTCTAGGAGCCAAACTGGACACAAAATCACAAATGGCTTTCCTCACAGAGGAAAAAACAAGAACATTTACCAGATTACTTCAAAAGCCTAGCAAAGCTCACCCAGCTGACTGCAAGGAAAATCCTGCAGGCCCTGGGGTTCATGGCATCTTGCATTCTTCTGATCCCTCTGGCAAGAAAGCTACAATGGTACCTAAAAAGCTTATGGTCTCAACACAGCCACAACCTAGAAGACGTAATACCACTCATTCCATGCCTGCAAAGGGAATTCTTGTGGTGGGCTCAAGCAAGTCATTTAAACAAAGGCATGTCTTTCAACAAACCTCAAGCAAGTCAAATCATTACAACAGACGCCTCAGATCATGGATGGGGGGCGCACATGGAAGGCAGATGCATTCAAGGACAGTGGACTCCCAGGGAAATGCATCTGCACATAAATCAAAAAGAGATGTTGGCAGTGATGCATGCAATCGAGGCCTTCGGGAAATCCCTTCAACAAGGTCATCTGCTAATAAGGACAGACAACACCACTGTCATGTGGTATATAAACAAGCAGGGAGGCACTCATTCTTATCCCCTCTGCAGACTAACAATGACTCTTTGGGAAAAGTCCCTGAAACTGAACATCCACTTGCAATCCCAGTTTGTTCCAGGCAAGGACAATGTTCTGGCAGACAGCCTGAGCAGAAATTTCTTGGATCCGCACGAATGGATACTGCATCCACGCATTTTCTCACAAATAACAAGTGCATGGGGAAGACCGGACATAGATCTCTTTGCTTCACACCTCAATCATCACCTGGAGAAGTTCTGTTCAAGGACGCACCACCCTCTAGCCTGGAGAACGGATGCTCTCTCCTTCAGCTGGAATTCCCTAACAATTTATGCATTCCCTCCTCTACCATTACTGACCAAGGTGTTACTGAAGATCAAAGCAGAACAACCAAAAGGCATTTTGATAGCTCCAAACTGGCCAAGGCAGCACTGGTACCCATTGCTTCTGAGCATATCTCACACCAAACCGTGGCCCCTGCCTCAATGGCCTCTGCTTCTAACTCAGCACAATTACAAGACTGTTAATCAAAACCTGCAAACATTGCAGCTGACAGCTTGGAGGGTACCATGAATTTTACCCATATCTCTCTTTCCAAAAAAGTTCAAGAGATCTTACTGGAAGCACGCAGACCTTCCACCAGAAAAACCTATTCAGCCAAGTGGAAGAGATTCATCATCTGGAATGCCAACAAGGGTCAGGATGCATCAGTAATGAGCATACCACAGATATTAGAATACTTGGCAGAAATGTTTCATAGTGGACTCTCATATTCTTCCATAAAAATGCATGCTTCAGCAATCTCAGCAAAATACAACTGTGACCCACCTGTGTTTTCGCATCCCTTGCTAAGACAGTTTCTAAGAGGCATAAAGAATATCAAACCTCCCAGAAAACCACCAGTACCTGCATGGGACCTCAATTTCGTCTTGGAAAAATTAACTCTTCCTCCTTTTGAACCAGCAGCATCTTCAGAAATGCAATTTCTCTCCTGGAAAACGGTTTTCCTGTTGGCAGTTACCTCAGCAAGAAGAGTCTCGGAGATGCAGGCCCTCATGGCAGTACCTCCCTTTCTCATTTTTCATCAGGACAGAGTTTCTCTAAGAACCAATCCTTCATTCATGCCAAAAGTGATATCCAGGGTGTCTCTAAATCAAGCGATTCACCTGCCTACTTTCTTTCCCAACCCTCAAAATAAGGGGGAAAAGCTGTTTGGACATACACAGACAATTATGCTACTACTTGGACAGAACAAAGACCACCAGAAAGTCTGACCAACTATTTGTAGCCTATGCTGCTGGAGTGCAAGGAAAGGCAATCTCCAAACAAACAATTTCAAAATGGATTGGACACTGCATCAGATTCTGTTACTCTTTTCATGGAAAAGGTGTGCCAGCCAGTATTAGGCCACACTCCACCAGAGCTATAGCCACATCCACAGCCTTTCTCAGAGGAGTGGCTACAAAGGACATTCTAGAGGCTGCTACATGGAGCTCCGTGCATACATTTACCAAACACTACAACCTGCCTTTATACTCCAGATCCCGAGCAGGCTTTGCTTCGGCAGTCCTGCAGGGCATTTTAGCTACACCATCCCTTTCTTAGATCCTACCACCCCCAGCTTGGCTATGGTATTCAACCCATATGTCAGGACTGCAGTTGCATTCTTGAAGGACATAGTACAGTTTTGTACCTACCATAAATGTAGATGTCCGATAGATATGCAACTGCAGTCAGGTTTTCCCTCCCTCCTACCCCTCTGCAATTTTCCTTATGGGTCCATTCCCCCTTTTCTCTATTAGCTGGGGATATCTGTTATGGTGTATCTGTTTATTACTGTTGTGCATGTCTGGAATTTTTTATCCATTCACCAAATTTAGCCTTCATTGGAGGGCACCTGGCATCTGGGGCAAGAAACACTGAAGAAGATGGCGTCGGCGGATGCCTTTATAACCCAGCCGCTCTGACGTCGGGGAGGAGGCGACATCAGCCGACGCCGGACCCAGACTTTGGAATCCGGCCGACCGAAGGGCTGCCTGAGGCAGTACAACCCATATGTCAGGACTGCAGTTGCATATCTATCGGACATCTACATTTATGGTAGGTACAAAACTGTACTTTGTGTACCTACCATAAATGTAGATGTTCGAGTGTATTCACTGTTGCAGTCCAGGTTACCCACCCTTCATCCCCCTTTCTTTGCTGGGACTTATCTATACTTCTCTAACCTATACAAGCTATGTATTTGCTTGTAGATGAAGGTATTGTTTTTATTTTACTGTATGTTTTTATAAGCGATATGTATTGCCTACCTTCTTGGGGGCACCTGACATCTGGGGCAAGAAAAACTGAAGAAAATGGCGTCGGCTGCATCTAATATACCCCTGGCGCACTGACGTGAGGGAAGAGGCAACAGCAACCGACGCCGGGCCAGGACTTTGGAATTCAGGCCGACTGTGGGTAGCCTGCCAGCAGGATAACCCAAGTGTAATGACTGCAACAGTGAATACACTCGAACATCCACATTTATGGTAGGTACACAACTGTACTTTCCTTGCCTACAGTTACAGTTCGTTTGGTGGGCAGAGGCCTGCCACCAAAACAAAGGTCTACCTTTCAATCTACCCCCTGCCGCCCAGACCCTAACAACAGACTCATCAGATGATGCAGAGGGGGCTCACCTGGCAGAGAAGTGCATTCAGGGTAAATGGAACCCAAGTCAAATGCACCTGCATATCAGTCAAAAAGAAATGCTAGCTGTACAGAATGCTCTGACAGCCTTCAAGGGCCACATTCTTCCAGGACAATTAATGGTAAAGACGGACAGCACCACTGATGTTCTTCGTGTTTCACTGTTGCAGTCATTACATTTGGGTAACCTGCTGGCAGGTTGCCCTCAGTCGGCCTGAATTCCAAAGTCTTGGGTGCTGTCCTCTCTTCCATGACATCAGGTCGTCACAGGTATAAAACATGCAGCCAACGCTATTTTCTTTAGTCTTTCTTGCCGCGCGGTGCCCGAAGCAGAAGCATTTCGCAAGTGCCAGTCGGCCGACTACTGAAATATTCGAGTTTGAGTTTCATAACTGAAGTCTTCACTAAAGCTAAGTACCCCGTTGGGGAAACTTTTTTCTTGCTTTTTACTGATGTCAGAAAAAGTTAATAATTGCATTACTTGTGGGAAGCAAATACCTCATAAGAATTTCCATTTATACTGTGTTCCTTGCCTAGGCCCTGATGACAACGTGCCTGGCTGTCAGTTTTGTGCTAGATTTAACCAACGCAGTATTAAGCATCGGTATATTTTTGCATCAAAGTATTTTAGAAACAGATTTAAATACCCAGAAATGTTGTCGGATAGCAATCCGACTACCGGAGTACATAAAAAACGCTAAGAAAAGGACAGAGAAAGGCAGTCGAGATCCAAAGCCGATGACGAAGCTTCTCCTAAGCCAGTCGCCGGTTCGCAGTGAGGCGCTTTCGCAGCCTCTGATACCTGCTACTTTTGAGTTGCTGGCTTCTACAGACACCCATGTGGAGTCCGGCATGCTGCAAGATACTCAAGGTATTGGACCGACAGATGTATCTCCCTCAGATGGGTCCGGAGCCGCTGAGCAGGCACCGGCTTCTGAGGATGTATTCAGACCTCAACATCTATATGTCAAACCGATGACAGATGCAAAACCAAAGACAAAGGCAACTTCTAAAACTAAAAAACTGACGCATGAGCCACATGCACAGGCCTCTATGCCTAAAAAACAGATGATCAAAATGGCTGAAGACCTTGTTACCTTGATCAGGGGTACCCATCCCCCTCCAGATAAGAGGCCTAGGCAAGGCACTGATTATGAATCTTCAGATCAGGTTTCTATTTCTTCTGATTCCTCTTCTGATCAGGAATTATCCATACATCTCTATGAGGTTTCTGATGCTGAGGAGTCTATTCCATCTGTTTCTCCTCCAGAGGATTATTCATTTGGAGAAACCTTGCATACTTTTAAGGGAGCATTTTCACAGGGAGAGTCAAGACTTCTCAGAATCAAAAAGGAGGCTCAGGGATTTCCTTCTTCTCCCTCAGCACAATCCTTTAGCCATTCCCTTTGTTTTAGACATTGTGAATGATGTGTTTTTGGAGTCAAGCTTGACCCCTGACTCCTTACCTTCGGCTCCCAGTAAGCCTGACAGATATTACAGGGTCCCTGACTCTCATAAATTTTTATTTAGAAACCCCGCTGCTGATCCTGAAATTATTTCACTGGGTCCAAAGGGAGTTGAGGCCTCAACAACAAAAATTCCTACCCCCTCTGACAGAGATTCAAGGGCACTAGACAGATGGGGAAAAAAGGTTTATACATCTGCAACCTTGGCAGTCAGGGCTTTAAACTGTCAATTTCATATGCTTAAGTACCAACAACATGTTATGGGATTGCTGAAACAGAAAATGATGTTGATTTCAGAATGTGCAGAAAATAAAGAATTACAGGAATTATTGCATGCAGCTGAACAAGTTGGAAAGCATACTTTGCAATGTGATTTTGATTCCTTAGAGGCCTCCTGCAGGGCAGCAGTTACTGGATCTGTGATTAGGAAGCATGCCTGGTTAAAGGAACAAAATTTTCCTGATCATGTTAAAGCTAAATTGCTAGAAGGACCTTTACAGCATGATTCTCTGTTTGGTATAAAGGCAGAAGAGGTTTTAAAGAAAATGGAAGACAAAGCTAAGTCTATGCAAACTGTTAAAGACTTCTTACAAGTGCAGCCACCAAGATTCAGTAGACACTGGCCTACAAAAAATTGGTCCTTTCCTGTGTCAGACGGAGCTCAAAGGGGCAAATCCAGATGCCCAAACGGTTCCAGATACCAGGCGCAAGATTCATACAAGTCAAAGCAATGGGGCTAATCTACCTCCAAATCAGAGGGAGATAAAGCGCAAACCTACAAAAAACAGTCCCAATGACTTCCCTCTGCCTACACCAAGCACTTATCTTTTGACAGCACCCTTAGGGGGAAAATTAGCAGTTTTTGTTTAAAATTGGCAGTTAATAACCCAGGACAAGTGGGTACTAAACATAGTATCACAGGGATACAGATTCCATTTCCACACTCTGCCAATGGCAAACGGTTGGCCAGATCTGCCCACAAATCAGTGGGCAGAGGCACAGAAACAGGTTACGTCCCTCATGGATTTTAGGGCCATTCAACCTATACCAGAACAGGAAAAAGGACAAGGTTTTTACTCAAGACTGCTCTTGGTACCCAGAATGGACAAGGCCTGGTGGCCAATACTGGATTTATCAATTTTGAACACATACCTGGGCATTCCAAAATTCAAAATGCTGACTTAGCAGCAGCTTCTACACATGCTGGGCAAGAATGCTTGGCTGGTGACATTAGACCTAAAAGAGGCATACCTGCATGTCCCAATAAGACAATCGTGCAGAAGATACCTCAGATTCAAGGCTGGCTTAATGAATTACAAATTCTCTGCACTGCCCTTTGGCTTATCTACTTCGTCCAGGGTCTTTACAAAGTGCCTGGCACCAGTAATTGTATTTTGCAGACAAAGAAGTATTCAAATATATCGTTACTTGGACGACTGTCTCATTCAAGCAGAGAACAAGGACACTCTTCTTCGACACCTGGCGTTTTTGAAAAGGCTTCTAACATGCCTAGGGTACACAATAAACGAAAATAAATCACAACTGGTACCCTCTCAAAAGATAACATTCCTGGGTGCAAGCTTGAATACAACTGCCCAGATGGCTTACCTTACGCCAGAGAAACAAAGGCAACAGACTACTTACTTCAAACTGATTGCATCAAAAAAAACAGTCTTCTGCAAGACAAATTCTGCAGGCTTTGGGCTTCATGATATCCTGCATCCTACTAATTCCATATGCAAGAATGCATATGAGGAAACTTCAATGGTACCTAAAAAGTTTATGGAGTCAACATTCACACAGTCTGGAAACAATAATTCCTCTCATTCCCTGCCTGCAACATGAGTTTCTGTGGTGGGCAAAGGCCTGTCACCAAAACATGTGACGGCCCTTCACCCTACCCCCTGCCAGCCAAACCTTAACAACAGATGCATCAGATTATGTCTGGGAGGCCCACATGGCAGGAAAATGCATTCAGGGCATATGGGCACCAAAACAAATGCATCTACGTATCAACCAGAAAGAGATGCTAGCTGTTCAAAATGCCCTAACAGCCTTCAAGGACTTACTTCATTCAGGACAACTACTGATAAAGACGGACAACACCACAGTCATGTTGTATATAAACAAGCAAGGGGGCACACACTTATAACCCCTTTGTAGATTAGCCATGGCACTATGGGACACAGCTTTGACCTACCAAATACATCTTCAAGCCAAATTCCTGCCAGGAAAACAGAACTCTCTGGCAGACGATTTAAGCAGAAACCTTATGGATCCTCACGCGTGGAAACTAAATACACAAGTGTTCAGCATGATAACAGAGAAATGGGGGAGCCCAGACGTAGATCTGTTTGTCTCTCCTCAAAATTATCAGTTGAAAAGATTCTGCACAAGGACTTATCACAGACAAGCATGGAAAGTGGACGCCCTATCCTTCAGTTGGAAAAACCTATCAATTTACGCCTTTCCTCCTCTTCTACTCAAGGTCCTCCTAAAAGTCAGACAATAGAAGCCAAAGATTATATTAATTGCCCCAGACTGGCCCCGCCAATACTGGTACCCAATCCTAAGGAAATTGTCTCAATACCCAGCATGGACCTTGCCTCAAAGACCACAACTACTGTCCCAGCAAAACAATCAGATCCTGCACTATCAACTACAGACTCTAAACCTGTCAGCATGGCTAATCATGTAATCATACAAACAACACCTCTCAGTAAAGCTGTGATGGATGTCATTTTGGAAGCCAGAAGGCCTAGTACTAGAAAATCTTATTCTGACAAGTGGAAGAGATTCTGTGCTTGGAATCGAGCACAAGGAACTGATGCAGCAGAACCAAATATTCCTCAGATATTACAATACTTAACTGAGATGCTTGACAAAGGCCTATCTTTCTCATCAATCAAAATCCATGCCTCTGCCATTTCGGCTCATTACAACATAGAGCCACCAATCTTTTCTCATCCTTTACTAAAGTAGTATCTTAGAGGAGCCAAAAATTTAAGGCCCCCTAGAAGATCACCATTACTTGCATGGGACCTCAATTATGTGTTGGAAAAGCTCACCCTGCCTCCATTTGAACCAGCTGCTACCGCTGATGTAAAGTTCTTCTCATGGAAGACAGCTCTGTTACTAGCAGTTACTTCAGCAAGAAGAGTTTCAGAGCTACAGGCCCTCATGGCTGTAGAGACTTTTATCATATTTTACCTGGGCAGGTTGTCTCCGAGGACAAATCCTACTTTTATGCCTAAGGTGGTTTCCAGTGTGGCTCGACCAAACAATTCATCTGCCAACTTTTTATCCAAATCCGCAGAACAAAGGGGAGAGAATTCTGCATTCCTTGGACGTACACAGACAGTTAAGATTCTACTTGAGCAGGACTAAAGCTTTAAGAAAAACTGAGTAATTACTAGTGTCATATGCTGCAGGATCAGAAGAAAAGGCCATTTCAAAGCAGACAATTTCAAAGTGGATAAGCCACTGCATCCGTTTCTACTACTTACACCATGGTAAACCTGTGCCCAAGGTCATTAGGTCTCATTCCACCAGAGCTGCAGCTACTTCAGCAGCCTTTCTCAGAGGCGTACCAACCAAATATATTCTAGAGGCTGCTACTTGGAGTTCTGTTCACATCTTTACAAAGCATTACCATTTGCTTCTCTACTCTAAGTCCAGGGCAGGCTTTGCCACTGCAGTTCTGCAGGGTCTTATAGCCGCACCTAATGCTGTTTAGCTCCAGCCTCCCAACCATAGCTTTGGGATTCTACCCAAATGTATTGACTGCAACAGTGAAACACAAAGGACATAGTACAGTTGTGTACACTTACCATAAATGTAGATGTTCGAGTGTATTCACTGTTGCAGTCCAGGCCACCCCCCCCCCCCCGTTATTCTGAAGTTTATCTTTCCTTCACTATCTTTTACAACCTATGTGGTGTATTTGCTTGTAGATGAAGGTAAAGTTTATATTGATGCATGTATTTTTATATATACATATATACATATATATATATATATATATATATATATATATATATATATATCCTGACATCGGGGGCAAGAAAAACTAAAGAAAATGGCATCGGCTACATTTTTTATACCCCTGACGACCTGACGTCATGGAAGAGAGGACAGCAACTGACGCAGGACCCAAGACTTTGGAATTGAGGCCGACTGAGGGCAACCTGCCAGCAGATTACCCAAATGTAATGACTGCAACAGTGAATACATTCAAACATCTACATTTATGGTAAGTGGACAGAACTGTACTTTATGTGGTACATAAGCAGGGGGTATCCATTCATACCCCCTCTGCAGACTAGCCATGGCTCTGTGGAACACAGTCTTGAGCTACGAAGTCCATCTACAGGCTCAATTCCTGCCAGGAAAACTAAATAAATTGGCTGACGAACTAAGCAGAAATCTAATGGACCCACATGAGTGGAAACTGGAACCAAAGACTTTCAACATGTTGATAAACAAATGGAGGAGCCCAAGTATAGACCTTTTTCCCTCCTCCCAAAACTACCAATTTGACAAATTCTGCACTCCCCACAAACAAGCTTGGAAAGTGGATGCTCTGTTCTTCAACTGGAAAAATCTATCAGTTTATGCCTTTCCTCCTCTGCCTCTCCTCTCCAAGGTACTACTAAAGATCAAACAGGACAAACCAAGGACGATACTGATTGCACCAGATTGGCCACGCCAACACTGGTACCTCCTCTTGCGTAGTGTTTCACTGCTGGCTCCATGGCACCTGCCTCAGACCCCTACCCTGCTGTTACAGGAGGAGAGCCAGATTCTGCACCCTCAGCTTCAAACCATGAACCTGGCAGCCTGGCTAATTGCCTAATCTCTCCGTTTTCATCCCTCAGTAAACAAGTGTTGGATGTCATTTTGGAGGCAAGAAGGCCTAGTACTAGAAAATCTTATGCTGAAAAATGGAAAAGATTCTATGCCTGGAACCAAACTCAAGGGACTGGCACAGCTGCCCCCAGTTTACCTCAGATTCTTCAATATTTAACTGAGATGCTTCACAAGGGCCTTTCTTTTTACTCCATCAAAATTCATGCCCAGCCATTTCAGCTCATAACAGTGCAGAACCACCCCTCTTCTCTCATCCACTGCTCAAGCAGTTCCTCAGAGGGGCCAAAACCTTAAGACCACCCAGGAGAGCCCCAACTCCAGCCTGGGACCTTAACTTTGTATTGGAAAAACTCACTCTTCCTCCTTTTGAGCCAGCTGCAAGTGTAGAGTTAAAAATTCCTTTCTTGGAAAACAGACTTCTTTTTAGCAATCACTTCAGCAAGAAGGATATCGGAATTACATGCCCTTATGGCAGTGGAGCCTTTCATCATCTTTCATGTGGACAGGGTGTCCCTCAGGACCAATTCCTCCTTCATGCCCAAGGTAGTATCCAGTGTGGCTCTTAATCAGTCTATTCATTTGCCAACCTTCTTTCTAATCCACAGAACAAAGGGGAATGGATACTGCATTCGTTAGATGTGCACAGACAACTTAGATTTTACTTGGACAGGACTAAACCTCAAAGGAAATCTGAACAACTGCTGGTAGCATTTGCTGCAGGGGCAGAGGGGAAGGATAACTCCAAAGCAAACCATTTCTAAATGGATAGGCCATTGCATTCATTTCTGCTGTAAGCACCATGGAAAACCTATCCCACGGGGGATTAGACCACATTCAACCAGGGATGCATCTACCTCTACAGCCTTCCTCAGAGGTGTCCCCTACCAGGGACATCCTAGAAGCTGCTTCCTGGAGTTCTGTACATACTTTCACCAAGCATTGCCATTTGCCAATTTTCTCTAAATCCAGAGCTGGCTTTGCCACTGCAGTCTTGCAGGGCCTTATAGCTGGTCCTAATGCTATCTAAAGTCCTCTTCCCATCCTTAGCTTTGTGAATCTACCCAAATGTGATGTCTGCAACAGTAAAACACGAAGAACATGGTACAGTTGTGTACACTTACCATAAATGTAGATGTTCGAGTGTATTCACGGTCACAGTCCTGGTTAGCCTCCCTCCAGCCCCCTGACTTATTTTGGCTATACCTCTATTCTCCTTTAGCATGCTTAAAAGCTTTTTGGTGTGTTTGCTTTTATTGTTGGAGGTATAACCTGTTTTATATATATAGATATATATATATATATATATATATATATATAGCTATATATATAATTGCTTCCCCTAAGGGCAGCACCTGACATCTGGGGCAAGAAAAACTGATATAATGTCGTCGGCTGCATGCTTTATACCCCTGATTACCTGACGTCACGGAAGATGAGACAGCAACTGACGCAGGACCCAAGACTTTGATAATCTGGCCGACTGAGGGCTCCTGCAAGCAGATAACCCAAATGTGATTACTACAACAGTGAATACATTCGAACATCTGCATTTATGGTAAGTGTACACAGCTGTACTTTCCGTGAGTACTTCTGAGCCTTCTGTATAGGGGAAGGTCAGCAAGACTAGGCTCAAATCCTCTTTAGCTGTGCCTGCTCCCTCTGACGTACCCCTTGAGGTTTATGAAAACCCAGTGGTACGGTTGTAGATAGGGTCTACTCCCTCGGTGGGTACTGGGATGGAAGACATCAGGAGTTTAGATCTTGGCACTTTCAAGGCTGTGCAGACATCCAGTTCGGTTGACTTGGGGAAACTGCAGCTAGTGACTGCAGAAAACTCAACAACTGCTCCAGCTTCTTTGTCCAAAGAGCTACCGGAGGTTCGGCCAGTGTCTGCCTTCTGTCCTCAATATGAAAAGCCTGTGAAAAAAAAAGCAAAAGACAAGGCATACTCCCATTCCTTCTACCCCAGTGTTGGATTGTGAAGTTTTTCACATGGTCTTAAGGCTTTGATGGCTTTGAGACCTGTGGCTTTGCCATCGCCCATAGTGAGCCCGGCCTTTGATTCTTCTCCAGTGCAGCAGTCAGGGGTCCAAGGCCTTAGTTCAGGACAGCCTGCTCATGACACAGATTCTGAGGAGTCTTCATCATCATACTCCACTCAAATTCCCTGTCCTGTGGAATATGTTTCCCAGAGAAGGAGTCTAATGGAAGAATTCTTCAGTGGAAGAGCTTTCCTTTGGGGAAACTTTTAATAAAATGAGTGAGTTTTTTAAGTGGGATTCCTCTCAAGTCTCAGAAGAACAGAGGAGATATTGTGAGCTTCTACAGGTGGAGGCCCCTGCACCTTTAGCAGTCCCTCCAGTACTGCCAGCCTTTTTAGATCTTTTCAAGACTGTGTCTAAGAATCCCAACTCCCAAGCCCCTGCGCCAAAGAGACCTGATCGTTTCTATAAGGTCCCTGAGTATTGCAAATTTCTTTTTAAATGCCCCTCAGCTGATCCTGCTTTGGTTTCCATTATCTCAGATAAGTCCTCATGGTTATCTCCTTCTACCAAGTTGCTTCCTTCTGATAAGGAAAGTAAAACTTTGGTAAGGTTGCGCAAGAAGGTATATACCTCTTCTGTCTTGGCTATCAGGGTAAATAATTATCAGACATGCACGGCCAGGTATGCTCTGGCCACCTAAGTTCTTTCCCCATTGCCAGATTCAGAGGCTAAATATCAGGCCCTTGCTCTCTATCATCCTGCTCTCAGGTAGCTAGACACTCTGCCAAGTGTAGTTACGATGCAATGGAGGCCTCTGCCAGAGCAGCAGCTTCTGCTTCTGTTCTAAGAAGACATTCCTGGTTACATCTCCAGGCACTTCCTGATGACCTCAAGGTAAAATTGCTTGATGCTCCTCTTGGCAATTGCTCATTGTTTGGAAAAGCAGCTAGAGAGTTGTTTAAATCTCTGCAGGAAAAGGTAAAGAACTCCAGGATATGAACCCCCTACTGGTTTCACCATTTCCAAAATTTCATAGAAATTTCCCTGCCAAGACTTCCTTTGTTAGGAAACTTGCTCATTCCTCCTGGAACTAGATCACACAAGCCTTCCAGGAAGCACCCACAGGCCAAGGCTGATACTCCTACCGCTGCTTTTGTGGCCCCTCCTCAGCCGTCCTTTCAGCACAGACAAAGTCCTCTTTGATGCCTTGCACCCTCTTCCAAGTCATACCCCTCTGTCCCTTCACCTCTCTTTTTCCCTACCAGCTTGGATGGAAAACACTCGGGTCTCCTGAGTGATTTCAGTTATCCAAAATGGATACTTTATGACTTGGAAGACCCTCCCTCCCTTTCAAGGAATACCTCAACCTCCCTCCAGTCAACTGCATCTGTTTTCCTTGATTATGGATCAGTTTTCCAAACAAGGCACCATTCAGTCTGTCCCTCAAGACCAGCAGGGAAGAGGTTTTTATTTTAGGATGTTTCTAGTTCCAAGGAAAGATAACCCTTGGAGACCTATCTTTGATCTCTCCCTGTTAAACACCTCTCTGGTGGTGCCTTCCTTCAGAATGCTATCTCTACCTACTCTTTTGCACCTAGTCCCCCCACCTTCAAGCTTTCTTAGCTTCTCTGGATTTCAAGGATTCATACCTGTGTAGCATATCCCTACACACCCCCTCTTCAGAAGATTTTTGTGCTTCTCTGTGGGTTCTTTGCACTTCCAATTTACTACCTTGCCCGTTGGTCTTTCAACTGCTTCAAATGTATTCACAAAGTGCCTAGCCCTAGCCATTGCAGTTTTAAGGCTGGAAGGACTTCAAGTTTACCCATAATTAGACAATCTGCTCTTTCTGGCCAGCAGCCCAGAACTCTTTAACTCAACATTTGTATCTAGCCATCCCTTTTCTGCAGGCACTGGGTTTCACAATAAATCTCAAAAAGTCATGTCTCACACCAAGTCAGGATCTTATATTCCTGGGGTGCAGGTTGCACACAGATTGATGATGATTTTTCTCCCTGTGGAGAAAGCAGCCTGTCTCAGGGCATTTATGGAGGCTTTGCTGCCTCTTCCTTCCATCACGGCCAGGGAGTTTCTGAGACTGCTGGGTTTCATGGCTTCTACTATTCCCATGCTGCCCTTTGCAAAGCTACACATGAGAACGTTCCAGTGGTTTCTCAAGACAGTTTGGTAACAGCATGCTCATCCCTTAGATGTCATGATTCCCCTCCTTCTCTGCCTCAAAGCTGAGTTAGGTTGGTGGGTGTAACAACTCAATCAGAACCTGGCTTACCTCTTTAGGTTCCTAAGTCAGCTCAGTAACTCTTCACTGATGCTTCAGACTTGGAGTGGGGAGCAACCTTTGCTTCTAGGAAAGTTCAAGGCCTTTGGTCCCCTTCTCAAAGGAAGGGACATGTCAACATCAGGGAAATGAGGATTTACTTTTAGTTTTACAGACCTTTCACCCTGTATTTTTGCTAGGATCCCTAAAGATCCTCACAAACATTACCACGGTCCTTTGGTACATAAACAAGCAGGGGGTACAAAATCTTATCTTCTCTGTCGTTTGGCCATCAAAGCTTGGGAACTGGCTGTCTTATACAAGGTAACTCTGCATGCTGTGTTCCTTCCTTCAGCTCAGAACTCGGTGGCAGATGCATTAAGTAGGGCCATGAAACAATCTCATGAGTGGATGCTCCACAGGAATGTGTTCCTGGACCTAGTTTACCTGTAGGGTACTCCTGAGCTGGACCTGTTTGCCTCCCCTATGAACAAACCACTTCCTCACTTTTGTGCCAGGGCCCCTCAACCTCAAGTGTGGAAGGTTGTTGCCCTCTCACTCTCATGAAAGGGGAGGTTTCTCTATGCATTTCCCCCCTTCCTAATAATTCAGGAAGTCTTGTTCAAAATTCCACAGGACAAACCAAAAATCTTGTTAGTGACTCCCTTTTGGCCAAGACAGCACTGGTTCCCTCTTCTGCAGTTAGTCAAGGGTCATCACTACAAGTTACCTCACCGGCTGGACCTGTTCACTCAGGACAAGGGATCATTGATTCAGCCACATTTGCTAATTCTACAGCTGACCCTGTGGGTGATCAACTTTTGATCCCTTTTAGGCACCTATTCTCTAAGGGCGTGCTAAGGGTTTTGCAGGAGGCCAGGAAACCCACTGCTAGAAAATTTTATTTCCAAGTGGAGAATATTTTCCATTTGGTTCCAAAAAAAAGAAAGTGGATCACCTTTGTGCGGACATTCCCCTAGTGCTTTCATACCTTTACGAGTTACTCAACAGTGGCCTTTCTCATTTGAAGACCTTTGATGTTCTTCGTGTTTCACTGTTGCAGTCATTACAATTGGGTTATCCTGCTGGCAGGCTACCCTCAGTAGAAGTGCAAGAGGAAGCACGTGAACTCCCCTGAGTCTGTCACATCAGATACTGACTTAGAGGATTCGGAAGGGTCCCTGAGATCCCCCTCTGAAGATGTCTCCTTTTCAGGCATTTTGGAAGTGCTTAGGCAGAGGGGGAACTGGAATACCTTAGCCCATTCTGAGGATGAGTCGGTATTCCTGGATGCGTTTGGTTCCCGACCTTCCACCTCCTGGGTGTCTCCACCTTTCAACCCACTTATGTCTGTGGTGGCTCGGAAGGCATGGTCAGCTCCAGACACAGTGGAACCAACCCCCAGGAGACCTGCTAAATTTATAACTGCACCTCAGGACAAACAGTTTTTGACTAAGGGCGGACCTGTTGATGCCATGGTGGTAGCAGCAGCCACAAAGAAGGAGTTGGCAGAAATTTCGTCATCTGTCCATCCCCCTAACAAGGAGTCTAGGACTATGGACAGATATGGGAAGTGAATGTTTGCTTCAGCAACCTTCTCCATGAGGTCTCTGAATTATTTGTGCCATTTCACCTGCCTTCAGAGGGATCTCCTTAAAGAGCTTGGAGATACCCTCCAAGATCCATCAGCTGAGGGGGCTCAAGCTAAGGTGGCCTCTCAGCTGTCGACTCTGAATTCAGTTGTTAACTCCTCCATGAGGCTTATTTCTTATGCAGCCAATGGTGCGAGTAGAGCCGCAGGCACAGGCATTGCCCTTAGGAGGCACGCATGGATGCGGCTATGTAATTTTGCGGAGCCCTTCAGAACGTCTTTCTCCAATACCCCCTTTGATGATTCCGCTCTCTTCGGATCACAGGTGAAGGGCACCCTAACCAGGTGTGAACAGGAAGGCAAGACTGTCTCTTCTGTGGGAGTCCATTTTTCCACTCCTTCTAGACTATACCCCAAGGGTCAGAAGAGTGAAAAGATGTGGTTCCGGAAATCTCAGGGAGCCTTGCCTGACACACGTGGTGAGTTCCCCTCCAGGGGCAGAGGAGGGAACAATAACAGATGCCGCCCTCATGGCAGAGGGGGTCCGTAGAACCAGGGCAGCAGAGAATCCTTCTCTGAGAAGCCCTTTCAGCATCCCTGAAGGGTTGCCCGGCTGTCCACCTCTGGAGGCAGTCGGGGGAAGGCTCTCACTGTACCCCAAAGCCTGGCAAGATCTAACTCAAGACAAGTGGGTACAGTCAATCATATCCGGAGGTTATAGAATTCCCATTGCTCATCCCCCGTTACCGTCAAACAAGTCCCTTCCAGATGTTCCACCCAGTCTAAGGGACCAAGCAGCCATAGAGATTTCAAAGCTGCTACACAAGAGAGTCATCCAGGAAGTCCCGGCTGACCAGTTCAGATCCGGAACTTATTCAGGGTTCTTTTTGGTACCAAAAAGACAGGGGACTGGAGATCCATTCTGGATCTCAGCAGATTAAACAGATCTGTACAAAGAACAAAGTTTCAGATGGTCACGCTACAGTCCATTCTACCCTTCCTGGGTCAGGACAATTGGATGTGCTCTATAGATCTTCAGGATGCGTACTACCACATCAAAATGGACAGGCACTGGCTGGGAGCCACTCATTATCAGTTCAGAGCTCTGTCCTTTGGTCTCACCACAGCCCCCAGGGTGTTCACCAAATGCATGGCAGTGGTTACGGCTCACCTGAGACATCGGGGATTCCAGGTGTTTCCATATCTAGACGACTGGCTCCTCACTGCTACCACCAGGCATCGCCTCCTACAAGCCAGAGACTACACTATCAAAACTTACTCCAGGCTAGGCATCACTATAAATTTCGAAAAATCTGCATTGTTGCCCTGTCAGCATATCACTTACATAGGCGCAAATTTAAATACAAGGAACATGTTTGCGAGTCTTCCACCAGACAGGGTATCATCAATTCGCCAGCAAGTGCAGATTTTATTAACATGCAACAGGATTCAAGTCAGGTTCGTCCTTTAAACACTGGGTTCCATGGCATCAGCAGTTCTTCTTGTTCCTCTAGCCCGCTTTCACATGAGAATTCTCCAGTGGCTCCTGTTCACACAGCGGTCCTTCCAACAGCTTCCTTTGTCTCACAAGATTATGATCACAGAAGCGTGCAAGAAGCACCTCACTTGGTGGATGATCTCCCCATCAGTGTCCCAGGGCAGGCCATTTGTGCTACCCCCTTCAGTCGCCACAGTGACCACGGATGCTTCCCTGATAGGGTGGGGGGGGAATTATCAGGGCAGGACAGTCCAAGGCACCTGGCAGGCTCATGAGTACCATTTGCATATAAATGTCTTGGAGATGAGAGCCGTGCTTTTAGCATTGCAAGCCCTTCAGGACTGTCTCCCTCTCGGGACAATTGCAATTCAAACAGACAATATGTCATTGGTGTGGTACATCAACAAGCAGGGCGGAACCAGGTCCTACCCTCTATGTCGAGAAGCACTCAGACTTTGGCAGTGGGCGATCTCTTCCCAATATTTTCTGATTGCAACGCACATCCCTGGGAGGTCCACCGTCATAGCGGACAGGCTCAGCAGAGCAATTCTCATGCCTCACGAGTGGTCTCTGAATCAGGTAATTGCGGAACAGATCTTTCGCAAATGGGGGCAACCCTGCTGCGACCTATTCGCCACACCCTTCAACAGCAAGTGCAGCAATTTCTTCTCCCTTCTTCCACTTCCCAGCCACTCCCCCAGAGACACTGTAGTCCACGATTGGCCTCAGGGACTTCTTTACGCTTTCCCTCCTTTTCCCCTAATACCCAAACTCATACAGAGAGCAACTGTGTTGGGTTGCAGAATGATCCTCATTGCCCCTTACTGGCCTCGACAGATATGGTTCCCATTCCTGCATCATTACCTTGTTGAGCAGCCTTGGATTTTGGATCTTATTCCAGATCTACTGATTCATCAGTTGGGCAAACTGCATCGATCCCTCCAAACGCTCCAGCTCACAGCTTGGTTGCTCCACTTCCAGCCTTAGGCAGGC
This sequence comes from Protopterus annectens, assembly GCF_019279795.1. Lineage (NCBI taxonomy): Eukaryota > Metazoa > Chordata > Ceratodontiformes > Protopteridae > Protopterus > Protopterus annectens. The sequence continues at coordinate 654,603,096 of NC_056750.1, forward strand.
TTCCTAATATTTCATCCTCTGTGCGTGAAATTATTATCTCATCACACAAATCCACAACTAGGAAACTTATGCTAACAAGTGGAAACGTTTTTCTTGCTGGGCAGAGGCTAGGAATATAGACCCCTTTTCAGCCCCTGTCCACACGATTTTGGAATTTTTAGCGGAACTCTCTCATTCTGGTTCCGCTTCTGCTACAATTAGGGTTCAGTTACCTGCCATTTCGAATTTTCACATTGGGTTGTCTTCTAACAACATTATGTCTCATAAGCTGTGTAAAGCCTTCCTCAAAGGAACCACTCTGCTTAGGCCCCCAGTGAGAGACCCCCCCACCTCCATGGGATCTAAATTTGGTACTAGCTTCCCTAATCTTGCCACCCTTTGAACCTGCAGCATCTTGCTCCATTAAGTTTTTATCCTGGAAGACTCTTTTTCTGGTAGCCATTACTTCTGACAGATGTGTTTCGGAGCTTCAGGCTCTATGTATTCGTACTCCATATTTAGTTTTTCATAACGATAGGGTCGCTCTAAGGACCAATCCTTCCTTCCTTCCTTCCTAAGGTCTGTTCACAAAATAATTTAAATCAGTCCATAGACCTTCCTGTGTTTTTCCTAATCTCACCAATAAGGCAGAATATAAATTGCACCAGTTGGATGTTCACAGACAACTGCGTTTTTATTTACATAGGACAAAGGACATCAGGAAGTCGGACCAACTCTTCCTTTCCTATGCTGAGGGCAGACAGGGCCTTCCAGTCTCAAAGGTAACATTATCCAGGTGGTTGTCTCACATTATTTCATTCATTTACCAGCTGAGAAACAAAGAATTATCTATCAAACCAAAAGGCCACTCTACTAGGGCATTGGCCACCTCGGTGGCCTTCCAGTGTAGGTTGCCAATGGAATCTATCTGTGCAGCTGCTACGTGGGACAGTGCTTCCAGAAACAGAGCTGATTTTGGTTCCACTGTTCTGAAGAGTCTTTTCCAATGAGCCACCCAGGATGGTAGGTGCTAGGGACGCTGTCCCAACTAGCAAGAATGAAGGCGAGATAGACAACTTAACATAAAGAAGTTATGTACCTACCATAACGTTCCATGTTAGTTGTCTTCTTCTAGCCTTCTTTCTTGCGTCCCACCCTCCATCCCCCTATCCTAGTGGATCGAGAGGAGCTCCTTTTTTTTCAGATTTCATTGGCTGAACCTTCTGTGGTTGTCCTTTTTCTGCTTAGATAGCTTCACAGTTAGGCCCAAGGGGCTACTAGGGCAGAATTCTTCCTTAGTTATGTCTGGAATAGCTTTTTCAAATGAGATCTGGGTACCTAGTGCCAGGCATCATGGGATATGGGGTAGCCTCGAGCCAGTAAACCGCTCTCGAGCTATTGAAGATGGCAGAGTCAGAGCCGAGGATCGGCTCCGAACCCAACCAGCAAGAAAGAAGGTGAGAAGAAGACAATTAAAATGGAACGTTATGGTAGGTACATAACTTCTTTTTACTCTCATTCCCTGCCTGCAACAGGCGAAGGCCTGTCACCAGAACAAGGGACAGCCATTCACTCTACCCCCAGCCACACAGACTTTAACAACAGATGCATCGGATTATGCCTGGGGAGCCCATATGGCAGGAAGATGTATTCAAGGCACATGGTCCGCAAACCAAATGCATCTACATATCAATCAAAAAGAGATGCTAGCTGTTCAAAATGCCCTGACAGCCTTCAAGGACCTACTACATCCAGGACAACTACTGATAAAGGCAGACAATACCACGGTCATGTGGTACATAAAGAAGCAGGGAGGCACTCATTCTTACCCCCTTTGCAGACTAGCCATGACTTTGTGGGACACAGCATTGACTTACCAAGTACATCTGCAGGCACAATTCCTGCCATGAAAGGTAAATACTCTGGCAGACGAACTAAGCAGAAACCTCATGGATCCCCACGAGTGGAAATTGGATCCGCAAGTCTTCAGCATGGTAACAAGAAAATGGGGATGCCCGGACATAGATCTAATTGCATCACCTCACAACTACTAATTAGAGATTCTGCACAAGGACTTAACACAGACAAGCATGGAAAGTGGATGCCCTATCTTTCAGCTGGAAAAACTTAACAATATATGCCTTTCCTCCTCTGCCTCTCGGTCAGACAGGAGAAACCAAAAATGATTCTGATTGCCCCAGACTGGCCTCGCCAGCACTGGTATCCAATCCTAAGGAACTTGTCTCAATGCCCAGCCTGGACCTTACCTCAAGTACCTCATCTACTGTCCCAGCAGAACAATCAGATCCTGTACAGCCAACTCAAGACCTTAAATCAGGCAGCATGGTGGATAATGTAGTCATACAAAACGCACCTCTCACTCGGGTGATGATGGATGTCATTTTGGAGGCCAGAAGGCCTAGTACTAGAAAATCCTATGCTGGAAAGTGGAAGAGATTCTGTGCTTGGAACCAGGCACAAGTAATTGACACTGCTGTACGAAACATTCCTCAGATTTTGCATAGTTGACTGAGATGCTGAACAAAGGCCTATCCTCTTCATCTATAAAAATTCATGCCTCTGCCATTTCGGCTCCTTACAGTACAGAACCACCAATCTTTTCGCATCCTTTATTAAGGCAGTACCTCAGAGGGGCCAGAAATTTAAGGCCGCCAAAGAGATCACCAATACCTGCATGGGACCTCAGTTATGTCTTGGAAAAACTCACCCTGCCTCCTTTTGAGCCAGCCACTACAGCTGATACAGTTTTTATCTTAGAAAACAGCTCTGCTCCTGGCAATAACTTCTGCAAGACTGGTCTCAGAGCTACAGGCACTCATGGCTGTGGAACCTTTTATCATTTTTTATCCAGACAGGGTTTCTCTGCAGACAAACCCGACATTTATGCCTAAGGTAGTGTCCAGTGTGGCCCTTAACAAAACTATTCATCTGCCTACCTTTTATCCAAACCCACAGAATAAGGGGGAGAGAATTCTGCATTCTTTGGACATACACAGACAGCTACGCTTCTATTTGGACAGAACCAAAGCGTTCAGAAAGACAGAGCAGTTACTAGTGGCATATGCTGCAGGATCACAATGAAAGGCTATCTCAAAGCAGACTATTTCAAAGTGGATAGGCCACTGCATTTGTTTCTGCTATTCTCAACATGGCAAGCCAGTACCTAAGGGCATTAGGCCGCATTCAACCAGAGCAGCAGCCACTTCAGCAGCCTTCCTTAGGGGGGAGTACCAACCAAAGACATTTTAGAGGCTGCTACTTGGAGTTCAGTGCACACCTTCACAAAGCACTATCACTTAACACTCTACTCTAAATCCAGGGCAGGCTTTGCCACTACAGTTCTGCCGGGCCTAATAGCCGCTCCTAATGCTATTTAGCTCCAGCCTCCCAACCTTAGCTTTGGGATTCAACCCAATTGTAATGACTGCAACAATGAAACACGAAGAAAATAGTACAGTTGTGTACACTTACCATAAATGTAGATGTTTGAGTGTATTCACTGTTGCAGTCCAGGTTACCCACCCGCCATCCCCCATGTCTTTGCTGGAACTTATATGTATTTCTCTATTCTGTATAACCTATGTGGTGTATTTACTTGTAGATGAAGGCAAAATATATACTTTGATGCATGCATGTTTTATTGACATATTTTTAAGCCTACCCTTTTGGGGGCACCTGACATCTGGGGCAAGAAAAACTGAAGAAAATGGCGTTGGCTGCATCTTTTATACCCCTGGCACACTGACAGGAAGAGGCAACAGCAAGCGACGCCAGACCTAGACTTTGGAATTCAGGCTGACTGAGGGTAGCCTGCCAGCAGGATAACCCAATTGAAATGACTGCAACAGTGAATACACTCGAACATCTACATTTATGGTAAGTGTACACAACTGTACTTTCCTCCTCCCTAGGATCTCAGTTATGTGCTGGAAAAACATTCCCAGGTTCCTTTTGAACCAGCAGCTTCTTAATCCCTAAAGTTCTGCACATGGAAAACAGTGCTTCTGGTAGCCTTAACCTCTGCCAGAAGGGTTTTTGAAATTCAGGAATTAATGGCTTTGCCTCTCTTTCTGTTCTTCCATAAGGACAGGCTTTCCTTGAACTACTTCTTCTTTTTATGCCATAAGTGGTGAACAAGTTATCACTTAATCCATCCAGTGGCCTACCTTCTTCCCTTCACCTCAGTCCTCTAGTGAGAGGATTTTACACACCTTACATGTGCATGGACAACTCAGATTTTACCTTGACAAGACAAAGTCTATCAGGAAGTCGATCACCTTTTTGTGTCATTTCATCCTAGGGATGTTCATCGTGTTTCATTGTTGCAGTCATTACTCTTGGGTTATCCTGCTGGCAGGCTACCCTCAGTCGGCCAGAATTCCAAAGTCTAGGTCTGGCGTCAGTTGCTGTCGCCTCTTCCCTGACGTCAGTGCGCCAGGGGTATAAAAGATGCAGCCGACGCCATTTTCTTCAGTCTTTCTTGCCGCGCGGTGCCCAAAGCAAAAGCAGTTCGCAAGTGTTGGTCGGCCAACTCCTGAGATTTTCAAATCCGAATTTCAGAACCGAAGTCTTCATTAAAGCTAAGTACCCCATTGGGGAAACTTTTTTTCTTGCTCCAGACCGATGTCAGAAAAAGTTAACAATTGTATTTCTTGTGGGAAGCAAATACCTCATAAGGATTTTCTCTCTTACTGTAGTCTGATCACCTTTTTGAGTCATTTCATCCTAGGGTTGTGGGCTTGCCTGTGTCTAAACAAAGTATATCCACATGGATTTCTAAGGCAGTTGTGTTTTGCTATGAATTCCAGTTAGGTCAGTTGCATCTTCAGGGGCCTTCTTCAAGGGTTTAGATGCCCATTCCATCTTGGAAGCAGCTGCCTAGTCATCTGTTCACACTTCACAAAACATTGTAAATTGGACACTGTTTCTAGAACCAGAGCTGGATGCTAGGGCAAATCTGCATGGATTCTTGGAAAACGCTTTTTCTTAGTTTACCCTTCTCTGTCTTCCTCCCTGGGTTCTCTTTTTAGCTTTTGTACTCTCCCATATGTAAAGAATACTGCAACATTGAATCGAAGGACATCAAATCTTACCATAACCATAGATGTCCTTCTCTTCTGTGTTGCAGTGTTCTGTCCCTCCTGCCTTCCCCCAGTAGCTTGCTGTTTCCGAGGATGATCCACCTGGGTACCCCTGGGGTTTTCCTCATGGGGCTTTCTTATTCTGAGGATGGCACATGTGGACATCCCTTTAATGGCTGACATCCTCTGTGCCTACGTCCGACGTCCCACCTACAGGCAGTGGCTCTAAGCTTTTGCATACAGGCTGGACGTCAGGTCATCTTGGTGGAATACAACCCATATGTAAAGAATATTGCAACATAGAAGAGAAGGCAATCTATGGTTATGGTAAGATTTTACACAAGTGTTTCTGCCAGGCAAGAAAAGAATGTATGCCCACTCTTCAGGCTGTTGTCTTGTCCTCAGTGACTGGAATCATTTGTACTTTTTCTGATAAACAGCTCTGAAAAACTCTGAATGTTAACTTCTGATCTGGAAAACAACAACTGACAACTGCAACTACTACTGAACTATTACTGGACTTTAACTGACTCAGCACCTACTTTTATAGCAGAATTTTTAGTCACAGAAAGCTGTCATCAAATAAACAAAATAGCTTCTGTGGAGATTCTCTTCCTTTGAGGTCTGGGACACGATGACATCACATCTAGATCAGCTGACTGGCATAGCCCACATTCAGAATTCCTTTAAAAAAATGCACGTTTGATCAGCCAGAACACTATTTGATTCAAACATCTTACATAAATCAAAGTAATAATAAAAAAAATAAACTTATTTACAAAATTATAGCCATACTGACAGATATAACACAGGGTAATTTACAATTATTTACAAGTATTCATAGGACAATACTAGGCTATTGGCCTGGAGGCCCTTATAAGTCTAGCCAAGCATTTCACCCATGTTCCCACAAAGTCAACACCTGGTTTCCCTGTCCAGGAGGGACACAGGTGGGATCCCAGGGATATATTTTCTTTTTCCCATCCATTCATCCAGGTTCTTCTTAAAGAGGGCTAGTAAGGTACTGTGCTTGACATGGAGATGGAGTCTATTCCACAAGATGGGGGAGTCGTTGGGACACACATCTATCCCGCCGACAAGTTCTGTTAATGTCACAGACCAGGTTGAGGTCTTGTGTGCGGGTTGTGTGAGTGGAGTTTGACTTACGGATATGCAGCAAACTCCATCTAGGCTGAGTCTGAGACAGCATTGTATGCCAGACATAGGTCACCTCTGAGCAATCTGTATGAGACTGACTAGAGGGACAGGGCTATCTGTATAGGATAGGTGTTTGAGACTCTGGATTTTCCTGGTCAGAAACCTCTGTGTTCTCTCCAACTGCTGCATTTGCTTGACAAGATACATGCTGAAGGGGGCATTGTACTCGATAATGGGTCTAATAAGGGAGGAGTACAGGGATGTTATGACCTCTTTGTTCCTGGGTGAAATACGCTTATTTATGAGGTGGCCTGTGTAGAAAGCCTTCCATACAATGGAGGCAATGTGGTGGTCAAAATTCAGGTTATTATCAGCCTGGGTGCCCAAGTCCCTCATGACTGATTCCGTACTTAGTACATTGTTATTAATGTCATAATTAGTGAGGATGCCATTTTCCCCAAAGGGGATAATGATGCACTTCTTGAAATTCAGTTTGAGGCCATGCTTCTGGCACCAGTCATTAGTTTGGGTAAGGCCCTCTTGGAAGATGTTCACATCACTAGGGGAATTTGACTGTGTCCAGCTTGCACTCATCTGCAAACTTGGTCATCCACAGACCACTGGTTTTGGCTGTCACCTCAGAAAAGTACATCTCAAACAGTAGAGGCCCCAAGACCGATCCTTGGGATATGCCACTTGTTACGGGGTCTATTACTAGAGGTGGCTTCCCGTTTTGACTGATTGGGTACTGCCAGTGAGCCAGTTAGTTACCCATCTGGTAACATACTGTTTGGTGCCTAGCTGGGAGATTATCTATTATGCCTGAGTGGGGAATAGTGTTGAAAGCTTTGGCTAGGTCAAGGTAGGTGTTGTGCACTGTCTTCCCCTCATCCATGGCTTTGGTTACTGTTTCGTAGAAGGTAACCAAGTTTAACAGGCATGATCTTCCTTGGACAAAACCAAACTGTGTGGGATCAAGCATTTGGAGGTTGCCAATGTCCTTGTTTATGAGGTCCATGATAATGTGTTCCATGACCTTGCAGATCAGGCTAGTTAGGCTGATGGGCCTGTAATTGCATGGGGCAGTGTGGACACTCCACCTTTATGTAGAGGGATGACAGTGGCTGTCCTCCATTCTGCTTGGACAAAGCCAGTACACAGGCTTTGGTTGAATAGGGTGCCTACTGATGCTGAGAGCTCTTGCCTGAGTTATTTTATTTATTTATTTATTTTATTTACATTTGTTGACCGGGAAAATCCGACTGGACACAGGTCCTTTTTCAGCAGAGGCCTGGGGAGAAAACCTCCACAATAAAAACAACAATTAAAAACACAATTAATTACAAGAAGTATAGGTAGGTTTTGTTTAACAATAGTAGTAAACAGTTATAGTTCAAAATGAAATTAAGTATTTAGTTAAATGGTACAACACTTATATCATTGGTGCCATAAAGACTAGTAAGTATTTTAATAGCTGAGCTAGCAGCTATTACCATTGAATAACAGTGGCTAAGATTACAGCTGAGATATAGGTTTGCAAGCATTGTATTTGGCTGCAATCCAAGGTAGTTAGAGGGGTGGAAGAAAGGGATTAGAGAGGTTGGGGTAGAGATGTTAGAGAGGTTTGTTACAGGAGCATGCCCAGTGCTCTTTTAGATGAGATTCTAGAGCAGCTTTGAAGTTAGTGCGTGATGACACAGAAGTTGTAGTGTGAGGAAGGTTATTCCGTAATTTTGCTATGGAGTAGGAGAAGAGAGCTTCTCCAGCAGAGTTCCTGGTTCTAGTTACCTGTAATTGATTTTTGTTACTGGAGCGTTGTGGTCTGGTGGTATGATAGGGTTGGAGTAGATTTTGAACGGAGGGGACTTTAGAGGATGATTTAGTAGTTTGTGGGCAAGTGAGAGTTGGTACCATTGAAGGAGGTGAGGGAGTTCTAGCCAGCCTAGTTCAGTAAGTGAGGTGCAGTGGTGGCTACAGTAGTTGGCGTGAGTGGCAAACCTTGCTATTTTGTTGTAGCAAGCCTCGAGTTTACCTAACTCACTTTGCCTTAGGTTGTTAAATATTGGAGAATTGTAGAGTAGGGTGGAGGTAAGGTGGCTATTTGCAACTGAAATTGTGGCTGTTTTGGTGAGGAATTGCTTATTTCTGTATAAAGCTCCTAGTTTTTTGTGTACATTTTTATGGTTAATAAGATGTGGATGTCAAACTTGAGGTTATTGTCAATTTCAACTCCAAGTAGTTTGGTGTAGTCTGTTGGGGGGATAATGGCATTGTCATTGGCTTTAATATTAAATTGGTGGGCGTTTAGATTATGTTTGGTGGGTTGGAAGATGAGGAGTTTTGTTTAGTTTGGGTTAAGTATTAATTGTGCATCTGAAAGCCAAGTATCAGCTGAGGAAAAGGCTTCTTGTGTGGTCTTTTGAAGTTCAGGTAGGGAGTGGGCTGAGCAGATGATGGTGAAATCATCTGCGTACTGTATGAGAGTGGCCTGTTTGTTAGCCAGAGGCCAGATTATTAGTGAATATGGAGAAGAGTAAGGGTCCAAGGATGGATCCTTGGGGAACACCTGTTGAGACAGGGAGTTGGGGGGGTATATCTTTATGCCAAACAACGGATTAATGGTGGTCAGTCAGGTAGCTCTGGAACCAGTTTGTGACAGACTGAGAGAAGGATAGAGTATTGAGGACAGTGATGAGTTGTTTGTGAGAGACCATGTCAAATGCTTTAGATAGGTCTAGGAAAGTTGGAGAGGAGAAATAACCATTGTTTTTATGTTGCAGGATTGTATTAATGAAAGCAAGTAAGGCAGTGGTTGTGCTGTGGTATGGTCGGAAACCATGCTGTGTGTTTGATAGAAGGTTGTTAGTAAGGAGGTAGTTTAGAACTTGAGAGTGACTGCATCTCTCAAGTATTTTGGATAGAGAAGACAGAATTGCTATGGGCTGGTGGTAGTTGGTGAATTCTGTGGAGGGCCCACCTTTGTGGAGGGGGATAATGTGGGATATTTTCCATTGTGAAGGGACATTTTTTATTTTTATTTATTTATTTTATTTTATTTTACATTTGTTGACCGGGCTAGTCTGGCTGGATACATGTCCATTTTCAGCAGAGGCCCGAGGAGAAAAGCTCCACTAAATACTAAGTACATTATATATTAAAAAAAAAAAAAAATCATTACTTTAAGAAATAGCAAAAATTTGAAGTCATAACAACACAATGAATGAAAGGTAATTTCAAGGCGAAACAAGTTTACAATATGCAGTTCATTACATGTTAGCAAATTGTACATAAAAATGTACATACTTAAAACTGAACAGTGAAAGGACGAGAAATGAAGAAGGTAGAGATGAAAAGAGTGAAGGAGAAATAAGAGTACAAGACAAAGGTTAGTCAGGGGTACTGCAGGAACAAAGCCAATGATTTTGGTAGTACAGTTTAATTTTCTGTTTGAATTGTGGTAGGGATGTAGTCAGAGTTATGTCACTAGGTAAGAGATTCCAACTTCTGCCTATTGTGTTAGTGAATAGAGAACCACCTGCTGTGTTGTTTACCTTTGTTGATTTTGTCATGAGTTTACTAGAGGAGCGGAGTGAGTTAAGATTGTTGTAAGGGATTAGAAGTTGAGAGAGTATTGGGGTGTTGTCAGGTAGGTGTAATATGTTGTGGGCTATAGTGAGTTGAGGAATTAAAAGGTAGTTTTGAAATTCGAGCCAGCCAAGTTGTTTTAGGTTTATACAATGGTGGGTCCTGAAGGGGTTACTAGTGGCGAAGCGAGCTATGTTGTTATAGCAAGTTACGAGTTTGTTAAGATTGATTTTCTTAAGGTTTGTATAAATGGGGGAAGCATAAAGGAGAGTAGATAAGAGATGAGATTGAGCAATCTTGGTTCTAGTTGCTGGGGTTAGAAAAGGTTTGATGCGATATAGGGATCCAATTTTTCTGTTAACAATCTTGATGGTGTTGTTAATGTGCTGATCGAAGGAGAGATTATTGTCAATGGTTATTCCTAAGAGTTTTGTAGTTGGATCTGGTGAGATGATAGTGCCATTATTTGACGTAATGGTAAAGTTTAAAGGGGGGGACCGAGTGGTGGGGGAGAAGAGGAGGAGTTTTGTTTTTTTGGCATTTAGTAGGAGAAACCGTCTAGAAAACCAAGTTTCTACTGTGTTAAAGGTATTTTGGGTCAATGAGCTCAGTTCAGAAGAGGAAGGTGCTGAGCAGATAAGGGTAGAATCATCTGCGTATTGTATGCAGGTTGCTTGTGGGATTGCAGTCTGAAGATCGTTAATAAAGAGGGAGAACAGAAGTGGACCAAGAATGGAGCCCTGGGGAACTCCGATGGCAATGGGCAAGAGTGATGAGATATGGTTTTCCCATATTACTGCTTGTTGTCTGTTGTTAAGATAAGATTTAAACCAATTAGTGGCTAGTTTATCACAAGAGAGAGACTCAAGAATGTTAATTAAGAGAGAGTGGTTGACCATGTCGAAAGCTTTAGAGAGATCAATGAAAAGAGCGGAAGAGAAAGTATTGTTGTTTCGATTTTTGTTGATAGTATCTACAAAGGATAGAAGGGCAGTGGTGGTACTGTGGTGGGGTCTGAAACCATGCTGGCAGTTTGCTATTATGCTGTGAAGAGAGAGATAGTGTACAAGTTGCTGATGTATACATTTTTCCATGATTTTTGCTAGGGGTGAGAGAAGGGCAATTGGTCTAAAGTTGGAAAGGTCAAGGGAGTTACCACCTTTATGTAGTGGGATAATATAGGAGACTTTCCAGATATCAGGGATGATTCCTTCTTGGATAGTTCTGTTGATAAGTAAGGAAATAGGATATGCAATTTCTTTGGCAGCTTTCTGAAGGAAAAGAGAAGGGAGCTTGTCAGCAGAAGGGGTACAGGGTTTCAGTTTGTGAATGAGTTTGTAGATGAAAGAAGTTGATATAGGTTTTAGAGAGAAGTTGTAGGAGGAGGTAGTTATGTTAGTTGGAATATGAGAGTTGTTAGAGTTCATTTGTTTGGCTAGGGATTGAATAGTTTCAGAGAAAAAAGAGTTGAAAGCATTAGCAGTTAGGAGAGGGGTTTCTGGGTTAGCATTTAGAGGGGAGAGAGTTTTAGCAGTTCCTGGGGAAAGAAGTCTATTTACTGATGACCAGAACTGTTTAGAGTTGTTAATATGAGTTTCCTGGAGTTTACAGTAGAAGTTTTTCTTGTCAGAGATTATTGATTTTTTTGCTAGATTTCTAAGCTGGCGGAAATTAACTAAATCAGGGTTTAGCCTATTGCATCTCCATTTTGTCCATACTTTGTTTCTAGCATGAATGAGTTTTTTAGTATTGTTGGTCAGCCATGGGGCAGATTTGGTCTTTACTCTAATGGAGTGTTCTGGAGCATGTGTATCAAGTATGGATAGGAATGTTGTATTAAAGAATAATACTGCCTCCTCCAGGGGAAGTGTTTTTAAGCAATTCCATTTGCATGCTCTCAGTTCAGCTTTAAAAAGGTCTATGTTAAAATGCTTGATAGATCGAATTAGCCTTGTATTTGGGAGGTTAACATATTCTGATTTTTGTCTAGTAATGTAGGTTAGGCAGTGATCGCTGATGTCGTCTGGCATAGTACCTACTTTATACTGTTTAACTTTATTTGTGAGTATCCAGTCTAATATACTCTCTTTCTTACTGGGCTTATTGATTCTTGTAGTTGAGGTGATAGTTTGGGAGAAACCATGAAGGTTAATGTGAGAGGAGGGATTGTTAGCATTAATAGTGTTCCAGTCTATGTTAACGTCGCCAAGTATTATGGTTTCTTGGGGGTATGTGGTAGAAACCCAGCTTAGAAAGTCTTCTAATATTGGAATGTTATTACCTGGGGGAAGATACAAACAAATAATGTAAATGGATTTTTTGGTGTTAAGTTGGAGTTTAATAATGATGGCTTCTGTTTTGCTATTTTGGTTTGGGCATGCTGGTTGAGTAGAGATGTTAAGGTGATTTTTGAAAAGTATTGCTACTCCACCACCCTTGCGTTTTAAGCGGTCATGTCTTACTATGTTATAACCTTGAGGTATAATTTCTGAGTTTTTTGTGCCTGGGTTAAGCCAGGTTTCAGAGAGGCAGAGAATGTCATAAGAGTGGATATCTAGGAGGGCATGGATGAAGGGTATTTTCTTATTTATGCTTTGGATGTTAAGATGTCCTATGAGGAAGTTATTATTGAGGTTAGGTGAGGAGTTTTGGGGAGGTGGTGAGATAGGGCCAGGGTTGGGGTGGATGTCACCATCTTGTAGGGTAGGACTGACTAGTTTAGTTAAGTAGTTGCTCTTTTTAATTGTTAGGGTTTTTATTTTTTTGTTAGATAGTAGGGGGTAGGTAAGGTGATGTTGCCTGTGGAATTTAGATAGAAGATAGCCAGGGGTGGAATTAACATTAGAGTAAGGTGTGAAAGTGAGTATAGTAGAAGTGTGTTTTTGTGAGGGGATAAGATAGTTAAGTGAAATTTCAAAGAAGGTGAGATAGTATGTTGAGAGAAGGGTGGTCATGAGTAAGATTAAGAGTAAAGGTGTAGTTAGTATGTAGGGAGACATAATTAGTGGTCTGAGAAGTGAGGAGCGAAGAGGCGAGTACAGTGGAGAGAGTATGAGTGTGGTAAGCAAGAGATGGGGTAGTAAATCTATTTAAAACAGTTGGTAAATAAGAGTGGAGTCTATAGGGAAAAAAGAAAATATGGCTGGAGGGGAAAGAGGATGTATAAATAGAGAAGTATAAGGTATGGAGAGAGGTAATTGAAGAAGTATGGTAATAGGGCAGAGAAAGAGAAGGGGGGAGTGGAAGGGGTGTGTTAAGGCTAGGTAACAATTTGGCGGGAAGGAGAGCAATAGGATAGGAGGGAGTAGGGGTGTGGCTAAAGAGCTATAAGAGTAGGGCGAACGGAGCGGGATAGACCAAGAGGAAAAGAAAAAGTATCGGTGAAAGCTAGGTAAGCAAGGTAGGAGAAAGGTAGTCTAAGGAGGAGAGGATAGAGAGGAAAAGTCAAAAGAAGGAAAGGTGAGATGGGAAGAGTTAGGCAGAGATAAATGCTAATAAGGAGAGTATAATTGGAGGTGTAGAGACATCTAGTGGGCAAAAAATCAGCAGTGCAGCAAACATGCACTGGGGCCCTGCTTTGGAAGTCGAGCTAGAGTAATGGGAAAGGGAGCACAGGCTGAAAAGCAATCCAGAGAGAGTGGGAGGAAGGAAGTAAAGGAGTAAGGGGGGGGGTTGCTGCTGGCAGGCTTAGCTGGGGGCAGAACAATACAGCTTAGCAGGGTTTACTTGGTTATAATTTTGACTTCTTCGCATAGGTAGACATACTTTCTTGCAGTCCAGAGGTAGTAGGTTGCAGAGGAAGGCAAAGTCCAGAACCTTTCAGGGGCAGTAGGCTGAGAGCACCCTAGTTGAAATAGTATAGTGATTCGACCCAGGTACAAAAACACAGGGTAAAACCAGAGGATAGTTTCTTGCAGTCCAGAGGTAGTAGGTTGCAGAGGAAGGCAAAGCCCAGAACCTTTCAGGGGCAGTAGGCTGAGAGCACCCTAGTTGAAATAGTATAGTGATTCGACCCAGGTACAAAAACACAGGGTAAAACCAGAGGATAGTTTCTTGCAGTCCAGAGGTAGTAGGTTGCAGAGGAAGGCAAAGTCCAGAACCTTTCAGGGGCAGTAGGCTGAGAGCACCCTAGTTGAAATAGTATAGTGATTCGACCCAGGTACAAAAACACAGGGTAAAACCAGAGGATAGTTTCTTGCAGTCCAGAGGTAGTAGGTTGCAGAGGAAGGCAAAGTCCAGAACCTTTCAGGGGCAGTAGGCTGAGAGCACCCTAGTTGAAATAGTATAGTGATTCGACCCAGGTACAAAAACACAGGGTAAAACCAGAGGATAGTAGGTTGCAGAGGAAGGCAAAGTCCAGAACCTTTCAGGGGCAGTAGGCTGAGAGCACCCTAGTTGAAATAGTATAGTGATTCGACCCAGGTACAAAAACACAGGGTAAAACCAGAGGATAGTTTCTTGCAGTCCAGAGGTAGTAGGTTGCAGAGGAAGGCAAAGTCCAGAACCTTTCAGGGGCAGTAGGCTGAGAGCACCCTAGTTGAAATAGTATAGTGATTCACCCAGGTACAAAAACACAGGGTAAAACCAGAGGATAGTTTCTTGCAGTCCAGAGGTAGTAGGTTGCAGAGGAAGGCAAAGTCCAGAACCTTTCAGGGGCAGTAGGCTGAGAGCACCCTAGTTGAAATAGTATAGTGATTCGACCCAGGTACAAAAACACAGGGTAAAACCAGAGGATAGTTTCTTGCAGTCCAGAGGTAGTAGGTTGCAGAGGAAGGCAAAGTCCAGAACCTTTCAGGGGCAGTAGGCTGAGAGCACCCTAGTTGAAATAGTATAGTGATTCACCCAGGTACAAAAACACAGGGTAAAACCAGAGGATAGTTTCTTGCAGTCCAGAGGTAGTAGGTTGCAGAGGAAGGCAAAGTCCAGAACCTTTCAGGGGCAGTAGGCTGAGAGCACCCTAGTTGAAATAGTATAGTGATTTGACCCAGGTACAAAAACACAGGGTAAAACCAGAGGATAGTTTCTTGCAGTCCAGAGGTAGTAGGTTGCAGAGGAAGGCAAAGTCCAGAACCTTTCAGGGGCAGTAGGCTGAGAGCACCCTAGTTGAAATAGTATAGTGATTCGACCCAGGTACAAAAACACAGGGTAAAACCAGAGGATAGTTTCTTGCAGTCCAGAGGTAGTAGGTTGCAGAGGAAGGCAAAGTCCAGAACCTTTCAGGGGCAGTAGGCTGAGAGCACCCTAGTTGAAATAGTATAGCGATTCGACCCAGGTACAAAAACACAGGGTAAAACCAGAGGATAGTTTCTTGCAGTCCAGAGGTAGTAGGTTGCAGAGGAAGGCAAAGTCCAGAACCTTTCAGGGGCAGTAGGCTGAGAGCACCCTAGTTGAAATAGTATAGTGATTCACCCAGGTACAAAACACAGGGTAAAACCAGAGGATAGTTTCTTGCAGTCCAGAGGTAGTAGGTTGCAGAGGAAGGCAAAGTCCAGAACCTTTCAGGGGCAGTAGGCTGAGAGCACCCTAGTTGAAATAGTATAGTGATTCGACCCAGGTACAAAAACACAGGGTAAAACCAGAGGATAGTGCAGAGAAGGAGCACACAGCCAAGCACGCTCAGCAGCAGCGAGGAGAGCTGAATTAAAGATAAAGATCGGTTAGTCAGGATTGCAACTGGGTAGGCTAGGGCTTCAGCTACAATTTTAAGGTACTCAGCTGTGAGGTTGTCAGCTGCTAGTTTTGTGGGCTTTAGTTTCAATAAGAGTTTTTTTTATGTTGGAGGCAGGGATAGGAGAGAACACGAATGCAGTGGGCAGGTTAGTAGGTGTAGTTGGAGGGGGTAGGGGAGAAGGGTTGTGTTATTTTGCTAGTGATAGAACGGTTTGTGTCAAGTGAGTATTGAAAGAGGTGGCAATGTTTTCAGAGGAGTTTGTTTTGTTTGGTGGAGGAGTTCCTTCTTTTCCTGTGTGGAGGATGGAGTTGATGGTTGACCATAATTGTTTAGGGTTGTTTTGGGTGGAGTTCAGGGCAGACTGGTAATATAGGATTTTGTCCAGTTTTATTAATTTTTTTACTTTGTTACATCATTCACAGAATTTCTGTCTATCAGAGGGGTTTTTTGTCTTGCGCCAGTGATTCCAGACTCTATTTCATTTTTTCATTTCTGATCTAGTGGCATTTTGTAGCCATGGGGAGGACTGGGCTTTAACTCTAGTAAATCTTGTGGGTGCATGGGTGTTTAGGACTTTAAGGAAGGTGGTATTGAAAAATTGGACAGTGTCATCAAGGTTTGAGGTATTTTAGTGGAGTCCAGTTGCAGTTTTTTAGGGCTGCGATGAAGTTGTCAGGGTTAAAGTTTATGTTCATGTAGGGGCTTCAGCCAGTCATGCTAGCACAGATAACAGTATTTAGTATCCTCACACAAAGTTTGGTGTTTGAGTTGCCATTGAGTTATGCTCATCAGCCTTTTGTGTGTGTGTGTGTGTGTGTGTGTGTGTGTGTATTTTGGTTTGGAGTAATAGGTGTTCGTAAAGCTTGTGTTTTCATCTTCTCTTCCTCCTGGACAATATAAAACTGAAAAGATGCTATCTGTGAATCTGAAAGGCAGCCCATGTACTGCTAGATGATTGGTCCATCACATCTACCGACAGGCAGTGAGAGGGACTGTAGAGGTAGACTGCTAGATGAAGGATAGCAGGACAGTACTGCCTATATGCGAGTAAGGCAGTGTATTCTACAAAGATCTACTGTTACAGTTAAGTAGGGCTTACACAACTGTACTTCTTACTCCTGTTTTAATTCTTATTAGTGTACCCATCCATCCATTTACTATAACTTTTACCCAAGAATTCTTAGAACATGTTATTACAGTTACTGTCTTTTTCCCCTATTCCATATGCCTCTAACATCTTCCACACTGTCTCATGACTCATCCTGTCAAAGGCTTTTGCTATATCACTTTACTAGCCTCAATTTGTTTTCCTTTAATATCACGCTTACCACTTTTTTCACTGTTAACATTTCTTTAATTTCACCTCCTTTAATATAAAAAAACTACACCTGTTTAACTTCATCCAGTACTTTCTGCATTCTTTATTGTATTATTTTCATAAAACTTTTGTGGTCCATGTTCTCCAGTTTTTATCGATCTTCAGTTTGCCTTTTTTATCATCTTTTCTTTTCATAAAAATTACATTATTTTACCAGATATGTCTTCTTATATTTTACCACACATCTCTTCTTACATTTTACCACACGTCTCTTCTTATATTTTACCACATATCTCTTCTTATGTTATTCCTTCCTCTGTCCATTCATCTAATACATTTACTTTTTTTCTTCGTTAGTTTCTGTATAATATTCATAACTTGGTCCACCTATTCCTAGTGCTGATTGCTCCACCCCTCCCCTAGTTCTCCAGTTTGATTTCCTCTTCTAGTGACTACTTTTTGAGATTCTTTTTAAACCTTACATTCTTCACATTTTGCCTGCAGAGTTTTCTACCACATCAATACTTTCTTCTTGCTTATGTCATATAATGCCTTTTTATTTGTACTTACCCCATCTTTCTTTCTCTTTTTTTTTGTACTTCTTTCCCTAAAAATGGTGGACCTTTTTTTTCCTTTAAAATTATTTCAATACAGCATTATATTCACCTTCTGTTTATGCAATATTCTTTGTTTCCCTTATTGTATCACTGCCTTGTTCCAGTTCCCTTTCACATGTATGTATAACTTCTTATATTCCAACTTGATCCTTACATCTGTTTTTATTTTATATATATTTTTGCTTATAAATTAACTATCGTTAAGTGTAATTGTTATAATGATCTCATTGTCATATATTCTTCACATAATCTTTGTCTTTCTGTCATTACATCATTCTTACACATTGTCAATTTCTTTTTATTCACTCTTCCTCTTTTATTATCCCTCAGTCATCTCCTGTTGTAATCCAGAATACCTATGATCAGAAAATCCTTGCATTTTAACCCCTCTTAATTATTTCATGTTCTTTGAATATATTGCATAATCTGTTTCAGTTTTAACCATTCCCCTTTGCATATCCAGTGCCTCTTTCATTCTGCTCTTAAGCCTCCACAATTCATTACTTCCTTCGTGACCTCAATGTTTTGTGCTATTTTTCCTTTTTTTTTCTTTAAATTACAGTTAAAATCTTCAACCATAATTAATGACATATTAAACAAAATTTTATTTCTAAAAAATGTTTCTCCTTTTAGTCATATTGGTGTATATGTATAACAGTATTAACCTTGTACATTTTTTTAATGTCACATATTATCATATTTGTTGATAATGTTAGTCACAGCTCATATCTTAATTTATTCATTTTTATCAAAATTCCACTAATTAAACACATCTCATTCCCTACTGACCAAATAAGCTTTCTTCCGCATATTGCCTCATTTTTTTCCCTTGTTTTCTTTCTCAAACATTTTATATCCAAACACAAAGGAGCTTCCAGTGTCGGAATACCAGGAACCAAACTTACCAGCACTACTAGCCACACAAATCAATTCTCATACATTCCTCAGAGTAGTGAAACAAATAAAAAATTATGTTAAAGTTAAGATCTTACGTCTAGAAAAATCAGGACTTCATCAATACCGATTTAAAAAATATATATCAGACATTTAAATAACTTGTTTTATACTCCATGTGACTAAAACATTACCCAAGTTTAAAGTGCACTTACCTACTAATATAAAAGTTCAGTAATTTATATTGCAAATACACTTCTTAAATAACATGATAAAACTGTTATCAGCCAAGTGTTTCAAAGAATAAAGCAATAAATGACAAGTAAGTGTTAAATAAAAAAAAACATAGCATGGTAAGTAAGTTCCAGAATTGTTGTGTTTCATAATTTGGCAGCTCATAATTTTAACAAGCTGTTAATAGATATGATATCATTTACACAAGGGCATTTATCTGCATTAAACCACAGCTGCCAACTCGATACTTTGTATTCTTGTTTTCAGTTTTAGTGGGCTTGTAAAGTACTCAAGAATAACAAACAAAAACTTGGAATGCTGTTTGTCCTGCAAGGTGTGTTGCAAGGTGTGTTGAAAAAGTGCATTTTTTCTGTGTTATAATTGTGTTTATAAATATACTTGCATGTAGTTCCCTCCATTTTAGTGACATAAAAATAATACAGTAATCACAGAAACCTAAATATCCTGCCCCATTGGTGTCTTAGGTATATTTTTCGTTTAATGCTAGATGTTAAGTTGTCAATCTCGCCTTCATTCTTGCTGGATGGGTTCGGAGCCGATCCTCGGCTCCGACTCGGCACTTGCTTTAGCTCGAGAACTCCTTTTACCAGCTCGAGGCAACCCTATATCCCATGATGCAAGGCGGGACTACCCCAGATCTCGTTTGCCGCTTAGCGAAAGAGGTCTCCTTTGCCAGCTGAGGTAAGTAATTTCTTAGTAAAATAAGAAAAGCTTAGTTAGGGATTTATTTTTCCCTGTTTAGTCATAGTTTAGTCTGTAGTAAGTTACAGCCCACCCTATTCCCTTGTTTCAAACTTTTTTCCCTCTCTTTATACCTTTAGTCTAAAGTTTTTTAGTTGGGCCCAAAATCCCCATTGGTTATTCCCTTCCTGTGTGTTTGTGTAGGGGATAAAATTGTGTGTTTGTTGGGATTTTGTCTGTGTCTCTTCCTCCTAGGTCATGTCTAAGGAAGGCAAGGTCCCAGGCTTCAAGAAGTGTGACCAGTGCTGTCAGAAAATGTCTCTGACAGACGGTCACACTTCTTGTGTTTATTGCCTGGGGCCTTTGCACCTGCAGGACTCCTGTGCTTTGTGTCATGCCTTTAGCCAGAGAGTCCTGCAGGAAAGGAGGAATAAGCTCATCCTCCGAGGCTTATTTAAGCCAGAAGGTTCTCCCCCTAAATCAGGGTCAGGGAAATCTTCTAAGCCACTGAAGGTTCAGGCTACAGTATCCAAGCCTCCTCCGGTGGCTCCGGCTCCGTCGGAGCCGAGATCGGCTCCGGCTGGAACCGATGCATTTTCTGTTGAAGCAGTAGGTTCGGCGCCGGCTGGCTCCGACACCTTGACTGCTGTGGCCTTGTCGGCTCCGGCTGGAGCCGACACTTTATCCAGCATCGGAGCCGAGAAACCCTCGGCTCCATCTGGAGTTCAGGGGACTTCGGCTCCGATGGCTTCGACCCGAAAGAGATCTCGGTCCCCTTTAATAATGAGTATCCACTCGGCTCCGGGGTCTCCTCTTTTGTTGGAGCGGAGCCATCGGAGCCGATCTTCGAGATCTTCCAGGCTGTCTGACCACGATTTAGAGAGGGTGGTAAGCAGGCTGTTGAAGTCTCAGGCACTGGCCCAAATGCTCCATAGCCCATCTCAACAGACTTCGGCTATTGCCCCAATCCTTGAACTTCCTCCTCCGACTCCACAGCAGAGTTCGGAGCCGGAGCTTCTCGGGACAGCGACTGTTTTGATGCCGGAGCCGATACATCCTTCGGCTCCGTCGTCCTCGGCTCCGATCTCCTCCTTGAGACCTTCCTTGGAGGGATCCGGTCGTCGGATTTCCACTGTCGGCTCCGAGGGGGCTAGTGGCATCGGACCCTTGTCCGACCCCGCTCTCCCTCTCGGGGCTTCGGCTTTGGTAAGCTCGGCGCCGACATCGGCCTCGGAGCCTTCTCTCTCCTTGGAGCCGGGAATTCCTGTTTCTTCGGAGCGGGGATATTCCGGCCTCCCGGGGAGAGGAGCCTTTGAGGTGATGAGGAGTGTCCTGGCCTCTGAGCCTAGTCAACGGTCCATCCCTCTAGCTCCTCCCTCATCAGTGCCTGCAGATGCCTCTTGCCAGCCTCTTGCTCACAGGCCCAGGGATCCATCGCCCCAGGTTTCCCCATTGGGAATTTCCTCCTCTTCCGAGGTTTCTCCTGATCCTGCAGGGGAACCCCCTCGGAAGAGGACGTGTAAGAGGAAACACACAGACTCCCCTGAGTCTACTACATCTGATACCGACTTAGATGAGTCGGAGGGTTCCCCACGGTCCCCCTCTGAGGATGTCTCCTTTTCAGACATCCTTAAGCTCCTCAAACAGAGGGGGAATTGGCCCTCCATTGACCCCTCCGAGGATGAGTCTGTATACCTGGAGGCTTTTGGATCCCGACCCTCCACCTCCTGGGTGTCTCCGCCTTTCGACCCACTTATGCAGGTAGTGGCTCGGAAGGCGTGGGCGGCTCCAGATTCTGTGGAACCTGTCCCCAGAAGACCATCCAAGTTCATCACGGCCCCTTCGGACAAACAGTTCCTTTCCAAGGGTGTCTCTGTGGATGCTATGGTGGTGGTGGCGGCCACCAAGAAGGAACTGGCGGATCCTTCAGTACCTGTCCATCCTCCTAACAAGGATTCTAGGACCATGGACAGGTATGGAAAGCGGATGTTTTCTTCAGCGACCTTTGCTATGCATTCGCTGAATTATCTTTGCCACTTCACCAGGCTTCAACGAGATGTTCTCAAAGAACTGGGTGAAGTAGTCCAGGATCCTTCAGCTGCTGGGGCTCAGGAAAAGATTGCCTCACAGCTTGCTATCCTGAATTCCATATCTAACTCCTCCATGCGGCTCATATCTTATGCGGCCGATGGAGCGAGCAGGGCCGCAGGCACAGGTGTTGCTCTTAGACGCCAAGCCTGGATGCGGCTGTGTAATTTTGCGGACCCCTTTAAGGCGTCCTTCACGAATACCCCCTTTGATGGTTCGGCTTTGTTCGGACCTCAGGTGAAGGATACCTTGACCAGGTGTGAGCAGGACGGTAAAACTCTTTCTGCCGTTGGAGTCCAATTTTCCACTCCTTCTAGACCATATCCCAAGGGTCAGAAGGGGGGAAGATGTGGTTCCGTAAAGCCCAAGGAGCTACACGGACACACGTGGTCAGTTTACCCCAGAGGCAGAGGGGTAACAATAATAGACGCCGCCCTAGAGG